>NC_059162.1:118668830-118984220 GCF_019923935.1 Bubalus bubalis
ATGCTTTGATGTTTAATTTAAGTTGTAGGAACTCTATGTATATATTCTGGATACTACCATATATCAGACATACGATTTGCAAACATTTTCCACCATTACACAGGTTGTCTTTTCACACTGTTAAGACTTTAATGCATAGATTTTCAACTTTGATGGAGTCCCTTGTGTCTATTTTTACTTTTCTTTGGTTTGTTTCTATTAATTAATTTATTTTTAAATTGAAGAATAATTGCTTTACAGAATTTTGTTTTCTGTCAAACCTCAAAATGAGTCAGCCATAGGTATACTATATCCCCTCGCTTTTGAAACTCTCTCCCATGTCCCTCCCCATCCCACCCCTCTAGGTTGATACAGAGCCCCTGTTTGAGTTTCCTGTGCCATACAGAAAATTCCCATTGGCTATATATTTCACATATGGTAATGTAAGTTTCCATGTTACTCTTTCCATACATCTCACCCTCTCCTCCCCTCTCTCCATGTCCATAAGTCTATTCTCTATGACTGTTTCTCCATTGTTGCCCTGCAAATAAATTTTTCAGCACCATTTTCCTAGAGTCTGTATATATGTATTATATTACAATATTTACCTTTCTCTTTCTGACTTACTTCACTCTGTATAATAGGCTCTAGGTTCATCCACCTCATTAGAACTGACTTAAATGCATTCCTGTTTATGGCTGAGTAATATCCCATTGTGCATATGTACCACAACTTCTTTATCCATTCATCTGTGGATGGACATCTAGGTTGCCTCCATGTTCTAACTACTGTAACTAGTGCTGCAATGAACCATGGGATACATGTGTCTTTTTCAATTTTGGTTTCCTCAGGGTATATGCCTAGGTGGGGTTGCTGGGTCATATGGTGGTTTTATTCCTAGTTTTTAAAGGAATCTCCATACCGTATTCCATAGTGGCTGTATCAATTTACAGTCCCACTAACAGTGCAAGAGCAGTCCCTTTTCTACACACCCTCTCCAGCATTTATTGCTTGTAGACTTTTTGATGATGGCCATTCTGACTGGTGTGAGGTGATTGATATCTCATTGTAGTTTTGATTTGGTTTTCTCTAATAATGAGCGACGTTGAGCATCTTCTCATGTGCTTGTTAGCCATCTGTATGTCTTCTTTGGAAAAATGTCTCTTTAGCTCTTTTTCCCACTTTTTGATTGGGTTGTTTGTTTTTCTGGTATTGAGTTGTATGAGCCGTTTGCATATTTTGGAAATTAATCCATTGTCAGTTTCATTTGCTATCATTTACTCCCATTCTAAGGGTTGTCTTTTCACCTTGCTTATAGCTTCCTTTGCTGTGCAAAAGCTCTTAAGTTTAATCAGGTCCCACTTATTTACTTTCATTTTAAATTCCATTTCTCTAGGAGGTGGGTCAGAGAGGATCTTGCCTTGATTTATGTCATGGAGTGTTCTGCCTATGTTTTCCTTGGAAGAGTTTTATAGCTTCTGGTCTTACATTTAGGTCTTTAATCCATTTTGAATTTATGTTTGTGTATGGTGTTAGGAAGTGTTCTAATTTAATTCTTTTACATGTAGCTGTCTAGTTTTTCCAGCACCATTGACTGAAGAGGCGGTTTTTGCCCCGTTGTATATTCTTGCCTCCTTTGTCAAAAATAAGGTACCCATAGGTGCGTGGGTTTATTTCTGGGCTTCCTATCTTGTTCCATTGATATATATTTCTGTTTTTGTGCCAGTACCATACTGCCTTGATGACTGTAGCTTTGTAGTATAATCTGAAGCCAGGAAAGTTGATTCCTTCAGCTCCCTTCTTTCTCAAAACTGCTTTGACTATTCGGGGCCTTTTGTGTTTCCATATGAATTGTGAAATTTTTTGTTCTAGTTCTGTGAAAAATGCCATCGGAAATTTGATAGTGATTACATTGAATCTGTAGGTTGCATTTGTCGGTATAGTCATTTTCACAATATTGATTCTTCCTACCCAGGAGCAGGGAATATCTCCCCATCTGTTTATGTCATCTTTGATTTCTTTTATTAGTGTCTTGTAAGTTTCTGTGTACAGTTCTTTTGTCTCCTTAGGTAAGTTTATTCCTAGATATTTAATTCTTTTTGTTGCAATGGTGAATGGGATTGATTCCTTAATTTCTCTTTCTGATTTTGTATTGTTAGTATATAGAGATGCAAGTGAGTTCTTTGTATTGATTTTGCATCCTGCAACTTTGCTAAATTCACTGATTAGCTCTAATAATTTTCTGATATTATCCTTAGGCTTTTCTGTGTATAGTATCATGTCATCTGAAAAACGGTGAGAGCTTTACTTCTTCTTTTCAATCTGGATTCCTTTTATTTCTTTTTCTTCTCTGACTGCTGTAGCTAAGACTCCCAGAACTATGTTGAATAATTGTGGTAAAAGTGGACACCCTTGTCTTGTTGATCTTAGGGGGAATGCTTTCAGCTTTTCACCATTGAGAATAATGTTTGCTGTAGGCTTATCATATATGGCCTTCACTATATTGAGGTAGATTCCTTTTATGCCCAGTTTTTGAAGAATTTTAATCATATATTGGTGCTGAATTTTGTCAAAGGCTTTTTCTGCATCTATTGAGATTATCATTTGGCTTTTATCTTTCAATTTGTTAATATGGTGTATCACATTGTTTGATTTTCTTATACTGAAGAATCCTTGCATCCCTGGAAAAAAACCAATTTGACCATGGTGTATGAGCTTTTTGATGGGTTGCTGAATTCTGTTTGCTAAATTTTTGTTGAGGATTTTTGCATCTATGCTCATCACTGATATTGACCTGTAGTTTTCTTTTTTTTGCGTTGTCTTTGTCTGGTTTGGTATCAGGGTGATGATACTCATAGAATGAGTTTGGAAATGTTCCTTCCTCTGCAATTTTTTGGAAACAGTTTTAGATGGCTAGGCATTAGCTCCTCTCTAAATGTTTGATAGAATTCCCCTGTGAAGTCATCCAGTCCTTTGCTCTTGTTTTTTTGGGATATGTTTTATCACAGCTTCAATTTCAGCCCTTGTAATTGGTTTGTTCATAATTTCTATTTCTAATTGGTTCAATCTTAAAAGATTGAACTTTTCTAAGAATCTGTCCATTTCTTCCAGGTTATCCACTTTATTGCCATATAATTCTTCATAATAGTCTCTTATAATCCTTTGCATTTCTGCACTGTCTGTTGTAATCTCTCCTTTTTCATTTCTAATTTTGTTGATTTGATTCTTCTTTCTTTCTTTTTTTTTGTTGAGTCTGGCTAAAGTTTCTTAATTTTCTTTATCTTCTCAAAGAATCAACTTTTAGTTTTATTAATCTTTACTGTTGTTTCCTTCATTTCTTTTTCATTTATTTCCACTCTGATCTGTATGATTTCTTTCCTTCTACTAATCTTGTTTTTTTGTTTGTTTGTTTGTTTTTTTGTTTTTGTTTTTTTGGTTCTTCTTTTCCAGTCACTTTAGGTGTAAAGTTAGGTTGTCTGCTCGATGTTTTTCTTGTTTCTTGAGGTAGGACTGTAATTGCTATAAACTTCCCTCTGGAAACAGTGTCAGACTTTATTGTTCTGGGCTCCAAAATCACTGCAGATGGTGACTGCAGCCATGAAATTAAAAGACGCTTGCTCCTTGGAAGGAAAGATGACCAACCTAGATAGCATATTCAAAAGCAGAGACATTACTTTGCCAACAAAGGTCTGTCTAGTCAAGGCTATGGTTTTTCCTGTGGTCATGTATGGATGTGAGAGTTGGACTGTGAAGAAGGCTGAGCACCGAAGAATTGATGCTTTTGAACTGTGGTGTTGGAGAAGACTCTTGAGAGTCTCTTGGACTGCAAGGAGCTACAACCAGTCCATTCTGAAGGAGATCAGCCCTGGGATTTCTTTGGAAGGAATGATGCTAAAGCTGAAACTCCAGTACTTTGGCCACCTCATGCAAAGAGTTGACTCATTGGAAAAGACTCTGATGCTGGGAGGGATTGGGGGCAAGAGGAGAAGGGGACGATAGAGGATGAGATGGCTGGATGGCATCACTGACTCGATGGACGTGAGTCTGAGTGACCTCCGGGAGTTGGTGTTGGACAGGGAGGCCTGGCATGCTGCGATTCATGGGGTCGCAAAGAGTTGGACATGACTGAGTGACTGATCTGATCTGATCTGATCCCTCTTAGAACTGCTTTTGCTGCCTCCCATAGGTTTGGAGTTGTCGTGTTTTCATTGTCATTTGTTTCTAGAATTTTTTGATTTCCCTTTTGATTTCTTCAGTAACCTGTTGATTATTTAGAAACGTACTGTGGTATTTGTGTTTTTTACATCTTTTTTTTCTTGTAATTGAGATCTAGTTTCATGGCATTGTGACAGAGAAGATGCTTGATATGATTTCAGTTTTCTTAAATTTACTGAGTTGTGACCCAAGACATGGTCTGTTCTGGAGAGTTTTCTATGGGCACTTGAGAAGAAGGTGTATTCTTCTGCCTTTGGATGGAATGTCCTGAAGACATCAATGAGATCCATCTCATCTAATGTATCTTTTAAGACTTGTGTTTCCTTATTAATTTTCTGTTTTGATGATCTGTCTATTGGTGTGAGTGGTGTGTTAAAGTCTCCTACTATTATTGTGTTACTGTCAATTTCTCCTTTTATGTCTGTTAGTGTTTGTCTTATGTATTGAGGCACTCTTATGTTGGGTGCAGAGATATTTACAATTGTCATGTCTTCCTCTTGGACTGATCCCTTGATCATTATATAGAGTCCTTCCTTATCTCTTGTAATCTTCTTTATTTTAAGGTCTATTTTGTCTGATATGAGGATTGCTGCTCTGGCTTTCTTTTGCTTCCCATTTGCATGGAATATATTTTTCCATCCTCTCACTTTCAGTCTATATGTGCTGTTAGGTCTGAAATGGGTTTCTTGTAGACAGCATTTATATATAGGTCTTGTTTGTGCATCCATTCAGCCAGTCTTTGTCTTTTGGTTGGAGCATTTAATCTGTTTACATTTAGAGTAATTATTGATATTTATGCTCCTATTGCCATTTTCTTAATTGTTTGGGGTTGATTTTGTAGATTTTCTTCTCTTGTATTTCTTGACTATACAAGTCCCTTTAACATTTGTTGTAAAGCTGGTTTGGTGGTACTGAATTCTCTTAACTTTTGCTTGCCTGGAAAGCTTTCTATTTCCCCATCAATTTTGAATGAAATCCTTGCCAGGTACAGTAATCTTGGTTGTACTTTTTTTTTTCCCCCTTTTTGTACTTTAAATATATCCTGTCATTGCCTTCTGGCCTGCAGAGTTTTCTGCTGAAAAATCAGCTGTTAAGCAAAGGGGATTTCCCTTGTATGTTACTTGTTGCTTTTCCCTTGCTGCTTTTAATATTCTTTCTTTGTGTTTAGTCTTAGTTTGATTAGTGTGTGTCTTGGTGTGTTTCTGCTTGGGTTTATCCTGTATGGAACTCTTTGCACCTCTTAAACTTGATTGACTATTTCCTTTTCCATGTTGGGCAAATTTTCAACTATAATCTCTTCCAAAATTTTCTCATATTCTTTCTTTTTCTCTTCTTCTTCTGGGACCCTTATAATTCAAATATTGGTGCATTTGATATTGTCCAAGAGTTCTCTGAGACTATCCTCAGTTCTTTTCACTCTTTTTACTTTATTTTGCTCTTCAGAAGTTATTTCCACCATTTTATCTTCCAGCTCACTGATTCTTTCTTCTGCTTCAGATATTCTGCTATTGATTCCTTTTAGAGTATTTTTGATTTCAGGAACTGTGTTGTTTGTCTCTGTATATTTATTCTTTAATTCTTCTAGCTCTTTCTTGATTCTTGCATTTTCTCCACTCTGTTTTCAAGGTTTTTGATTACCTTTATTATCATTATTCTGAATTCTTTTCAGGTAGTTTGCCTATTTCCTCTTCATTTATTTGGGCTTCTGTATTTCTAGTTTGTTCTTTCATTTGTGTATTATTTATCTGTCTTTTCATCATTTTTTAAAGCTTATTGTGTTTGAGGTCTCCTTTTCCCAGGCTTTAAGGTTGAATTCTTTCTTCCTTTCAGTTTCTGTCCTCCTAAGATTAGTCCAGTGGTTTGTGTAAAATTGGTATATGGTGAGCTTTGTGCTGAGTTTTTTCTTTTCTTTTCTTTTAACATCTCACGATTTTATTTTTTTAATTTAAATTTATTTATTTTAATCGGAGGCTAATTACTTTACAATATTGTATTGGTTCTGCCACACATCATCATGAATCCACCACGGCCGTACATGTGTTCCCCATCCTGAACCCCCCTCCCTCCTCCCTCCCCATACCATCACTCCACGTCATCCCAGTGCACCAGCCCCAAGGATCCTGTATCGAACCTGGACTGGCGATTCATTTCTTATATGATATTATACATGTTTCCATGACATTCCCCCAAATCATCCCACCAAAAGACTATTCTATACATCTATGTCTCTTTTGCTGCCTCACATACAGGGTTATCATTACCATCTTTCTAAATTCTATATATATGTGTTAGTATATTGAGTTTTTTATTTTGTTTTTTGTTTGTTTTTCCTCTGATGGGCAAGGCTGAGTGAGGTGGTGGTCCTATCTGCTGATGATTGGGTCTGTAATTTTGCTTCGTTTGCTTTTTAGATGAGGTGTCCTGCATAGGGTGCTACTCGTGGTTGAGTGATGCCGGGTCTTGTATTCAAGCAGTTTCCTTTGTGTGAGTTCTCACTATTTGATATTCCCTGGGGTTAGTTCTCTGGTATTCTAGGGTCTTGGAGTCAGTGCTCCCACTCCAACGGCTCTGGGCTTGATCTCTGGTCAGATTCCACAAGTAGTTTGTTATGGCATTAATGTGAAGTCACTCAGTCATGTCCGACTCTTTGTGACCCCGTGGACTGTAGCCTACCAGGCTTCCTCTGTCCATGGGATTCTCCAGGCAAGAATACTGGAGTGGGTTACCACTTCCTTCTCCAGGGGATCTTCCCGACCCAGGGATCGAACCCAGGTGTCCGGCATGGGAGGCAGATGCTTTAACCTCTGAGCCACCAGGGAAGCCCTGTTATCGCATTAAGTGAGATTAAAACAAATACCCCAAAACGAGTATCCAAAGATGAACCCTGACAAATGGAAGTTACAAAATCAGGCAAATAATAATTAAAATAATGGAATATACACATATACATACCCACCCATAAGCAAAATCAAAACAGCCCAACAAAAATAAAGTACAGCAGATTGACCCAGCAAACCAAGGTAATCAAAAATTATATTTACCAGTTAAGAACAAAACTAACTATAGCACAAACTGGGAAGGAAAACTAATGCAGGGTGCCAAGGGGAGAATAAAGCAATGAAAACAAAACTAACAAATATGTTGAGAAGAAAGGAAAGGGGAAAAAAAACTGAATAGATATGCAAAGTTAAATAGAGGTAGATGAAGAAGATTTATATACATTACAGATTAACTGCAAGGGGAAAAGAATAGTAGGAAAAGCAAACAAAGGAATAAATGTAGAAAAAATAACAATAAATTAAAAAAAATTAAACTTTAAAAAAAGAGAGAGAGAAAAAGGAAAACTCCACAGAACTGCAAAAGCCCAATGTAGATGCAGAGGTTTATAACAATAGTAAAAAGTATGACTGAGGAAAAAAATGAAAAGCTCAAAAGCTTAATTAGATTTCATAGTGACAAAAAATTGACAACTGCAACAGAAGGGGGAGGGGGGAAAGGCGGGGGAGAAAAAACCCCAACGAATCTACAGAACAAGTCTAAGCATAAGAAAATAAATGTTTTTCTTGAGTCACTGCTGTCAGAGTCCTTTCCCTCACTGCGAGTCACAGTCCACCTCACCTCCCTAGGATGTCCTCCAACACTGTGCTGGTCTCTGGACCTGCTGTGAGGGCAGCTCAGATTATAATCTGGTGCTAATCTTCTGTGTTCTTGCCTTCAATGTCCACAGCTATCAGAACTAGTGCGTTTTCTTTTGTGGGAGATCTCAATGTCCTTGTATATATTCCATAGACACAGAGTCTGCCCAGTTGACCACATAGATTTAATGTGCAGCTTGTACAGCTGGTGAGAAGGTTTTGGGTCTTCTTTCTTAACCACACTGCCCCTGAGTTTCAATTGTGGTTTTATTTCCACCTCTGCATGTGGGTCGTCCATCCACTTGGATTTGCTCCTGAGGCTGCCCTGGAGGACTTGGATCTGCCCCAGTAAAGGCCAGGTGTGGAGGTGGTGCAGCTGCTTGGTTTGCAGGGGTTCTGGCAGCACCAGATACTCAGGGGAGTGGTCAGCTAGGGCAGCAGGAAATATAGTGTTCTACAAGGGTATGGCAATGAGTATTGGCCTATACACTTCAGTATTCTAGCCTGAAGAACTCCTCAGACAGAGAAGCTTGGCAGGCTACAGTCCACAGGGTAACAAAGAGCCAGAAATGGCAGAAGCGACCCTGCAAGCATAGACACAAGGCTTTTTTTTTTTTTTTTTTTGCCTGTGGCAGCTCTGCCCCAGTGAGGGCTGGCATGAAGGTGCTTAGCTGCTTGGCTTGCAGGGACCCTGGCTGCACCAAGTGTGCAGGGACACAGACGGCCTCCAGTGTAGGAGTTATGGCCCTATCAGAGTCTTGTTTTGGCCTCTTGTAGCTGGTGATCAGGAGGCCTCTTCAGCCAGTCTTTTTCTATAGATCCGCCCATTTAGGAACTTAGATGGCTCCCTTGCCTGGGGTCCTTCTCAGTTGTTTGGCGCATCAGGAACATAGAGGGCCCCTCCTGGCTGGGGTCCTATTCTGTAGAATGGCGCATCAGACACTTAAAGGGACACCCTAGGTGGGGCTCTTGCCTTGAGAACCCCATTAACAGTATGAAAAGGCAAACTGATAGGATACTGTAAGAGGAACTCCCCAGGTCAGTAGGTGCCCGATATGCTACTGGAGATCAGTGGAGAAATAATTTCAGAAAGAATGTAGGGATGGAGCCAAAGCAAAAACAATACCCAGTTGTGGATGTGACTGGTGATAGAAGCAAGGTCCGACTGGTGATAGAAGCAATATTGCTGTAAAGAGCAATATTGCATAGGAACCTGGAATGCCAGGTCCATGAATCAAGGCAAATTGGAAGTGGTCAAACAAGAGATGGCAAGAGTAAACATTGACATTCTAGGAAGCAGCTAACTCAAATGGACTGGAATGGGTGAATTTAACTCAGATGACCATTATATCTAATACTGTGGGCAGGAATCCCTTAGAAGAAATGGAGTAGCCATCATGGTCAACAAAAGAGTCTGAAATGCAATACTTGGATGCAATCTCAAAAACGACAGAATGACCTCTGTTCATTTCCAAGGCAAACCATTCAATATCAGAGTAATCCAAGTCTATACCCCAACTAGTAACACTGAAGAAGCTGAAGTTGAATGGTTCTATGAAGACCTACAAGACCTTTTAGAACTAACATCCAAAAAAGATGTCCTTTTCATTATAGGGAACTGGAATGCCAAAAGTAGGAAGTCAAGAAACACCTGGAGTAACAGGCAAATTTGGCCTTGGAATACGGAATGAAGCAGGGCAAAGACTAATAGAGTTTTGCCAAGAAAATGCACTGGTCAGAACAAACACCCTCTTCCAACAACACAAGAGAAGACTCTACACATGGACATCACCAGATGGTCAACACCGAAATCAGATTGATTATATTCTTTGCAGCCAAAGATGGAGAAGCTCTATACAGTCAATAAAAACAAGACCAGGAGCTGACTGTGGCTCAGATCATGAACTCCTTATTACCAAATTCAGACTTAAATTGAAGAAAGTAGGGAAAAGAGTGCCTGATGAACTATGGAATGAGGTTCATAACATTGTACAAGAGACAGGGATCAGACCATTCCCATGGAAAAGAAATGCAAAAAACCAAAATGGCTATCTGGGGAGGCCTTACAAATAACTGTGAAAAGAAGAGAAGTGAAAAGCAAAGGATAAAAGAAAAGATATAAGCATCTGAATGCAGAGTTCCAAAGAATAGCAAGAAGAGATAAGAAAGCCTTCCTCAGTGATCAATGCAAAGAAATAGAGGCAAAAAACAAAATAGGAAACACTAGAAATCTCTGCAAGAAAATTAGAGATACCAAGGGGACATTTCATGCAAAGATGGGCTTGATAAAGGACAGAAATGGTAATGGACCTAACAGAAGCAGAAGATATTAAAAAGTGGTGGCAAGAGTACACAGAAGAACTGTACAAAAAAAGGTCTTCAAGACCAAGATAATCACGATGGTGTAATCACTCACCTAGAGCCAGACATCCTGGAATGTGAAGTCAAGTGGGCCTTAGAAAGCATCACTACGAGCAAAGCTAGTGGAGGTGATGGATTTCCACTTGAACTATTTCAAATCCTGAAAGATGATGCTGTGAAAGTGCTGCACTCAATATGCCAGCAAATTTGGAAAACTCAGCAGTGGCCACAGGACTGGAAAAGGTCAGTTTTCTTTCCAATTTCAAAGAAAGGCAATGCCAAAGAATGCTCAAACTACCACACAATTGCACTCATCTCACACTCTAGTAAAGTAGTGCTCAAAATTCTCCAAGCCAGGCTTCAGCAATACGTGAACTGTGAACTTCCAGATGTTCAAGCTGGTTTTAGAAAAGGCAGATGAACCAGAGATCAAATTGCCAACATCCACTGTATCATGGAAAAAGCAAGAGAGTTCCAGAAAAACATCTATTTCTGCTTTATTGACTATGCCAAAGCCTTTGACTGTGGGATCACAATAATCTGTGGAAAATTCTGAAAGAGATGGGAATACCAGACCACCTGAACTGCCTCTTGAGAAACCTATATGCAGGTCAGGAAGCAGCAGTTAGAACTTGACATGGAACAACAGACTGGTTCCAAATAGGAAAAGGAGTACGTCAAAGCTGTATATTGTCATCCTGCTTATTTAACGTATATGCCGAGTATATCATGAGAAATGCTGGGCTGGAAGAAACACAAGCTGAAATTAAGATTGCCAGAAGAAATATCAATAACCTCAGATATGCTGATGACACCACCTTTGTGGCAGAAAGTGAAGAGGAACTAAATAGTCTCTTGATGAAGGTGAAGGTGGTGAGTGAGAAAGTTGGCTTAAAGCTCAACATTCAGAAAACGAAGATCATGGCATCTGGTCCTATCACTTCATGGGGAATCGATGGGGAAACAGTGGAAACAGTGTCAGACTTTATTTTTTTGGGCTCCAAAATCACTGCAGATGGTGACTGCAGCCATGAAATTAAAAGACGCTTACTCCTTGGAAGAAAAGTTATGACCAACCTGAATAGCATATTCAAAAGCAGAGACATTACTTTGTCAACAAAGGTCCATCTAGTCAAGGCTACGGTTTTTCCAGTGGTCATGTATGGATGTGAGAGTTGGACTGTGAAGAAAGCTGAGCGCAGAAGAATTGATGCTTTTGAACTGTGGTGTTGGAGAAGACTCTTGGGAGTCCCTTGGACTGCAAAGACAACCAACCAGTTCATTCTAAAGGAGATCAGCCCTGGGATTTCTTTGGAAAAAATGCTGCTAAAGCTGAAACTCCAATACTTTGGCCACCTCATGGGAAGAGTTGACTCATTGGAAAAGACTCTGATGCTAGGAGGGATTGGGGGCAGGAGGAGAAGGGGATGACAAAGGATGAGATGGCTGGATGGCATCACTGACTCGATGGACGTGAGTCTGATTGAACTCTAGGTGTTGGTGATGGACAGGGAGGCCTGGCGTGCTGCGATTCATGGGGTCGCAAAGATTCGGACATGACTGAGCGACTGAACTGAACTGAACTAGGTGGGGTCCTACTCTCTAATTCAGTGCCTCAGGCGTTTGATGGGCCAGCCTCTCTATTGTTCACCTGCCATGGTGGCATATAGGGAGAGGCTATGCTGATGGCTCCACCCACTTCGCGTGACTCAGCAGTCATGGCTGCCTGGCTTCCTCTACAGGCATTTCCCCCCACAATCTCCTCCCTCACATGCCCTCAATCAGTCTCTCTATCGTCAACAGTGGCTCTCACCCTGGGATTGCACCACAATCCCTAAACTCCGGTGCCCAGCCTCTATGCCTTCCAGGGGGCCAGCATTCCTGTCCAGGGTACATGGGGCTGCAGCAAGGACTGTCTCATTCTCATTCCATTTAGGCTGCCACAGATCAGCTATTTCACTCTCAGCCTTAAATATTTCTCCTCTGACTCAGACAATTGCCCCTGTGTGGGAATCAGACCCCTGCTTCAGTTCCCCTGCCCGCTGAGGCAGATCCAGTCCTTCTAACACTCCTGTTCTTCCCCCTAGTTACTTCATCCTACTGAGTTCTGTGTGGTTCTATAGGTTCTTTTCCTCTGGTCAGGTCCTCCTGTCCGCTCTCAGCTGGTGTTCTGCATGCACTGCTGTCTGAAGGTGTATCACTGATGTATCTGTGGAGAGAGATGTACCCCAAGTCCACCTCCTCCGCCGCCATCTTGTTCTATTTTTACTTCTGTGTCCTGTGTTTTTGGAGTCATAGCTGAGAAATCATTGCCAAATCCGACATCATAAAGCTTTTTCTTGTACGTTTTCTTCTGGGAATTTAAGAGGTTGATGTCATACAGTGATGTTTTTAACCCATTTTGAGTTACCTTTTGTTACGATGCAAGCTAAGGGGTCAACTTTATATTTTTGCACACAAACAGTTTCCCAATGCTGTTTGTTGAAAGAGCTGTCTTTTCCCTATGAGATGTCTTGGCACTCTTGTTTTCAATCATTTGATTATATCCATGAAGTTTCATTTCTGGGCTCTCTGTTCATCTCTGTTGTTCTACAGATCTGTCTTTGTGCCAGTACCACCAGTTTTGATTACTGTAGATTTGTAATATATTTCAAATTTAGAATTCTGAGACCACCAACTTTGTTTTCAAGATTTTTTTTTTTTAGCTATTTGGTCTTTCTTGAGACTCCATATGAATTTTAAAACGTAATTTTCATTTTCTGCAAAAAAAAAATCATTGTGATTTTGATAAGGATTACATTGAATCTTAGATCACAGTGGGTAATTTTCCCATTTTTCTAACTCATGCACATGGGATATCTTTCATTTATGTTGATACCTTTAATTGCTTTCAGCTGTGGTTTCTAGTTCTATAACTCTTTGTTTCCTTGGATAAGTTGTGCCCTTAGTACTTTATTCTTTTTGATATTTTTGTAAATGATTGGCTTTATTAATTCTTTGTTAAATAGTTCATTGACAGTGCATAGTAATGCTGCTGATTTTAATGTGTTGGCTTTGTATATTGACACTATGCTAAATTTGCTATTTATAACAGATTTGTATCATCTTTAGGATTTTATATATATTGTATATATATTTTTACATATTGGGTTTACCAAAACATTCTTTTGGTTTTTAAGTAAAATAAAAGGCACATTTTTCATTTTCACAAAGAATTTATTGAACAATGTATTCACCCTTTTGTTCCACTATCTTCTGCCATTTTTCAGGAAACTTTATAATTCCATCTTTCTAAAACTCTTGATCGTTTTGAGCCAAGAACTGTTTTAGGTACCTTTTACAGTCTTCCAGGAAATTAAAATGTTTTCCATTAAGAGAATTTTGTAAAGACCTAAATAAATCAAAATCTGAAGGTGCAGTGTTTGCTGAATATGGTAAATGAATCAGAACTTCCCAGCCAAGCTGTAACAGTTTTGCCTGGTCATCAAAGAAACATGTGGTCTTGAATTATCCTGATGAAAGATTCTGCAGTTTATGTTGACTAATTCCAGATGCTTTTCATTGAGTGATGCTTCAGTTGGTCTCATTGGTAGCAGTGCTTGTTGGAATTAATTGCTTTCTTTTCCAGGAGGAGCTCACGATAGACGACTCCCTTCCAAACCCACCATATATGCAACATCACTTACTTTGAATGAAGATCAGTTTTTGATGTGGTTGGTGGTGGTTCATTTCACTTGTCCCATCATCCTTTCTGTTCCACATTATTGTACAGTATCCACTCTTCATCCCGTGTCACAATTTGTTTTAAAAATGAAACATTTGTCACATTTAGTTAGAAAATTGGAAGCTGAAATACTGTCAAGAAGGTTTTCTTTGCTTAACTTACATGGAACAACAAAGTGCTTAATATAACCAAGCTGAGTAAATGATTTACCATGCTGGATTTGGATATTTCCAATATGTTGGCTATCTCCCATATGATACAATGTTGATTTTTCTCAATTAATGTCTTGATTTTATCACTCTCATCTTCAACTGGTCTACCTCCCCATGGATTATCGGTCAGTGAGAAATCTCCAGGACAAAATTTTTTAAATCACTTTGAAACATACAATGTTTCAATAAGGTCAGTCACAGCACCTTCTGCATACAGTGCACACTTTTTTTTTTTTTTCATTTCAGTTGCATTTCAACCTTTCTTGAAATAATAAAGCATAATATGCCAAAATGTTGCTTTTTTCTTTCATCTTCAATAATAAAATGGCTACACTGAATGCAACAGAGCATGCACAAGACGTTTTGAAGGAGGTTGCCATTATCTTCATTCACCTCAGTTCAGTCTCTCAGTCATGTCTGACTCTTTGCAACCCCATGGATTGCAGCATGCCAGGATTCCCTGTCCATCACCAACTCCCAGAGCTTACACGAACTCATGTCAACCAAGTTGGTGATACCATACAACCATCTCATCCTCTGTCATCTCCTTCTCCTGCCTTCAATCCTTATAGTCTTTATAGATTTTTTATACTCCAACTCTCACATCCATACATGTGATTATCTTCATTACACCTACCATAGTTTGGTCTCAGGTTAAACAGTAGGGGGGAACACAGCCTTGCCCATCAACAGAAATTGGATTAAGATTTACTGAGCATGGCCCTACCCATCAGAACAACACCCATTTCCCCTTAATTCAGTCTCTCCCATCAGGAAAATTCGTAAGCCTCTTGTCTTTATCCATCAGAGGGCAGACAGAAGGAAAACCACAATCACAGAAAACTAATCAAACTGATCACATGGGCCACAGCCTTGTGTAACTCAAAGAAACTATGAACCATGCTATGTAGGGCCACCCAAGACAGTGGGGTCATGGTGGAGAGTTCTGACAAAACGTGGTCCACTGGAGAGGGAATGGCAAGCTACTTCAGTATTCTTGCCTTGAGAACCCCAGGAAAGGTATGAAAAGGCAAAAAGATAGGACACTAAAAGATGAATTCCCCAGGTCAGTAGGTGCCAAATATGCTACTGTAGAAGATTGATTATATTCTTTGCAGCCAAAGATAGAGAAGCTCTATACAGTCAACAAAAACAAGACTGGGAGCTGATTGTGGCTCAGATCATGAACTCCTTATTGCCAAATTCAGACTGAAGTTGAAGAAAGTAGGGAAAACCACTAGACCATTCAAGTTTGACCTAAATCAAACCCTTTATGATTATACAGTGGAAGTGAGAAATAGATTTAAGGGACTAGATCTGATAGATAGAGTGCCTGATGAACTATGGACTGAGGTTCATGACATTGTACAGGAGAGAGGGATCAGGACCATCCCCATGGAAAAGAAATGCAAAAAGGCAAAATGGCTGTCTGGGGAGGCCTTACAAATAGCTGTGAAAAGAAGAGAAGTGAAAAGCAAAGGAGAAAAGGAAAGATATAAGCATCTGAATGCAGAGTTCCAAAGAATAGCAAGAAGAGATAAGAAAGCCTTCCTCAGGGATCAATGCAAAGAAATAGAGGAAAACAACAAAATGGGAAAGACTAGAGATCTTTTCAATAAAATTAGAGATAAAAGGGAACATTTCATGCAAAGATGGGCTCGATAAAGGACAGAAATGGTATGGACCTAACAGAAGCAGAAGATATTAAGAAGAGGTGGCAAGAATACACAGAAGAACTGTGCAAAAAAGATCTTCATGACCCAGATAATCACGATGGTGTGATCACTGACCTAGAGCCAGACATCCTGGAATGTGAAGTCAAGTGGGCCTTAGAAAACATCACTACGAACAACGCTAGTGGAGGTGATGGAATTCCACTTGAACTATTTCAAATCCTGAAAGATGATGCTGTGAAAGTGCTGCACTCAATATGCCAGCAAATTAGGAAAACTCAGCAGTGGCCACAGGACTGGAAAAGGTCAGTTTTCTTTCCAATCCCAAAGAAAGGCAATGCCAAAGAATGCTCACACTACTGCACAATTGCACTCATCTCACACGCTAGTAAAGTAATGCTCAAAATTCTCCAAGCCAGGCTTCAGCAATACGTGAACTGTGAACTTCCAGATGTTCAAGCTGGTTTTAGAAAAGGCAAAGGAACCAGAGACCAAATTGCCAACATCTACTGGATCATGGAAAAAGCAAGAGAGTTCCAGAAAAACATCTATTTCTGCTTTACTGACTATGCCAAAGCCTTTGACTGTGGGATCACAATAATCTGTAGAAAATTCTGAAAGAGATAGGAACACCAGACCACCTGACCTGCCTCTTGAGAAATTTGTACGCAGGTCAGGAAGCAACAGTTAGAACTGGACATGGAACAACAGACTGGTTCCAAATAGGAAAAGGAGTACGTCAAGGCTGTATATTGTCACCCTACTTATTTAACTTCTATGCAGAGTACATCATGAGAAATGCTGGGCTGGAAGAAGCACAAGCTGGAATCAAGATTGCCAGGAGAAATATCAATAACCTCAGATATGCAGATGACACCACTCTTATGGCAGAAAGTGAAGAAGAACTAAAAAGCCTCTTGATGAAGGTGAAAGAGGAGAGTGAAAAAGTTGGCTTAAAGCTCAACATTCAGAAAACGAAGATCATGGCATCAGGTCCCATCACTTCATGGGAAATAGATGGGGAAACAGAGGAAACAGTGTCAGACTTTATTTTTTTGGGCTCCAAAATCACTGCAGATGGTGAGTGCAGCCATGAAATTAAAAGACGCTTACTCCTTGGAAGAAAAGTTATGACTATCCTAGATAGCATATTCAAAAGCATAGACATTACTTTGCCAACAAAGGTCCTGTCTAATCAAGGCTATGGTTTTTCCAGTGGTCATGTATGGATGTGAGAGTTGGACTGTGAAGAAAGCTGAGTGCTGAAGAACTGATGCTTTTGAACTGTCGTGCTGGAGAAGACTCTTGAGAGTCCCTTGGACTGCAAGGAGATCAAACTAGTTAATCCTACAGGAAGTCAGTCCTGAGTATTCATTGGAAGGAATGATGCTGAAGCTGAAACTCCAATACCTTGGCTACCTGATGCAAAGAACTGACTTATTAGAAAAGACCCTAAAGCTGGGAAAGATTGAAGGCAGGAGAAAAAGGGGACGACAGGGGATGAGATGGTTGGATGGCATCATTGACTCATGGTTATGAGCTTGAGCAATTTTCCAGGAGTTGGTGATGTACAGGGAACCCGGGCATGCTGCAATCCATGGGGTCTCAAAGAGTCAGACACAACCGAGTGCTGAACTGAACTGATGCCAGGGAGGTCCATGTGGTTGACACTTTGAACCAATTCTATCATATAACAATATTTCTGCTTGCTTTATCAGTTACAGAGAGAAGCATGATAAAATATCAACCATGTTTTGGAGATTTACATTTCTTTTCACTTCTGTCAGTTTTTACATTACATATTTTAAATCTTTATTAGTTGTATACATATTTATATTTTTCACATTACCCAGTTTGATTGAACATTTGAATTATGAAATGGCCCTTTATGAGCAAAATTTTCTCCTGAGGTCTATTTTGTATTTTAATGATTATTAAGCCACAAAAGCCTTGGTTTTCTTAGGATATTCATGATCCAAGTTTCTCCAGCTTTTCACTTGCATACTTTCCACATTTTAATGTGTGTATGTTCAGTCGCTCGGTCATATCTTACTCTTTGTGACAGATGGACTGTAGCCTGACAGGCTCCTCTGTTCATGGAATCTTCCAGGCAAGAATACTGGAGTGGTGGCCATTTCTTTCTCCAGGGGATCTTCCTGAGCCAGGGATGGAGCCTACATCTTCTGTGTCTTTGGCAGCAGGCGAATTCTTTACCACTGTGCAACCAGGTTGGCCCCTATATTTTCATAGTAAATACAAATCACGTTTATGCTTTGGTTTGGGATTTCTGTCCAGGATTAAAATATTTTGTTTTAACAGATACTTTTACTCGACCTGCCCTGAGGGAAGGGCTATATTATGACTTAGAGTGGGCTGTGCTGCTCCCGCAGACACAGAGTCCTGCACATCTTCATCACACCAACACGCCAGGATGGAGCAGAGGAGGAGGAAGAGCTGTGGGCCAGGAGGTCACACCTGCAGCCCTAGGGAAGTCTTTCCAAGGATGGCCACTGGGTCCCTTTGATTTGCTTCTCATCTGGTGGACCGCAGCACTCCCAGAGGAATTTCAGGCTCCCTTACCCCTCTTGTTTTGGGCTGAGATGCATCAAAGGGATTTTACCCACAGGACTACCTCTGCCAGGGATTCAGAGTTTTGGGAGTCCCAGAGTACTCAGAGTTTAGGCAGCAGCTAATTGGCCACTTGAGGCCTCAAATCCCAGCTGTGCCAGGTGGAGGGATCCTCTCCAGAAAAAGATCCTAGTGTGCAGGTTCCACAGATGCTGGCCAGCTGAGGGGACAGAGAGAGGGGCAGGTGAGTTCAACATGGTCCACTCTGGTTGAACTGTGTTGTGGGAGCTCCTGGTACCCAGAACTAGAGGACCTGGACAGACTATCACTGGCACCTCGGGGGTCCACCTCTGCCCCCTCCTCAGTCTCACTTCACTGCAAGGAAGGCAGAGCTGAAGAGGGAGAGGGGACAGTTCCTTGTGCCACTGAGAGTACAGGGCTATTTGCACAGGGGTGGGCGGCCAAGGTGGGTAGAGGCCACCACACTTAGCACCAGCTTCAAACATATTCAAGAGGATCTTGGGCATCCAAGGTCAGACTATCTGCCTCTGCTCTCATGTGAGAGTTGGGGTCAAATATTCCAGAAAGGAAAGCCTAAATATTCCAAATAGGACAGCCTATTCTTTCATTCACATCCTGTATTGAGAGAGAGCCCTGGCTCTCATAGACAACCTTCTAAGAGAACTTCAGTCTCAGAGAAACGTGGTGGGTCATCACTCCTCCACAGGCACCACTGACCTCCAGCCTCTGCCTGCACACCCCGACTCCTGGGGCACTCACACTTCCAAAGTCAGACAGCTGATGCTACAGATGTCCAACTGATGCTACATCTCTGACCTCTAGAAAACATGAAACTCTATAAAATCAGTTTTCACCCTCTCACTAATCCTCCTCCCCTCCCTCGGAGGCACTGTGGCTCTGTGCTAATGATCCGTCCTTCCCACTCCTCCTCTTAAGTTGCATCATATCCTGTTAATTTCTCTGGTCATCACACAACTGGTCCCCATGTTTCATGAGACTGTGTGGCAGACAAGGGAGGTCTGGGCTGTGACAGGGACAGGAAGCAGCATCCAGAGGGGGATCCAGACATTGAGGCAGATGTGACCATGTTGGTGGCTCCCATTGCTCCAAGCAATCACTACACGTAGTGTGCCAAGGTGCCAGTGGCATGGAAGTAAGGACAGGGGGAGGACATGGCATGCCCTGAGTGTGTCACAGTCCCTGTCCGGCAGGTTCTCAGGCTGTGTAGCTGGGCAGTCTGCTCTCCATGAATTACGCCACATCAGGACTTAGCAGGAAAGAACCCTTAGATTCTCAAAGATGCAGAGAGTTCTGCTGATGGTTGCCATAATAGTCAAATCTCGGAGACAATGAAGCTGAGATATCTCTCACGGTCTACAGGGGTGACAGACAAATCACCCACATTAGCCTGGTGAGGACTGGTCCCTGCTCTGGTCCCGGCCTGGCCTAGACATAGGACCATCACTGGGTTGAGTCAGGATGGCAAAAAGGGCTTTACAATTTCTGAAATTAAAGTAGGGCTAAAATAAAGGGCTTCCCTGGTGGCTCAGAGGTTAAAGCATCTGTCTGCAATGCGGGAGACCTCGGTTAGATTCCTGGGTTGGGAAGATCCCCTGGAAAAGGAAATGGTAACCCACTCCAGTATTCTTGCCTGGAGAATCCCATGGACGGAGGAGCCTGGTGGGCTACAGTCCATGGGGTTGCAAAGAGTTGGACATGAGTGAGTGACTTCACTCACTCACTTCACTCAAAATAAGGAACAGAACGTGCAGTATTAGATACTCGAATAAAGTACAGAAATGGCACAACTCAGAAGTATCCCCATGGGGAGGGAAAACATATTCCTCATAAATGACCAGGAGATGCAAGCCATACTTACACCGTAGACACTCAGCTCTGGAGGAGCCCTGGACAAACCCCATGACAACAGCTCAGAGTCTCCCAGAGAGGGAGGGCTCCATGCATGATTATGAAGGTGCAAGTCGGTGGAAATGTTTACAATTTCAGGTCAGTCTGAGCTCATCTGAAAGGAGGAATGGGCAGTGGCTAGTGTGTTGGTCAGTGGGCAGTGAGACACGGAAGGGTGTGTGTGATCCATGGAAGGATCACCGTGTGACCTTGACCTGTTCCATCTCACTATCTCTCTCCTGCTCTTGACTCTCTGCCCCTGTCGCCCAGTTCAGGGAAATGTCACCCTATGGAAATGGAAACCTTTCAGCGATGCCTTTGCAGAAGTTTGTACTGGATGGATTTCAGACCCAGGTCCTGCTGTTTGCTCTGTTCCTGGCCCTGTACGTGGTGGCCATCCTGGGGAACCTCACCATGATCGTGGTCATCACCCTGGATGCCCGTCTGCACTCCCCAATGTACTTCTTCCTCAAGAACCTCTCCTTTGTGGACTTGTGCTACTCATCTGTCATCTACCCCAAAGCCCTGGCCAACATCCTGTCTTCCTCCAAGGTTATCACCTTTGCAGGATGTGCCACTCAATTCTTCCTCTTCTCCATGGTGGGCACCACTGAGGCATTCCTCTTGGCCGTGATGGCCTATGACCGCTTCGTGGCCATCTGTAGCCCCCTGTGCTACCCCATCTCCATGCGCCCCTCGGTGTGTGCCTGCCTGGTATTGGGCACCTACTGTGGGGGCTGTGTCAACTCCGTTCTTCAGACCAGCTTCACATTCAGCCTCCCATTCTGCAGCTCCAACCGCATCGACCACTTCTTCTGTGATGTGCTTCCCTTACTTAAGCTTGCCTGTGCTGACACTACCATCAATGAGCTGGTCATGTTTGGCCTTTGTGGGCTCATAACTGTGGGCACCATACTTGTGATCCTCACCTCCTATGGCTACATCACAGTGACCATCCTGAAGATGCGATCAGGAAGAGGGAGACACAAGCTCTTCTCCACCTGCAGCTCCCACTTGACAGCTGTGTCCATCTATTATGGGACAGTTTTTGTCATGTATGTCCAGCCAGGAGCTGTGGAGTCCATGGAGCAGGGCAAGGTGGTTTCTGTCTTCTACACCCTGGTCATCCCGATGCTCAACCCCCTCATCTACAGTCTGAGAAACAAGGAGGTGAAGGATGCCCTGTGGAGACTGGGCCAGAAGCACACAGCCACGTGAAGGAGTGTGGCCAGAAGGAGCAGTGCGTCTTGACGTCAGGACAATATGGCTTCATAGGAGGCACTAGGTTTGGTTGGAGGAATTTGTTCCTTATTCCCTCAATTCATTCTTTCATCCAACATTTCATTCAATACTTCACATACCATCAGCCACGCATTTTGAGTGTGAGATACAAAGTGAATGAGACATTTTCTTTGGCATCAGAAAATTAATATCATCAATGGGGCATGACTCTAATCTTGAACTTTGTAGGTAGAGTGACGAACAGAGAGTCTTTGAGGCATAGTATGTGTCCCAAGTTCAACTCTACCAGTGAAGGTACATAACTAGACAAAGTCTCTGGCCATTTCCTTCACTTCTTTCCTGAATCGAATGCAAATGTGTGCTTAGAATTCTCCCCTGGACCACCTAGAAGGCGGGCTTTAGCACACTCAGCCTTGCATCTTCCTTCGTGGTAGCCTGAGATTACTACTGCCAATTAGGAGGAGTTAGGAAGACCAGGTTCCCCCTTAATTTTGCAGTGTGGTTGTTCTTCCACCTTCCCCTCCTGTTCACTGATACTACCACACCAACAAGGCAGCAGGGTGCACCTGTGCCCGGCTTCAGAGGCTCTCAATGCACCCTGTCCTGGGTTTCTCCCCTCAGACAGCAGCTGGGAACCCCAGGGAGTCAACGTGGATGCCTGATTCTCAAAGCTCAACTGACCCTTTACCACACAGCCTGGCAGGTGACACTGTCCTGACTACTTATGACCCTGACAAATGGTGCTTTGTCAGCGCAGACATCTTTTAATAAGGGTAACATTATTAACATTATTCTGGTGGCTGCAGAAGAAATCAGGGGTTGCTAAGAGATGGTGAACTTTCTTGGCAGAGAGCATAACTTTCTAGCCCTTTCCTGCACTCCCCAGGAGCCTGGTCCCTCAATCTTGACCTGCCCATTCAGAGATCCATCCTCGTGCTCCATGGACCCAACACACAGCCTGGACTCAGAGCCCAGAGGCCTCCTCATGGTGTCTTTCTTTGGTAGCATCATCCACTACCATGGTTACTACAAGGAACTTGTCCAGTGAACTTGGGAGTGGTCTCTGATCATAGTTCTCCATCTCTTGCTCAGGAGAACTGTGGGGAGGAGCCAACACTCAAGCATCAAATTGCTACTCACCATCACTTATTTCCAGCACACTCCAAGGTATCTGTTGGCCCCATTTGTCTTCGCTTTGAGCTCTCCAAAATTATTTCTGTCTCTGTAGTATATTTCTGTAATCATCTGATACAATATATTTTTTGTTGAGTTCCCCGAATTACCTCTCCATGATATCGTGCTTCTCATCCTCTCATGCTGTAATATTGTTCTATCTCCCACCCACTTTCCCCTTGTCCTCCTCATCATCCTCATTCCCCACTCCCTCCCCCTCCACTTCCCTTCCTCCCCTCCTCTGCACCCTCCTCCCACTCCAATGCCCGCTCCTCCTCCTTCTTCTCTCTCTCCCTCTCATTTGTCCTGTATCATTCTATGGGGGTTCAAATAGATATTCTTTTACCTATACCATCTTACAAGAATATCTTTCACACTCATTTAGAGCCGGACATTGTAGAATGTGTAGTCAGGTGGGCCTTAGGAAGCATCACTATGAACAAAGCTAGTGGAAGTGATGGAATTCCAGTTGAGCTATTTCAAATCCTAAAAGATGATGCTGTGAAAGTGCTGTACTCAATATGCCGGCAAATTTGGAAAACTCAGCAGTGGCTACAGGACCGGAAAAGGTCAGTTTTCATTCCAATCCCAAAGCCAAAGAATGCTCAAACTACCACACAATTGCACTCATCTCACACACTAGTAAAGTAATGCCCAAAATTCTTCAAGCCAGGCTTCAGCAATATGTGAACCATGAACTTCCAGATGTTCAAGCTCGTTTTAGAAAAGGCAGAGGAATCAGAGAGCAAATTGCCAACATCTGCTGGATCATCGAAAAAGTAAGAGAGTTCCAGAAAAACATCTATTTCTGCTTTATTGACTATGCCAAAGCCTTTGACTGTGTCGATCACAATAAACTGTGGAAAATTCTGAAAGAGATGGGAATACCAGACCACCTGACCTGCCGCTTGAGAAACCTATATGCAGGTCAGGAAGCAACAGTTAGAACTGGACATGGAACAACAGACTGGTTCCAAATAGGAAAAGGAGTATGTCAAGGCTGTATATTGTCACCCTGCTTATTTAATTCTGTACATGCTTTGCAATCTTCTGCCACTTAATAGGTTCTCAGTCCATATCTACTGGCTGATTATAATTTGAGTTCAGTGTTAATTAGTCACTGAACTCCAAAATGTAACTTAAATAGTTCTAGTTACATTATTGAGTTAGTGTAGAATAAATATCTTGAATTTCAGGACCATACTGTATTTTAAATTGTTTCTATGCTAACTTTTTTAAGGTTATAAGTTTCTAATTGTGTTTAAAAAGCAACATTTTTGTTGTACCTGCTTTTAAGTGTACAGTTCAGCAGTGCTCAGCATATGCACCTTCTCGTGTAACAAATCTCCAGAACTTATTTCACCTTTTTTCATCTTGCAAAATTGAACTGCATACCCCTCAGCAGTAACTCCCTATTTCCCCTGCCTCAACCACTGGTAGCCAACACTTTAATTTGTCTCTATGAATGCGACTACTTTAGATACCTCAGATAAGTAAAGCATACGATGTTTGTCTTTTTGTGTGTCTGGTTATCTCACTTAATAAAATGTCTTCAAGTTTTACCCATGTTGCAGTAAATATCAGTATTTTAATCTTTTAAAAAGCTAAATAATATCCCCTCATATATACACCACAACATTTTGTTTACCATTTTATTCACCAATGAACACTTGTGTTTCTTCCACTTTCTGCCTATGATGAAGAATGCTGCTATGTATGTAGGTGTGCCAGTATCTCTGGTAGTTACTGCTATCAAATTGAGGCAGGATATACACTCAAATATGTGATTACTGGATCATATAGTAGTTTTTTTTAATTTTGGAGGAACCTGCAAAGAATTTTCCATAGTACTTTTTACATTCCCATCAACAGTGCAAGAATGTTCCAATTTCTCCTAGTCAACATGTATACTTACATACATACAACATACAAACATACTTTTGTTTCTTTTGTATATCCATCTTGATAGTTCCAAAGTATTATAACATTGTTTTTTATTTTCATTTCACTGATGATTAGTGCTGTTGAGCATATTGTCATGTTAGTTGTCAATGTATATAACATGTTTACAGAAATACATATTTATATTTAGAGAAATATATATTCATAGCATGAAGATTTTTCATTGAGTTTTTAATTGTTGTTGCTGTCATTCAGTTGCTCAGCTGAGTCTGACTCTTTGCAGCCTCATGGACTGCAGCACTCCAGGCTTCTCTATCCTTCACCATCTTCCAGAGTTTGCTCACACTCATGTCCATTGAGTCGACAAATGCCATCCAACTATCTTATCCTTGGTCTCCCCTATCTCCTCCGGCCTTCAGTATTTCCCGGCATCAGGGTCTTTACCAATCAGTCAGCTCTTCATATCAGGTAGCAAAAGTATTGGAGCTTAAGCCATAGTATCAGTCCTTTCAATGAATATTCAGATTTGATTTCCCTTACGATTGACTAGTTTGATCTCCTTGCTGTCCAAGGAACTCTCAAGAGTCTTCTCCAACACCACAGTTCAAAAGCATCAATTCCTTGGCACTCAGGCTTCTTTATGGTCCAACTCTCACATCCATACATGACTAATGGAAAAATCATAGATTCAACTAGATGGGCCTTTGTTGGCGAAGCTTTTGAATATGCTGTCTAAGTTTGTCATAGTTTTGCTCTGAATTTCATGGCTGCAGCCACCATCCACAGTAATTTTGGAGTCCAGGAAAATAAAATCTGTCACTGTTTCCAGTGTTGCCCCAACTATTTGCCATGAAGTGATGAGATCTGGATGACAAGATCTTAGTTTTTTTAATGTTGAACTTTAAGCCAGCTTTTATGCTCTCCTCTTTCACCTCATCAAGAGGCTCTTTAGTTCATTTTCACTTTCTGCCATTGGGGTGGTGTCATCTGCATATCTGAGGTTGTTGATAATTTCCCCAGCAGTCTTGATTCCAGCTTGTGAGTCATCCAGCATGGCATATCACATGATGTACTCTTGAGAGAGTTAAGACTTATGCAAGTTGATAGGGAGTCCAAGTCCCCTTTAAGGTGGAGGTGAACATTTTTGTTCACATTCTTTTGCATTAATCATGTAGGCTGCCCAGGTAACAGTATATCTTGCTCATGCTTTCTTTTTTTTTTTTTTTTTTTTAATTTTATTTTATTTTTAAACTTAACATAACTGTATTAGATTTGCTCATGCTTTCTTTAAAGCTTTTGCAACAATGCATCTTGCCCCAGATAGCTGGTGTTTCTTTCGATATGGAGCTAATGAATGTGTAGCGGTAATATCTTAATCATGGGTATGGTTTTCTTTATCTGTATGTTAATGATTATAATTGTAGCAAATCTTGCCTGGGACCCTGTTTTCTCATATCCGTTGCTTACACAGCAACAATATATCTCGCCCAGAGACATTCTTCCAGGAACCCATTCTCCTTGACTAATCTTGGATTGATGTTATCTTGGGATGTACCCTGTGGGAGAAGGATTCTGGCAAAACTTTTACAACCTTGTACAGTCTTGAAGTATTCTTTTTATCTTCTTAGCAGCTGACTGAAAAGTATATACTGCCCTGCTAAAACTAGTGAGGGGGGTGTACTCTTTCTTCCCCCTTCTGATGCCTATGTCAGAAGCTTTCCTATTCTTTCACTTTAGTAAATTCTCTGCCGCACAAAGCTCTGAATGACTGAGACTGTGTCTTTGATTCCAGAGTGAAAGTTTCTTTGAATACCACGAATTTGACACCAGCCACTGTAAGATATCACTCTGCATATCAGTTAAATAAGCAGGATGGCAATATACAGCTTTGACATCCTCCTGTCCCAATTTTGAACCAGTTTGTCACTCCATGTCTGGTTCGAACTGTTGCTTCTTCAGCTGCATACAGATTTTCCAGGAGCCAGGTGAAGTAGTCTGGTATTCTCATCACTTTAAGAATTTTGCACAGTTTGCTGTGATCAACACAGTCAAAGGCTTTAGCATAGTCATTGAAGCAGAAGTAGACTTTTGGGATTTCCCTTGCTTTTTTGGAATAGATTCAAGGGAGTAGATATGGTAGACTGCATGCCTGAAGAACTATGGACAGAGGTTTGCAACATTGTACAGGAAGTGGTGACCAAAATTATCCCCAAAAAAAGAATTGCAAGAAGGCAAAGTGATTGTCTGAGGAGGCCTTACAAATAGCTGGGAAAACAAGAAAAGCAAAAGGCAAAGAAGAAAGGGAAAGATATATCCAGTTGAATGCAGAGTTCCAGAGATTAGCAAGGAAAGATAAGAAAGCCTTCTTAATGAGCAATGCAAAGAAATAGAAGGGGAAAATAAAATGGAAATCACTACAGGTCCCTTTAAGAAAATTGGAGATACCACGGGAACATTTCAAGCAAAGATAGGCACAATAAAGGGCAAAAACGGCAAGGAACTAACAGAAGTATAGGCGATTAAGAAGAGGTGGCAAGAATACACAGAAGAACTATACAAAAAGGATCCTAATGACCCAGATAACCACGATGGTGTGGTCACTCACCTAGAACCAGAACTGTGAAGTCCACTGGGCCTTAGGAAGCATTACTACAATGAAAACTAGTGGAAGTGATGGAATTCCAGCTGAGCTATTGCAAATCCTAAAAGGTGATGCTGTTATATTGCTTCACTCACTATGCCAGCAAATTTGGAAAACTCAGCAGTGGCCACAGGACTGGAAAAGGTCCGTTTCCATTCCATTTGCAAAGAAAAGGAATGCCAAACATAGTTCAAATTGTCATACAGTTGCATTCATTTCATACGCCAGCCAAATTACGCTCAAAATACTTCAAGCCAGGTTTCAGCAGTTTGTGAACCAAGAACTTCCAGATATAAAAGCTGGATTTAGAAAAGGCAGAGGAACCAGAGATCAAACTGCTAACATATACTGGATCATAGAAAAAGCAAGGGAATTCTGCATATGAGTGATACAACGTTTGTTTCTGTCTGACTTTCTTTGTATTATAGGATAATCTCTAGGTCCATCCATGTTGCTGCAAATGGCATTATTTCATTGTTTTCCTGGCTGAGCAATACTCCATTGAATATATTTGCAAAACAGAAATATGCTTATAGATATCAAAACAAACTTATAATTACCAAACTGAAGATGTGCAAGGCAGAGAAATGATCAAACAGGAGTTTGGGATTAAGGTACACAGACTACTATGCATAAGAGTGATAACGAGAAGGGCCTACTAGATAGCCAGGGAAATCTACTTAATGGCCCATGATAGTCTAAACCAAAAAAGAATGTAAAAAAGAATGAGATTTTGCAAATAGTTGAGCAAAGAAGAGAAGCAAAAGGAAAGGGAGAAAGGGAAAGATATACCCCCACTTGAATGCAGAGTCTTGAGAATAGCAATGAGAGATAAGAAGGCCTTCTTAAATGAACTATGCAAAGAAATAGAGGAAAACAATAGAATGGGAAAGACTAGAGATCTCTTTAAGAAAATGAGATATCAAGGGAACATTTCATGCAAGGATGGGCACGATAACAGACAAAAATGGTAAGGACCTAACAGAAGCAGAGAAGATTAGGAAGTGGCAAGAATATGCAGAAGTCTACAAAAAGATCTTAATGGCCCAGATAACCATGTTGGTGTGGTCACTCACCTAAAGCTGAACATCTTGTACTGTGAAGTCAAGTGAGTCTTAGGAAGCATTTATACAAACAATGCTAGTGGAGGTGATAGAATTCCAGCTGAGCTATTTTACATTCTGAAAGATGATGCAGTTAAAGTGCTGCACTCAACATGTCAGCAAATCTGAAAAACTCAGCTGTGGCCACAGTACTGGAAAAGGTCAGTTCTCATTCCAATCCCCAAGAAGGGCAATATCAAAGAATGTTTTAATGATCCTACAACTACTCATTTCACATGCTAGCAAGGTTATGTTCAAATTCCTTCAAACTGATGCTAAGTCACTTCAGTCGTGTCCGACTCTGTGTGATCTCATAGACGGCAGCCCACCAGGTTGCCCCATCCCTGGGATTCTCCAGGCAAGAACACTGGAGTGGGTTGCCATTTCCTTCTCCAATGCACAAAACTGAAAATTGAAAGTGAAGTTGCTCAGTCGTGTCCGACCCTCAGCGACCCCATGGACTGCAGCCTACCAGGCTCCTCCGTCCATGGGATTTTCCAGGCATGAGTACTGGAGTGGGGTGCCATTGCCTTCTCCTTCAAACTAGGCTTTAGCAATACAGGAACTGAGAAATTCCAGATATACATGCCGGTCCTTCAAACTAGGCTTCAGCAATACAGGAACTAAGAACTTCCAGATATACAAGCTGGATTTTGAAAAGGCAGAAGAACCAGTGATCAAATTGGCAATGTTTGTTGGATCTTGGAGAAAACAAGGCAATTACAGAAAAACGTCTGCTTCTGCTACATTGACTAAGCTAATGCCTTTGACTGTGAATCTCAACAAACTGGGAAATTCTTAAAGAGATTAGAGTACCACATCAACTTACCTGCCCCCTGAGAAACTTGCATGTGAATTAAGAAGGAAGAGTTAGAACTGAACATGAGACAACTGACTGGTTCGAAGTTGGGGAAGGAGTACAAGGCTGTATATTGTCACACTGCTTATTTAACTTCTATGTGGAGTACATCATGCAAAATGCCAGGCTTGTTGAAGAACAAGCTAGAATCAAGATTGCTGGGATCAACAACCTCAGATATGCAGAAGACACGACCCTAACAGCAGAATGTGAAGAGGAAGTAAAGAACATCTTGATAAGGGTGAAAGAGGAGAGTGAAAGGCTTAAAGCTCAACATTCAAAAGCTAAGAATATGGCATCTGGTCCTATCACTTCATGGCAAATAGAAGAGGGAAAATTGGAAGCAGGGACAGATTTTATTTTGGGGGCTCCAAAATCACTGTAGACAGTGACTGCAGCCATGAAATTCAAAGGTGCTTGCTCCTTGGAAGGAAAGCTATGACAAACCTAGACAGCATATTAAAAAATAGAGGCATCACTTTGCCCACGATCATCCATATAGTCCAAGGTATGGCTTTTCCAGTAGTCATGTATGTATGTGAGAGATGGACCATAAAGAAGGTTGAGCACCAAAGAATTGATGGTTTCGAATGTGGTGTTGGAGAAGACTCTTGAGAGTCCCTTGAACTGCAAGGAAATCAAACCAGTCAATCCCAGAAGAAATCAACCTGGAATATTCATTTAAAGGACTGATGCAGAAGCTGAAGGTTCAATACTTTGACTACTTGGTGTGAAGAGAA
This sequence comes from Bubalus bubalis, assembly GCF_019923935.1. Lineage (NCBI taxonomy): Eukaryota > Metazoa > Chordata > Mammalia > Artiodactyla > Bovidae > Bubalus > Bubalus bubalis. The sequence continues at coordinate 118,698,787 of NC_059162.1, forward strand.
AATTCACTGGAAAAAAAAAAAAAACAAAAAAACAACCTGATGCTGAGAAGATTGAAGACTAAAGAAGGGAGCAGAAGAAGATGAGATGGTTAAATAGCATCACCAACTCAGTGCACATAAATTTGAGCAAACTCTTTGAGATATAGGAGAACAGAGGAACCCAGTGTGGTACATTGGGTAGAAAGAGTCCGACAAGACTTAGTGACTGAACAACAATAACCAAATGACTGAATTACTTTGTTGTACTCTTGAAACTAGCAAAAAATATAAATCAACTATAGTTCAATAAAATAAAAATTCCAAAACAAAAAAGCAAACCACCCAATTAAAAATTGGCCAAGTACCTAAATAAACCTTTATCAAAGGAGACATACAACGGCTAACATGCACGTGAAAAGACTCTCAACACCACTCATCCTCAGGGAAATGCAAATCAACAGCAAATTGTGATATCACTTCACACCTATTTGAATGGTTATCATAAAAAGGGAAAAATAGTGAGTATTGATAAGAATGTGGAGAAAAGGAACCCTCAGTCACCATTGCTGGAATTTAAATTTGCTTTGGCAACTGTGGAGAATGATATGGCATGCTTCCTCACTTACCAAAACTGAAAATAGGACGTCTATGAGATCTAGCAATTCCCCTTCTTCGTATTTCCTTGAAGAAAACAAAAACACTCTTTTGAAAATATATCAGTTCAGTTCAGTTCAGTTCACTCAGTCGTGTCCGACTCTTTGCGACCCCATGAATCGCAGCATGCCAGGCCTCCCTGTCCATCACCATCTCCCAGAGTTCACCCAGACTCACGTCCATCAAGTCAGTGATGCCATCCAGCCATCTCATCCTCTCTCGTCCCCTTCTCCTCCTGCCCCCAATCCCTCCCAGCATCAGAGTCTTTTCCAATGAGTCAAATCTTCGCATGAAGTGGCCAAAGTATTGGAGTTTCAGCTTTAGCATCATTCCTTCCAAAGAACTCCCAAGGCTGATTTCCTTCAGAATGGACTGGTTGGATCTCCTTGCAGTCCAAGGGACTCTCAAGAGTCTTCTCCAACACCTCAATTCAAAAGCATCAATTCTTCGGTGCTCAGCCTTCTTCACAGTCCAACTCCCACATCCATACATGACCACAGGAAAAACCATAGCCTTGACTAGATGGACCTTTGTTGGCAAAGTAATGTCTCTGCTTTTGAATATGCTATCTAGGTTGGTCATAACTTTCCTTCCAAGGAGTAAGCGTCTTTTAATTTCATGGCTGCAGTCACCATCTGCAGTGATTTTGGAGCCCCCCAAAATAAAGTCTGACACTGTTTCCATTGTTTCCCCATCTATTTGCCATGAAGTGATGGGACTGCATGCCATGATCTTCGTTTTCTGAATGTTGAGCTTTAAGCCAACTTTTGCACTCTCCACTTTCACTTTCATCAAGAGGCTTTTTAGTTCCTCTTCACTTTCTGTCATAAGGGTGGTGTCATCTGCATATCTGAGGTTATTGATATTTCTCCTGGCAATCTTGATTCCAGCTTCTGCTTCTTCCAGTCCAGTGTTTCTCATGATGTCCTCTGCCTATAATTTATACACACATTGATTCTTTTTCTGCAGCATTCTGTACAATAGTTAACATAAGGAAGCAATCCAAGTGTCCCTCAAAATAAGAATGAACAAATATGTGTCATATAATTGAACAGACACACCAACACTGGAGTATTAATCAACTATAAAGTAATGAAATCCCTTCCTGCTTTTTGCGACAAATGGATGGATTTAGATGGTTTTATCCTTTGTGAAAGAAGTCATTTAGGAAAAAGAAATACCATATGACCTCACATATATGTGGCTTTTTTTTTAATAAAAAAAAAATAAATAATAAATCGGAATCAGATTCATACATACATAGAAGAAATGGTGGTTGCCAGAAGGGAAGGCATTGAGGGGCCAAATTGATAAAGGGAGTATACAGGCATAAACTCTGTAATAAATTAAAAAACAATCTGGGGATATAATTTACAGCATAAAGAATATGTATTCTTAGTCATTGTATTATTAATATAAAAACTTACATGGGAACAGATGGTTATTAAATTTTTTGAGATGGTCATTTCATAATGTATGTGCTGTGTGTGCGTAGTCACTCAGTCATGTCTGACTCTTTGCGACCCCATGGACTGTAGCCAGCCAGCCTCCTCTGTCCGTGGGGATTCTCCAGGCAAGAATACTGGAGTGGGCTGCCGTGCCCTCCTCCAGGGGATCTTCCCAACCCAGGAATCGAACCCAGGTCTCCCGCATTGCAGGCAGATTCTTTACCATCTGAGCCACCAGGGAATATAACTGTCACATCACTAGGCAGTACACCAGAAACTAACCCAGCATTACAGTCGGCTACATGGCAATTAAAGACATATTCATATGGCCAGGCTCACCAGAGATACTGTGCACAATAACAGACCTTAGGCAATGGCTAGTATATAAAAGATTATTGATGGATAAATATTCATTGTGCCCTTATGGGAGATTATTTCAAAGAAAAATTAAATCCTTAGCTTTTTTCCTTCATACTTTACCCCAACCAATAAGGCCAATACTCAAGATCCAGCTTTTTGTAAACTCTTTACTGAATTTATTACAATATTGCTTCTGTTTTATTTATTTTTGTTCATTTGTTTGGCCACGAGACACGTGGAGTACATCAAGGTTGTATATTGTCACCCTTCTAATTTAACTTATATGCAGAGTACATCTTGAGAAACACTGGACTGGAAGAAGCACAAGCTGGAATCAAGATTGCCGGGAGAAATATCAATAACCTCAGATATGCAGATGACACCACCCTCATGGCAAAAAATGAAGAGGAACTAAAAAGCCATGAAAGTGATAGAGGAGAGTGAAAATGTTGGCTTAAAGCTCAACATTCAGAAAACTAAGATCATGGCATCTGGTCCCATCACTTCATGGGAAATACATGGGGAAACAGTGGAAACAGTGTCAGACTTCATTCTGGGGGGCTCCAAAATCACTGCAGATGGTGACTGTAGCCATGAAATTAAAAGACACTTACTCCTTGGAAGGAAAGCTATGACTAACCTAGACAACTTATTAAAAAGCAGAGACATTACTTTTCCGACAAAGGTCTGTCTAGTCAAGGCTATGATTTTTCCAGTGGTCGTGTATGGATGTGAGAGTTAGACTGTGAAGAAAGCTAAGTCCTGAAGAATTGATGCTTTTGAACTGTGGTGTTGGAGAAGACTCTTGAGAGTCTCTTGGACTGCAAGGAGGTCCAACCAGTCCATCCTAAATGAGATCAGTACTGGATGTTCATTGGAAGGACTGATGCTAAAGCTGAAACTCCAGTACTTTGGCCACCTCATGCAAAGAGTTGACTCATTGGAAAATACCCTGATGCTGGGAGGGATTGGGGGCAGGAGGAGAAGGGGGACGACAGAGGATGAGATGGCTGGATGGCATCACAGACTCGATGGACATGAGTTTGAGTAGACTCCGGGAGTTGGTGATGGACAGGGAGGCCTGGCATGCTGCAATACACGGGGTCACAAAGAGTCAGACACGACTGAGCAACTGAACTGAACTGAACTGAACACATCAAACTTTAGGGAAGACAAAAATGTCCAATGTATAATACGCGTTACTGAAATAATAAAAAGGAAGTAACCTAAACATCTCTGTAAAGAAGATTCTACAAGTAAATTGTGATATGTGATCATGTTTAAAACAACAGAAATAAGTGACCTAGAATATGGAAGATTTGGAAAAGGGGATCAATATCTCTGCAGAGTACATTCTGACATCGAGCTGGAGAGAGGGGACATAGCCCTGAGAATGGACAATGAAGGTGTATTGCTGACCTTGCCAGGTGAAAGCAGACTGCCTCCCTGCTCTTCTGTGTCAGTGACCAGGGCTGCCAGAACGAATTAACACACGGTGACTTTTCACAACAGGAATTTGCTCTCTTGCAGGTCTAGAGGAAAGATGTCCAAAATCAAGTTGTCTCCAGGGCCTGCTGCTTTTGAAAATTCGAGACAAACACTTTTCCGTGACTTTTCCTGGCTTCTGCAGCCTCTGCCATCCTTGGCACTCCTTCCCTGGCCCTATTGATACATCGCTCCAACCTGTGCCCAGCTTTTACTTGCCCTTCTTCCTTGTGTCTTGTGTCTCTGTTTCATCTCTTCTTCTCAGAAGAACACCTGCCAGTGGATTTAGGGCCCACCTAATCCAGCATGACCTCATCCTCACTAATTCATTTGGAAAGATCCTATTTCCAATTAAGGTCACACTCTGCATTTTGAGGCAGACATTTTTTGAGGGGAGGGGGTCATTATGGAGTCTACTAGAATCCTGTTCCATGTGCTAAAGGTAATTTACTCTGCAGTTGCTGAATGTATTGTTTTCTCTATGTCAAGTAGAACTGGTGTGGTTGATAGGTATAATCAATTGTAACATGACTATAATTTTTCTCTTGCATTATTATTTAGAGAGATATGGTAAAACATCACCTATATCACCCATAATTTGAATATGTGTGTGTCTTCATCACTCAGTTGTGTCTCACTCTTTGAAAACCCTTGGAATGTGCCCACCAGGCTTCTCTGTCCATGGAATTCTCCAGGCAAGAATACTGAAGTATGTTGCCATTCTTTTTCTTTTAAAAAAAAGTATTTATTTTAATTGAAGGCTGATTACTTTACAATATTGTAGTGATTTTTGCGATACATTGACATGAATCAGCCATGGGTGTACATGTGTTCCCCATCATGAGCCCCCTCCCACCTTCCTCCCCATCCCATCCCTCAGGGTCATCCCAGTGCACCATCCCTGAGCACCCTGTCTCATGCATTGAACCTGGACTGGCTATCTATTTCATATATGATAATGTATAAGATTCAATGCTATTCTCTCAAATCATCCCACCATTGCCTTTTCCCACAGAATCCAAAAGTTTGTTCTTTATATCTGTCTCTTTTTGCTGTATCACATATAGGGTCATCATTACCAAATTTCTAAATTCCATATATATGTGTTAATATACTGTATTGGTGTTTTTCTTTCTGACTTACTTCACTCTGTATAATAGGTTCCAGTTTCATCCACCTCATTAGAACCGATTCAAATGCATTCTTTTTAATAGCTCGGTAATACTCCATTGTGTATATGTACCACGGCTTTCTTATTCATTCATCTGTCGATGGACAACTAGGTCGCATCCATGTCCTGGCTATTGTAAACAGTGCTCTGATGAACATTGGGGTACATGTGTTCTTTCAATTCTGGTTTCCTTGGTGTGTATGCCCAGAAGTGGGATTATTTCTTTTTAATTCTGTCGGGTTTTACTTCCTATATTTTAAGTCTCTATTAGTTGTATACACATTTAAATTTTCCTATGATCCAGATGGATAAAACATTTTCACTATGATGTGTCCCTTTACAAATAAACTTTTTCCCAGAAGTCTAGTTTGTCTAAAATTATTGAGGCATGTGAGCCTTGTTTATCTTAAAATGTATATGATACAATTTTCTCCAGCATTTCCATTTCAAATTTTCTATATTAAATTAAACACTAAACATATATCATGTTTATAATTTTTTTTTTTTTTTTGGTTTTCCAACTGAGGTTAAATATTTTGTTTAAATGGACATGATATATTTAAGCTATATTCAGTGAGTTAGGGCTGCCTTGAAGAGAATCCAAATAGCCAAAACAGGACAATTTTAGCATGAAAAAGGATAAAATGGTAATAGGTATCACTGAAAGGGCTGTGCTGTTGCCCTGGGTACAGATTCCCCACCTGTCACTTTTCCTCACGGCAACAGATGAGGATGGGCCAGAGGCGGAGAAAGGGCTGTGGGCCAGGAGGTCCCACCTGCTGCCCAGGGAGATCTTTACAAGAACGTCCATAGAGCCCATATAAGTTGTCTGAGTTTCTCTACTGTTTGCCCCACCCACACTCAGGGCTCCCTATGGTCTTCCTGCCTCCCCTGTACTGGACTGAGATGCATCAAAGGACAAATGGCCACAGGATTGCAGCTCCTGGGACCCAGGGGGTTGTGAGTCCCAGTGCACTCAGAAGCCCAGGTCTCACCTAATTGGCCATTCGAGGCCTCAAGTCCCAGACCTGAAAATAGCATCTTCTGAGCAGAGTGACCCTCAGGTACAGGAACCTGACATATTGCCCAGATGGCAGATAATGTGGAGAGTCAGGTGACTGAGTCCATCCCCTGCTCTGCTTCTATCAAGACCCAGGAGTTCCTGCAGCCAGAGCCTGCTTCCCCCTGTGTCCCCTCCTCCCTCTCACTTCCGTGCACAGGAGGCCAGAGGTGGACAAGGGAGGGGGCCCTCAACACCACATCAGCAGCAGCAGCACAGACCTGGTGAGGAGTCCTGTCCTCTGTGGGAGCACAGGGCCCTGCGTGAGCCATGCCCCTCCTGACATCACAGGAGCAGTGTGGTCATCACTCAGCAGGGTGTGGAGAGCATCACTGACAGGTGAGTCCTGGGAGCCTGGATCCTGGACAACATGGTCGCCCAGTCCCCACTGCCCTGGGCAGGATCAATTAGGGCAGCAGGTCTGAGCTTAACAAGAGTAGAAATAATAAGAGTCCTCGTACAAAGGTGGATTTTAAGTCAATGGTCTGAGATCCTGAACCTAAGAAGCATCAGGCACTGCTGGTGCTGAAGGAGCTCAGATCACGCTTGAGTGATGAGAGTTTTCAAGGAAAGGATTCAGGACACAGTCACTACAAATATTCAATAGATCCTCAGTAGCAACGCTGGGTTTCTCTGCTTCACCCTGGAGGTATTTGTTAGGCTCGACTCAGAGGCAGGTTTACTGAAGAAACTGCAGTAGCCCCACTTGGCCATCTTAACAAGCCAGAAGAATGTGTTTGTTCACTTTTTCAAAACAAGCTTGGAAGCTTGGCTTCCCAGGTGAAAATGCCAAGCACTGGTCATGTGCTCCCCAGGTAAGCGAGGGGTCACTGTGGTGATGACTCAAGGCCCCTGAGGTGGATGAATTGTCCCAGGAAACAGCCAAATAAATAAAGCTGGGAACCCCCAGGGATATAACAGCAAGGTCACCAAATCTGGGGATAGTGGGTGAAGGTGGTCACTCGGGTCACTTTGAGATTATTATGAGATGAGGACCTGGACAGGCAGACAGAGGGTGTGTGTGTGTGTGTGTGTGTGTGTGTGTGTGTGTGTGCAGGACAGGCCTTGGTGTATAGGGCTTCGTGGCCAACATGTGTAGGGCATCACCCTGTTCAGCCTCAGTGCCCATATCCAAATTCAAATTTGAGTGGACCCTGCCCGCACATGTCAGACAGACTGTCCCCCTCTGCTGTCATGAGAGGATTAGACTTAAGTCTCCCAGGAGAGGAAAGCGGGACCATTAACCCTTGTACCTTGTACAACTTTTGGTTGCAAAGTGTGGGCTCTTATAGATCATCTTCCAAGAGAACTTCAAGCTAAGAGGGAGCATGGGGGTCATCACTCCTCCACACCACCACAGACCACCCAGCCTCTGACTGCACACCCACAGTGCATGGGAGCTTGCTCCCTGCAAAGGCAGCCAGCTGTGCCATGCTGCTGACCTGCCCTCTAGGGACTGTGGGGTTTGCTCTGACATACTTTACATCCTCCCCCTAATCCTCCTCACCTTCCTGACTGGCACTGTGGTGCTGTGCCCGCCCTCCTTCCCACTGCTCGCTCTCTAGGTTGCATCTCCCAACAATTCCTCTGGTCACCACACAGCAGGTCCCCATGTCCCATGAGGGTGTGGCGGTCAGCCCGGTCCAGTGTGGCCAAGGGAGGTCTGGGCTGTGACAGGGACATGAAGCAGCACCCGGACACTGAGCAGATGTGACCGTGTTGGAGGCTCCCATTGCTCCAAGCAATGACTATATGAGATGTGCTGAGGAGCCAGGGGCATAGAAGTAAGGACAGGAGGAGGACATCCTCACATCCCAAATGTGTCACAGCCCCTTTCCTGCTGCTTCTCAGGCCATGAAGCTTGGCTGTCCCCTCCCCATTAATTGTCCGCTATCTGTACATTGCAATAAAAAACCCTTACATTCTCAAGGATGCAAACAGCTCTGTTGATGTTTGCCATCATGCCAAGATAGATCTCAGGGTCTGCAGGAAAGATAGACATAGCACCCCAGTAGCCTGGTGTCCCCTCTTCATGTTTTTAAACATGAGGACATTGGCTTGAGGCCCCTTGAGATCCTCAAGGATGCACAATGCTCTACAGACAGAATGAAGCTGTGGTCCAGGTTCACATATTGATGCTACATGGGGCTCATGGTCTTCAGGACAGACTGAGAGAAATTTTCCTGGTTGGTGCTGGTTCCTGCTCTGGTCCCAGCCTGGCCTGGAGGTACAATCATCAGCAACACACCACCAGGCTGGCATGAGGTGTTCAATATATATTTATAAAATTAGTGAATGAATTAATAAGACAGGAAAGTGCAGGATTAGATACTTGAGTGAGGAGTGGAAATTACACAGGTCAGGAACATCCCTATGGAGATGGAAAGCATTTATTGAGAAGAGACAGAGGACATTGCAACACTCTTCACACTTTAAGTTTTCAGCCTCTAAAGCTCCTGGCAGCCACTACACACCCCATAACAGCAGCCCAGAGTAACCCAGAGAGAATAAACTTCCATATTTATGCATTAATGAATCAGAGGAAATGTTCCCTTTTCAGGCCAGTCCATACTCATCTGGAAGCAGAACTGGACAGCTGGTGGTCTCTTGGTCACTGGGCAGTGAGGTGCTGCAATGTCCTTGATCTCCAAGGCAGGACGATCATGTGACATTGACCTGCTCCCTCTCCCTGCCTCCCACCTGCTCTCTGCTTTCTGCACTGTGTCATGGTCAGGATCATGTCACCACACAGAAATGGAAACCTCTCAGTGAGGCCTCTGCAGGAGTTTGTGCTGGATGGATTTGGGGGTGGCCCACAGACCCAGGCCCTGCTGTTTGCTCTGTTCCTTGTTCTGTACTTGGTTGCCGTCCTGGGGAACATCACCATGATCGTGGTCATCACGCTGGATGCCCGTCTGCACTCTCCAATGTACTTCTTCCTCAAGAACCTCTCCTTCCTGGACTTGTGCTACTCATCTGTCATCTACCCTAAGACCCTCACTGACCTCCTTTCCTCCTCCAAAGTCATCACCTTAGGGGGATGTGCCACCCAGTTCTTCTTCATCTCCCTGCTCCTCACCACTGAGGGATTCTTCTTGGCCGTGATGGCCTATGACCGCTTCATGGCCATCTGCAGCCCCCTGCGCTACCCCATCTCCATGTGCCCCTCGGTTTGTGCCCGCCTGATGCTGGGCTGCTACTGTGGTGGCTGCCTCAACTCCATCCTGCAGACCAGCTTCACATTCAGCCTCCCGTTCTGCAGCTCCAACCACATTGACCACTTCCTGTGTGATGTCCCTCCATTGCTCAAGCTTGCCTGTGCTGACACTATGATCAATGAGCTGGTCTTGTTTAGCATTTGTGGCCTCATCATTGTGGGCACCACACTCGTGGTCCTCATCTCCTATGGCTACATCACAGTGACCATCCTGAGGATGCGCTCAGGAGGAGGGAGACACAAGCTCTTCTCCACCTGTGGCTCCCACATGACAGCCGTGTCCCTCTTTTATGGGACCCTTTTTGTCATGTATGCCCAGCCAGGAGCTGTGGAGTCCATGGAGCAGGGCAAGGTGGTCTCTGTCTTCTACACCCTGGTCATCCCGATGCTCAACCCCCTAGTCTACAGTCTGAGAAACAAGGAGGTCAAGGATGCCCTGAGGAGACTGGGGCAAAAACACACAGCCACGTGAAGGAGAGTGACCAGAGAGACTGGTTGTTCCAAGACAGGACAAGAGGGCTTTGGGAGAGGTACAGGCTTTGGTTTGAGGAACGCATTCCTAATTCATCCAACTCATTTCTTTCATCTAAACTTTCATTCAGCCCTTCATAGTAGCACTTCATGGAGCATACATTGCATGGATGAGATGCAATAAAGAACAAGGCTCTTTTGCCAGCAGAAAAGTAACAGTGCAAGGATGGAGCAAGGCCATAATCTTGAACTCTGGGTAACACAGTGGGCAGCATCGTGAACAGAGAATCTCTGAGCAGTCTGTATGTCCCACGTTCAACTTCCTCCAGTGAAAATACATAGACTAGACAGATTTTGAGGCTTCTCCCTTCAAGTTGTTGCTGAACCTAATGTAAGTAAGTGTTCAGCTATCTCCCCTGGACCACCTACCAGGGGGGCCTTAGGACAGCCAGCCTTGTGATAGCCTGGGCATTCCCACAGCCAATTAGGGCAGTTAGGAAGACCATGCTTTCCTTCAGTCCTGCAGCGGGGCTGTTCCTCCTCTTCCCCCTTCTGTTCACTGAAGCCATAACCCAACATGGCAGCAGGGAGCACCTGTGTTCCTGCTTCAGACACTCCTAGTGCTCCCTGTCCTGGGTTTCTCCCCTCAGACAGCAGCTGGGAGCCCCAGGGAGACAACATGGATGCCTGACACCCAAAGTTCACCATCCAACCTGACAGGTGACACTGTTCTGACTACCTGTGACGCTAAGAAATGGGACCTTGTTAGCACAGACATCTCTGAGTAAAGATGGAGATCCTGGTGGCTGAAGCAGAGAGCAGATGGTAGAGAAAGAAGGTGCCCTTTCTTGCTAGTTGGCAGAGCTCCCTGCTCTCTGTCCCACACTCCCTGGGAGCCTGGCCCCTCAGGCTTAACCTGTCCATTCAGAGCTCCATCCTCCTTTTCTGTGGAACTAACACACGGCCTGTATGTAGAACCCAGCAGCCTCCTTAACTGGTCTCCCTTTGGTAGTGTCATCCACTCCCATGGTCACTCCCAGGAAGTTGTCCTCTTTAAGAAGGGTGGTCTGTACCCTGTAGGGGCAGGGGAACGTGCCCTGTGTCTCTGATCATAGACTCAATCTTCTTGCTTCTTTGCTCAGGAGACATGAGGAGGGGCTAATAGCCCAGTGAGAAGATTGCTGCCCACAATAGTCAACTGAAACACACTCCAAGGTCTTCACTCACTTGTTCCTCTTCCTTCTCATTTCTGGACTTTCTGTAAAATTATTTCTCTCTCTGCCAGTTTACTGTATTCCCTTGATATAACGCCTGTTTCTTTTGAGGAGTTCTCCAGTTTTCAGCTATTAGGGACACTCCTTTTCTTCTCGAGCTGTAAGAATGTTGTTTCCCACGCTCCCTTCTTCCTCTCTTTTTCTCTACTCTGTTTCCTCCTGACTTCTTCCTCCTTTCTCTGCTTTTCCTTCTTTCTTTCATTCCTTTCCCCTTCCCTCCCCAACCACCTCTCTTTCCCTCCACTTACCCCTCCTTCCTTTTTCCCACTTTCCCCACACCCAGCTCGCTCTTCCTCCATCCCTTGTTGTATTTTCTCATTTCATTTTTAGTCATTGATCCACCTGCAATGCAGGAGACCTGGGTTCGATCCCTGGGTTGGAAAGATTCCCTGGAGAAAGGAAAGGTTACCCATTCCAGTATTCTGGCCTGGACAATTCCATGGCCTGTATAGTCCATGGAGTCACAAAGTGTCTGACGTGACTGAGCGACTTTCACTTTCACATGTCTTTTCACAAGACAAAACTTTGGTTGTCTACTATTTCAATTTATATTTCTAAAGGAAATGGAAAAACACAGTCTTTGTTTTCCTATACAAGTGGAGATTTATCATCATTATTTCATACCTAATGGTATTAAAGAAATCAGTAGTTCTTAGTAGAAAAACATTAATTATGACTTTGGAATAAGTCATGAAAACTGATCCAATATTGCATGGAGTAGAAATTCTCCAAAAGTGTGGAAAAAATTATTTTAAGACCCTACAGATTATCTTTATGTCTGTGTTAACCTACATATCAGACTATAGTGAAGATAGCTGCACAATGCTAAAAGTGGTTTGCCAGCAAATTTGGAAAAGTCTGCAGGGGCCACAGGACTGGAAAAGTTCAGTTTTCACTCCATCCCAAATAAAGGCAATGCCAAAAATGCTCAAACTACTGCACAATTGCACTCATCTCATGCACTAGTAAACTAATGCTCAAAATTCTCCAAGCTAGGCTTCCGCCATACGTGAACCGTGAGCTTCCAGATGTTCAAGCTCATTTTAGAAAAGGCAGAGGAACCAGAGATCAAATTGCCTACATCCGCTGGATCATCGAGAAAGCAAGAGAGTTCCAGAAAAACATCTATTTCTGCTTTATTGACTATGCCAAAGCCTCTGACTGTGTGGATCACAATAAACTGTGGAAAATTCTGAAAGAGATGGGCAAACCAGACCACCTGACCTGCCTCTTGAGAAACCTATATGCAGGTCAGGAAGCAACAGTTAGAACTGGACATGGAAGAAAAGTCTGGTTCCAAATAGGAAAAGGAGTACGTCAAGGCTGTATATTGTCACCCTGCTTATTTAACTTATAGGCAAAGTACATCATGAGAAATGCTGGGCTGAAAGAAGCCCAAACAGGAATCAAGATTTCCAGGAGAAATACCAACAAACTCAGATATGCACATGACACCTTCCTTATGGCAGAAAGTGAAGAGGAACTAAAAAGCCTCTTGATGAAAGTGAAAGAGGAGAGTGAAAAAGTTGGCTTAAAGCTCAACATTCAGAAAACGAAGATCATGGCATCTGGTCCCATCACTTCATGGGAAATAGATTGGGAAACAGTGTCAGACTTTATTTTTGGGGGCTCCAAAATCACAGCAGATGGTGATTGCAGCCATGAAATTACAAGATGCTTACTCCTTGGAAGGAAAGTTATGACCAACCTAGATAGCATATTCAAAAGCAGAGATATTGCTTTGTTAACAAAGGTCTGTCTAGTCAAGGCTATGGTTTTTCTAGTAGTCATGTATGGATGTGAGATTTGGATTGTGAAGAAAGCTGAGCACCATAGAATTGATGCTTTTGAACTATGGTGTTGGAGAAAACTCTTGAGAGTCCCTTGGACAGAAATGAGATCCAACCAGTCCATTCTAAAGGAGATCAGTCCTGGGTGTTCATTGGAAGGACTGATGCTAAAGCTGAAACTTCAATGCTTTGGCTACCTCATGAGAAGAGTTGACTCATTGGAAAAGACCCTGATGCTGGGAAAGATTGAGGGCAGGAGGAGAAGGGGACGACAGAGGATGAGATGGCTGGATGGCATCACTGACTTGATGAACATGAGTTTGAGTAAATTCTGGGAGTTGGTGATGGACAGGGAGGACTGGCATGCTGTGATTCATGGGGTCACAAAGAGTCGGACACCAATGAGCAACTGAGCTGAACTGAACCAAACTGAAACTCATTCTATACTTTGCAGGTTGCTGCAACATAGTTCATTCTCATTTCATATCTACTGGCTGATTACAACTTGAGTTTACTGTTAACTCATCATTGAACTCCAAAGTATAATTGGCATAACTCTAGTTGTATTAATGCGATAGGTGTAGAATAAACACCTTATGTTCAAGATCATATTACATTTTTAAGTCTGATTCTGCATTAACTTTTAACAAATCTTACAACTTTTATCGTGTTTGTGTCTAAAAGTAATCTTTTTTTGTAACTAATTTTAAGTGTAGAGTTTAGCCACTCTATTGAGAGTCCCTTGGACTGCAAGGAGATCCAACCAGTCCATTCTGAAGGAGATCAGCCCTGGGATTTCTTTGGAAGGAATGATGCTAAAGCTGAAACTCCAGTACTTTGGCCACCTCATGAGAAGAGGTAACTCATTGGAAAAGACTCTGATGCTGGGAGGGATTGGGGGCAAGAGGAGGAGACGACAGGGGATGAGATGGCAGGATGGCATCACTGACTCGATGGACGTAAGTCTCAGTGAACTCCGGGAGTTGGTGATGGACAGGGAGGCCTGGCATGCTGCGATTCATGGGGTCGCAAAGAGTCGGACACAACTGAGCGACTGATCTGATCTGATCTGATCTGATCAGTCAGTCAGTTCAGTCACTCAGTCCTGTCCGACTCTTCATGACACCATGGACTGCAGCACGCCAGAATTCCCTGTCCATCATCAACTCCTGGAGATTGCTCAAACTCCTGTCCATCAAGTCGGTGATGCCGTCCAACAATCTCATCCTCTGCTGTCCCCTTCTCCTCCTGCCTTCAATCTTTCCCAGCATCAGGGTCTTTTCCAAGGAGTCAGTTCTTCACATCAGGTGGTCAAAGTACTGGAGCTTCAGTTTCAGCATCAGTCTTCCAATGAATATTGAGAATTGATTTCTTTCAGGATTGACTGCTTTGATCTCCTTGCAGTCCAAGGGACTCTCAAGAGTCTTCTCCAACACCACAGTTCAAAAGCATCTATTCTTTGGTGCTCAGCTTTCTTTATGGTCCTAATCTGACACCCATACACGACTACTGGAAAAATCATAGCTTTGACTAGACGAACCTTGGTTGGCAATGTAATCTCTGTTTTTTAATATGCCGTCTAAGTTTGTCATAGCTTTCCTTCCAAGGAGCGTGAGTCTTTCAATTCATGGCTGCAGTCACCATCTGCAGTGATTTTGGAGCCCCAAAAATAAAGTCTCTCAGTGTTTCCACTGTTTGTCCATCTATTTTCCATGAAGTGATGGGACCAGATACCATAATCTTCATTTTCTGAATGCTGAGTTTTAAGTCTGACTTTTTCAGTCTTCTCTTTTACCTTCATCAAGAGGCTCTTTAGTTCCTCTTCACTTTATGCCATAAGGGTGTTGTCATTTGCATATCTGAGGTGAGTGGTATTTCTACTAGTAATCTCGTGCTTCATCCAGCCCAGCATTTCACATGACATACTCTGCACATAAGTTAAATAAGCAGGGTGTCAATATACAGCCTGGATGTACTACTTTCCCAATTTGGAACCAGCCCCTTGTTCCATGTCCTGTTCTAACTGTGGCTTCTTGTTCTGCACACAAGTTGCTCATGTGGCAGGTAAGATGTTCTGGAATTCCCATCTCTTGAAGAGTTTTCCACAGTTTGTTGTGATACACAGAGTCAAAGGCTTTAGCATAGTCAATGAAGCAGAAGTAGATGTTTTTCTGGAATTCTCTTGCTTTTCCTATGATCCAATGGATCATAGGATTGGCAATTTGATCTCTGGTTCTGCTGCCTTTTCCAAATCCAGCTTGAATATCTGGAAGTTCTCAGTTCATGTACTGTTGAAGCTTAGCTTGGAGAATTTTGGTAGCTCAGACAACAAAGAACCTGCCTGCAATGCAGGTGACCCAGGTTTGATCTCTGAGTCAGAAAAGTCCCCCACAGAAGGCAATGGCTACCCAGTCCAGTATTCTTGCCTGGAGAATCCCATGGATAGAGGTGCCTGGTGGGCTATAGTCCATGGGGTCAAATAGAGTCAGACACGACTGAGTGACTAACACTTTTCTCTGCCTTTTCTAAATCCAACTTGAACATCTGGAAGTTCTTGGTTCACGTACTGTTGAAGCCTAGCTTGGAGAATTTTGAGCATTACTTGTCTAGCATGTGGAATGAATGCAATTGTGTGGTAGTTTGAACATGCTTTGGCATTCCCTTTCTTTGGAATTGGAAAGAAAACCTTGTTGTGTAACAGATCTCCAGAACTTTTTCGTCTTGCAAAATTGAACTTGCATACCCCTTCAGCAAAGCCTCCCTATTTCCCCCTTACTTCCAGTACTAGAAGCCAGCATTTTACTTTCTGTTTTTTGAATGTGACTACTTTAGATACCTCATGTAAGTAAAACATAGAATATTTGTCTTCTTGTGTCTGGTTATGAGACTTAACATGTCTTCAGGGTTCATACATGTTGCAGTAAATGAATGGATTTACATCTTTTTAAAAGCTGAATAATATTCCATCATATGTTTATGCCACATTTTGTTTATTTATTCATCCACCAATGAACACCTTGGTTGTGTCCATCTTTTGCCTATTGTGAAAAATGCTGCTATGTACATGGATGCACAAATATCTCTGATAGTCACCTTTTTTTTGGGGGGGGGGGAAATATATACACAACCATATGACTACTGAAACATAGAGTAAATATGTTTTAAGTTGGAGGGAACCTCCAAAGAACTTTACATAGTGGCTATACCATTTTACTTTCCCATCAATAGTGCAAAATGTTCCAATTTCTTGACTTCCTAGCCAAACTAACTTCTCTCTTTCTTTCTTTTAGAATACTCATTCTTTTTTTTTTTTTTTCCATTTTTGGGTGAGGATTTATTTTTCATGCCAGACCTCTTTGGTGCTTCTTCCTTTTTTTTTTTTAATTTTATTTTATTTTTAAACTTTACATAATTGTATTAGTTTTGCCCAACATCGAAATGAATCCACCACAGGTATACCCGTGCTCCCCATCCTGAACCCTCCTCCCTCCTCCCTCTGGGTCATCCCAGTGCACCAGCCCTAAGCATCCAGTATCGTGCATCAAACCTGGACTGGCGACTCATTTCATACATGATATTATACATATTTCAATGCCATTCTCCCAAATCTCCCCACCCTCTCCCTCTCCCACAGAGTCCATAAGTCTGATCTATACATCAGTGCCTCTTTTGCTGTCTCATACACAGGGTATTGTTACCATCTTTCTAAATTCCATATATATGTGTTAGTATACTGTATTGGTGTTTTTCTTTCTGGCTTACTTCACTCTGTATAATAGGCTCCAGTTTCATCCACCTCATTAGAACTGATTCAAATGTATTCTTTTTAATGGCTGAGTAATACTCCATTGTGTATATGTACCACAGCTTTCTTATCCATTCATCTGCTGATGGACATCTAGGTTGCTACCATGTCCTGGCTATTATAAACAGTGCTGCGATGAACATTGGGGTACACGTGTCTCTTTCCCTTCTGGTTTCCTCAGTGTGTATGCCCAGCAGTGCAATTGCTGGATCATAAGGCAGTTCTATTTCCAGTTTTTTAAGGAATCTCCACACTGTTCTCCATAGTGGCTGTACTAGTTTGCATTCCCACCAACAGTGTAAGAGGGTTCCCTTTTCTCCACACCCTCTCCAGCATTTATTGCTTGTAGACTTTTGGATCGCAGCCATTCTGACTGGCGTGAAATGGTACCTCATTGTGGTTTTGATTTGCATTTCTCTGATAATGAGTGATGTTGAGCATCTTTTCATGTGTTTGTTAGCCATCTGTATGTCTTCTTTGGAGAAATGTCTATTTAGTTCTTTGGCCCATTTTTTTATTGGGTCATTTATTTTTCTGGAGTTGAGCTGTAGGAGTTGCTTGTATATTTTGAGATTAGTTGTTTGTCAGTTGCTTCATTTGCTATTATTTTCTCCCATTCTGAAGGCTGTCTTTTCACCTTGCTAATAGTTTCCTTTGTTGTGCAAAAGCTTTTAAATTTAATTAGGTCCCATTTGTTTATTTTTGCTTTTATTTCCAATATTCTGGGAGGTGGGTCATAGAGGATCCTGCTGTGATGTATGTCAGAGAGTGTTTTGCCTACATTCTCCTCTAGGAGTTTTATAGTTTCTGCTCTTACATTGAGATCTTTAATCCATTTTGAGTTTATTTTTGTGTATGGTGTTAGAAAGTGTTCTAGTTTCATTCTTTTACAAGTGGTTGACCAGTTTTCCCAGCACCACTTGTTAAAGAGATTGTCTTTAATCCATTGTATACTCTTGCCTCCTTTGTCAAAGATAAGGTGTCCATAGGTGCGTGGATTTATCTCTGGGCTTTCTATTTTGTTTCATTGATCAATATTTCTGTCTTTGTGCCAGTACCATACTGTCTTGATAACTGTGGCTTTGTAATAGAGCCTGAAGTCAGGTAGGTTGATTCCTCCAGTTCCATTCTTCTTTCTCAAGATCGCTTTGGCTATTCGAGGTTTTTTGTATTTCCATACAAATTGTGAAATTATTTGTTCTAGCTCTGTGAAGAATACCGTTGGTAGCTTGATAGGGATTGCATTGAATCTATAAATTGCTTTGGGTAGTATACTCATTTTCACTATATTGATTCTTCCAATCCATGAACATGGTATATTTCTCCATCTATTAGTGTCCTCTTTGATTTCTTTCACCAGTGTTTTATAGTTTTCTATATATAGGTCTTTAGTTTCTTTAGGTAGATATATTCCTAAGTATTTTATTCTTTCCATTGCAATGGTGAATGGAATTGTTTCCTTAATTTCTCTTTCTGTTTTATCATTATTAGTGTATAGGAATGCAAGGGATTTCTGTGTGTTCATTTTATATCCTGCAGCTTTACTATAATCATTGATTCGTTCTAGTAATTTTCTGGTGGAGTCTTTAGGGTTTTCTATGTAGAGAATCATGCCATCTGCAAACAGTGAGAGATTTACTTCTTCTTTTCCAATTTGGATTCCTTTTATTTCTTTTTCTGCTCTGATTGCTGTGGCCAAAACTTCCAAAACTATGTTGAATAGTAATGGTGAAAGTGGGCACCCTTGTCTTGTTCCTGACTTTAGGGGAAATGCTTTCAATTTTTCACCATTGAGAATAATGTTTGCTGTGGGTCTGTCATATATAGCTTTTATTATGTTGAGGTATGTTCCTTCTATTCCTGCTTTCTGGAGAGTTTTTTTTTTTTTTTTCATAAATGGATGTTGAATTTTGTCAAAGGCTTTCTCTGCATCTATTGAGATAATCATTTTTTTTTTTTTCAATTTGGGTTACTGGTCTTTTTAATTGTAGAAAAACTTTTTATATTCTGATATTACCCCTTATCAGATAGAAGATTTGGAAACGTTATCTCCCATCTCATAGGTTTTTTTTTTTTTTTTCCAACAGTGTTTCTTAAGTTTTTTAGTACACTGGTTTCTCATCTTCATTTTGTCTATTTTTTCTACTTTTATTTTTTGTTTTGGTGCTTTTGTTATCATTTTCACTACATTAAACCAACAAGAAGAGTCAACAGTTGTATATGCACACCAAATATAGGAGCACCAAAAACAAAACATACACTAAGAAACCTGAAGGGAATAATTAAAAGTAATACAATAACAGTAGGGGCTAAATCCAATCAATGGAAAGATCACACAGACAGAAAATCAATATGGAAATACTGTCCTAAATGACACTTTGGACATGTGGATTTAGTGGAAATATACAGAATATTTTATTCAAAAACAGAAGAATGCATCTTTTTGTCAGGTGCATGTGGAATGTTTTTCCAGGATAGATCACATACAAGGCCTGCTAAACAACTCCCATTAACTTTAAGATAATTAAAATTATATCAAGAATTTTTTCTCATCATGGAAGCATGAAGAGAAATAGACTACAAGAAAAACAACAAAAACCAAAAACACATAAACAATATGCTCCTAAAAAACAAATGGGTGACTAAATTAATCGAAGAGGAAGTTTTAAAAAATATGGAGTTAAATGAAAAGGAAGATGAAACTATTCAAAATCTATGGGGTGCAACTAATGGAGTTCTATGAGAGAAGTTTACAGTGATAAAAGCCTACTTCAGAAAATAAAAATATCAAATAAAAAATCAAATTTCACAACTAAGGGAGCTAGGAAAAAAGAAAAAACAAAATCCAAGTTTACTGGAAGGAATGAAATAATAAAGATCAGCCCCAAAACAAAAGAGACTAAAAAATGATAGAAGAGATCAATGAGACTAAGAACGGTTCTTTTAATAGATAAAGAAAAGTAATAAACCTGTAGCTAGACTCACTATGAAAAAAGACAGAGGGCCCAAGTAAATAAAATTGGATGGGAAAAGAAGATACAAGATACAGAAATACAAAAGATTATAAGAGATTATTAGTAACTATTTTATGTCAATAAAACAGAAAATCTAGAAGAAGTGAATAAAAACTGTACAACCCCTCAAAACTTAATTAGGAAAAAAATAGAAAATATTATAAGTCCAATAATGAATAAGGAGATTTAATCAGTAATGAAAAATCACCCAGTAAAGAAAAGCCAAGGATCAGATGGCTTCAGGATGAATTCTAGAAAATATTAAAAATAATTAATGCCCAAAGTTCTCGAATTATTCCAAAATATTGAACAGGAGGGAACACTCCCGTACTCATTGTACAAGGCCAGCACTAGTCTAATACGAAAACAAGATAAGGCCACTACAGGAAAAGAAAACTAGAGATCTGTATCTGATAAATATAGATTGAAAAGTTCTCAATACAGCATTAGAAAACTGAATTCAATAGCAATTAAAATGATTGATCATATACCATTGTCAAATAGGATTCATCCAAGGGATGCAAGAATGTTTCAACATACACAATCAATCAAAGTGATAAAACACATTAACAAATGGAAGAGTAAAAATCATATGATCATCTCAATGGATGCAGAAAACACTTCTACCAAAACTACGAATTTGTGATAAAAACTCTCAACAAAGTAGATATAGAGGGAACATGTAAGTGAAGTGAAAGTCACTTAGTCGTGTCCGACTCTTTGTGAGCCCAGGGACTATACAGTCCGTGGAATTCTCCAGGCTAGGATACTGGAGTGGGTAGCCTTTCCCTTCTGCAGGGGATCGTCCCAACCCAGGAATCGAACCCAGGTCTCCTACATTGTGGGCAGTTTCTTTACCAGCTGAGCCACAAGCAAAGCCTATACAGACCATACGTATGTGAGAAACCCACAGTCAGCATCACACCCAGTGGTGAAAAGTTCCAAACTTTTCAACAGGATAGGAGTGCCAACTCTTGCCATTTGCATTCAATATAGTACTGCAAGTCCTAGCCACAGCAATCAAACAAGAAAAAGACATAAAAGAATCCTAATTGGAAAGGAAGAAGTAAAACTGTCACTGTTTGCAGATGACATGATACTATATAAAGTAAATCTTCCGTTCAGTTCAGTTCTCGCTCAGTCGTGTCCAACTCTTTGTCATCCCATGAATCACAGCCCCCAAAGATAAAGTCTGACACTGTTTCCACTGTTTCCCCATCTATTTCCCATGAAGTGATGGGACCAGATGCCATGATCTTCATTTTCTGAATGTTGAGCTTTAAGCCAACTTTTTCACTCTCCTCTTTCACTTTCATCAAGAGGCTTTTTAGCTCCTCTTCACTTTCTGCCATCAGGGTGGTGTCATCTGCATATCTGAGGTTCTTGATATTTCTCCCAGCAATCTTGATTCCAGCTTGTGCTTCTTCCAACCCAGGGTTTCTCATGATGTACTCTGCATATAAGTTAAATAAGCAGGGTGACAATATACAGCCTTGACGTACTCCTTTTGCTATTTAGAACTAGAGTGTTGCTCCATGTCCACTTCTAACTGTTGCTTAAACACTACCAAAAAGCTTTTATGGCTTAAGAAATGAATTCCTTAAATTTCTCCAAAAGAATGAATATACAGAAATCCTTATGCTGCACTTAGTTGTTCAGTCGTGTCCAACTCTTTGCGATCCCATGTACTGTAGCTCACCAGGCTCCTCCACCCATGGGATTTTCCAGGCAAGAATACTGGAATGGGTTGCCATTTCCTTCTCCAGGACAGAAATAATTACCTACACATTAATAAATACCTGCTAAAAAAAGAAATTAGCAAGACTATCCTGTTTATAATTACATCAGAAAATATAAAATACCTAGGAATATATCTGAACAAAGAGGTAAAAGACTTGTACTCTGAAAAATGAAAAACAGTGGTGAAAGAAATGGAAAACACAAATGGGGAGATATATATCATGCAATTCATACGAAAATGCCAATGGAGCTAGAGTGAATAATGATAAGATTTTCTTGGTGGTCCAGTGGCTAAGACTTCATCTTCCACTGCAGGCTGCAAGGGTTCGATCTCTGGCAGGAAACTAAGATTCCACATGCTGTGTGGTACAGCCAAAAAAAGGGAGGGGGGGCTCAAAAGACTATTTATTGCCTACACAATCTTGAGAAAGGAAAGCAAAAATGAAAGCATCACACTCCCTGATTTTAAACAATACTACAAATCGACAGTAGTGAAGAAAGTATAATACTGGTGCAAAAACAGACATATATTAATTGAACAAACTGGAGAGCCCCAAAATAAACACATGCTTAAACAGTCTAATGCTCTATGGCAAAGGACCCAAGAATATACAATTTGGAAAAAGACAGAGGCTTCAATAAGTGATACTGAGAAAACTAAACAGGTATAGGTAAAAGAGTGAATCTGGACCACATTCTTACTTTATGTAAAAAAGAAAAAATTCACAAAATAGGTTAAAGGTTTAAAGGTAAGTCCTGAAACCATTCCATGAAATTAAAAGACGCTTTGTTGGTCTCTGCTTTTTAATATGCTGTCTAGATTGGTCCTAGCTTTCTTCCAAGGAGCAAGTGTCTTTTAATTTCATGGCTGCAGTGATTTTGGAGCCAAAGAAAATAAAGTCTCTCACTGTTTTCATTGTTTCCCCACTATTTGTCATGGAGTGATGGGACCAGTGAAAAAGCAAGAGAGTTCCAGAAAAACATCTATTTCTGCTTTACTGACTATGCCAAAGCCTTTGACTGTGTGGATCACAATAAACTATAGAAAATTCTGAAAGAGATGGGAATATCAGACTACCTGACCTGCCTCTCCAGAAACCTATATGCAGGTCAGGAAGCAACAGTTAGAACTGGACATGGAACAATAGACTGGTTCCTAATAGGAAAAGGAGTACATCAAGGCTGTATATTGTCACCCTGCTTATTTAACTTATATGCAGGGTACACCATGAGAAATGCTGGGCTGCAGGAAGCCCAAACAGGAATCAAGATTGCCAGGAGAAACATCAATAATCTCAGATATGCAGATGACACCATCCTTATGGCAGAAAGTGAAGAGGAACCCAAAAGCCTCTTGATGAAAGTGAGAGAGGAGAGTGAAAAAGTTGGCTTAAAGCTCAACATTCAGAAAATGAAGATCATGGCATCCGGTCCCCTCACTTCATGGGAAATAGATGGGGAAACAGTGGAAACAGTGTCAGACTTTATTTTTTGGGGCTCCAAAATCACTGCAGATGGTGATTGCTGCCATGAAATTAAAAGACATTCACTCCTTGGAAGGAAAGTTATGACCAACCTAGATAGCATATTCAAAAGCAGAGACATTACTTTGCCAACAAAGGTCCGTCTAGTCAAGGCTATGGTTTTTCCAGTGGTCATGTATGGATGTGAGAGTTGGACTGTGAAGAAAGCTGAGCGCCGAAGAATTGATGCTTTCGAACTGTGATGCTGGAGAGGACTCTTGAGAGTCCCTTGGACTGCAAGGAGATCCAACCAGTCCATCCTAAAGGAGATCAGTCCTGGGTGTTCATTGGAAGGACTGATGCTAAAGCTGAAACCCCAATACTTTGGCCACCTCATGCAAAGAGCTGACTCATTGGAAAAGACTCTGATGCTGGGAGGGATTGGGGGCAGGAGGAGAAGGGGACGACAGAGGATGAGATGGATGGATGGCATCACCGACTCGATGGAAAAGAGTTTGGGTAAACTCCGGGAGTTGGTGATGTACAGGGAGTCCTGGCATGCTGCAATTCATGGGGTCGCAAAGAGTTGGACATGACTGAGCGACTGAACTGAACTGAACTGAACTGATGAGACCAGATGCCATGATCTTCAGTTTCTGAATGTTGAGCTTTAAGCCAGCTTTTTCACTCTCCTCTTTTAATTTCATTAAGAAGGTCTTTAGTTCTTCTTTGCTTTCTTACATAAAGGTGGTGTCATCTGCATATCTGAGTTTATTGATATTTCTCCCAGCAATCTTGATTCCAGCTTCTGCTTCATCCAACCCAACATTTCCATGGTGCACTCTGCATATACGTTAAATAAGCAGGGTGACTATATACAGCCTTGATGTACTCCTTTCCCAGTATGGATCAGATCAGATCAGTCGCTCAGTCGTGTCCTACTCTTTTCGACCCCATGAATCACAGCACACCAGGCCTCCCTGTCCATCACCAACTCCCAGAGTTCACTCAGACTCACGTCCATTGAGTCAGTGATGGCATCCAGCCATCTCATCCTCTGTCGTCCCCTTCTTCTCCTGCCTTGACGAACTCCTTTTCCTATTTGGAACCAGTCTGTTGTTCCATGTCCAGTTTTAACTGTTGCTTCCTGACCTGTATGGAACCAGTCCATTATTCCATGTCTGGTTCTAAACGTTGCTTCTTGACTTACATACACATTTCTCAAGTGACAGATCAGGTGGTCTGGTATTCCCATCTCTCTAAGAATTTTCCACAGTTTGAGTGATCCACACAGTCAAAGGATTTGGCGTAGTCAATAAAGCAGGAGTAGATGCTTTTCTGGAACTCTATTGTTTTTTTGATGATCCAACACAAGTTGGAAATTTGATCTCTGGTTCCTCTGCCTTTTCTAAATCCAGCTTGAACATCTACAGGTTCACAGTCCACGTACAGTTGAAGCCTGGCTTGGAGAATTTTGAGCATTACTTTGCTAGCGTGTGAAATGAGGGCAATTGTGTAGTAGTTTGAACATTCTTCAGCATTACCTTTCTTTGGGGTTGGAATTAAAATTGACCTTTTCCAGTCCTGTGGCCACTGCTGAGTTTTCCAAATTTGCTGAAACATTGAGTACAGCACTTTCACAGCGTCATCTTTCAGGATTTGAAATAGCTCAACTGGATTTCCATCACCTCCACTAGCTTTGTTCCTAATGATGTATCCTAAGGCCCACTTGACTTTGCATTCCAGGATGTCTGGCTCTACATGAGTGATCACACCATCGTGATTATCTGGGTCATGAAGATCTTTTTTGTATAGTTCTTTTGTATATGCTTGCCACCTCTTCTTAATATCTTCTGCTTCTGTTAGGTTCATACCATTTCTCTCCTTTATTGAGCCCATCTTTGCATGAAATGGTCCCTTGGTATCTCTAATTTCCTTGAAGAGATCTCTAGTCTTTTCCATTCTATTGTTACCCTCTATTTCTTGGCATTGATCACTGAGGAAGGCTTTCTGATCTCTCCTTGCTATTCTTAGGAACTCTACATTCAAGTGGTTATATCTTTCCTTTTCTCCTTTGCCTTTAGCCTTTCTTCTTTTCACAGATATTTGTAAGGCCTCCTCAGACAACCTCCTCAGACAATGTCTTTTTGCATTTCTTTTTCTTGGGGTTTATTTTGGTGACTGCCTCTTCTACAATGTCACAGACCTCTGTCCTTCAGGCACTCTATCAGACCTAATCCCTTCAATCTATTTGTCACTTCCACTGTATAATTGTAAGGGACTTGATTTAGGTGATACCCAAATAGTCTGGAGGTTTTCCCTACTTTCTTTGATTTAAGTCTGAATTTGGCAATGAGTTCATGTCCTGAGACATGCTCAGCTCTTGGTGTTCCTTTTGCTGGCTGTATAGAGATTCTCCATATTTGGCTGCAAAGAATATAATCAATCTGATTTCACACTGACCATCTGGTGATGTCCATGTGTAGAGTCTTCTCTTGTGTTGTTGGAAGAGGGTGTTTGCCATGACCAGTGCGTTCTTTGGCAAAAGTCTACTAGCCTTTGCCCTGCTTCATTCTGTACTCCAAGGCCAAATTTACCTGTTACTCTAGGTATCTCTTGACGTCCTACTTTTGCATTCCAGTCCCCTTTAATGAAAAGGGCATCTATTTTGGGTGTTAGTTCTAGAAGGTCTTGTAGGTCTTCATAGAAGCTCTCTACTTCAGCCTCATCAGCATTACTGGTTGGGGCATAGACTTGGATTACTGTGTTATTGAATGGTTTGCCTTGGAAACTAACAGAGATCATTCTGTCGTTTCTGAGATTGCATCCAAGTACTGAATTTCAGACTCTTTATTTGACTATTATGGCTACTCCATTTCTTCTAAGGGATTCTTGCCCACAGTGATAGATATATGGTCATCTGAGTTAAATTCACCCATTCCAGTCCATTTTAGTTCACTGATTCCTAAAATGTTGATGTTCACTCTTGCCATCTTCTGTTTGACCACTTTTAATTTACCTTAATTAATGGATCTAACTTCCCAGGTTCCTATGCAATATTGCCCTTTACAGCATCAGACTTCACTTCCATCACCAGTACATCCACAACTGGGTGTTATTTTTTGCTTTGGCTCCATATTTTCATTCTTTCTGGAATTATTTCTCCACTGATCTCCAGTAGCATATTGGGCACCTTCCGACCTGGGGAGTTCATCTTTCAGTGTCCTATCCTTTTGCCTTTTCATACCGTTCATAGAGTTGTCAAGGCACAAGTGCTGAAGTGCTTTCCCAGTCCCTTCCCTAGTGGACCATGTTTTGTCAGAACCCTGTGATTGTGGCTTTCAGTCTGTCTGCCCACTGAAGGAGAAGGACAAGAGGCTTATGGAAGCTTCCTGATGGGAGAGACTGCCTGAGGGAGAACTGGGTCTTGTCCTGATGGGCGGGGCCATGCTCAGTAAATCTTTAATCCAATTTTCTGTTGATGGATGTGTTCCCTCCCTGGTTTTGACCTGAGGCCAAACACCTCAGGTGTTTGACCTGAGGCCAAATGGTGGAGTTAATGAAGATAATGGCGACCTCCTTCAAAAGGTCTTGTGCAAGCACTGCCACACTCAATGCCTCTGACCCTGCAGCAGGCCACTGCCAACCCACGCCTTCACTGGAGACTCTTGAACACTTACAGGCAGGTCTAGGTCACTCTCTTGTGGCGTCACTGGTCCTTCCTCCTGGGTCCTGGTATGCACAGGGTTTTGTTTGTGCCCTACAGGAGTCTGCTTTCCAGTCCTGTGTAAGTTCTGGTGGCTCTAATGTGGGTTAATGGCGACCTCCTCCAAGAAGACTTATGCCATACCCAGGTCTGTTGCACCCAGAGCCCCTGCCCCTGAAGCAGGCCACTGCTGATCCATACCTCCACTCGAGACATTCAAACACAATTCTGTCTCAGTCTCTATGGGGTCTCTGGGTCCTGGTGTGCACAAGGTTTGAGCCGTCCGAGTGTCTCTGGGGGTTATGGGGTTTGATTCTAAACGTATTTTGCCCCTCCTACCATCTTGCTGGAGCTTCTCCTTTGCCCTTGGATGTGGGGTGTCTGTTTTTGGTGAGATCCAACATTCTCCTGTTGACGGTTGTTCAGCAGTGAGCTGTAATTTTAGCACATCCTTCTACTCCATCATCTTGAAACAGCCACCAACTATACTGCAACTTAAAAACTCTTCATGTAGCAACATCAACTATACTGAAACTTAAAAACTATTTATGTGGCAAGACTCACCTGAGATAATGGATATAAATAAAACACCTTAGATAATGGCTGGTATAGAAGAGACGATTGATGGATAAATATTCATTGTGGCCTGATAAGTGATCGTTCCAAAGAGAAATTAAATCTTTAAACTTTGTTTCTTGGTATTTCACCACAATCAAATATGAATGACCTAGTTTTAAATAGCAATAACAATTAAAATAATAATTTAAATACATGGCCAAAGTGTCCCCCTTGTGACTTTGATGTCAGTAGAAATAGTTTGGGCTTGAATGACTCAGATTTGACAAACAGTATCTCTCACAGAAGAGAGAGGTGGGGGTCTGATGAAAAATCTTTGTTCCTGTTAGAGCAGAAGCTCTCTTGGGCTCCTGTTCAACCACCCTAAAGGCATGGATAACATTGCCTTGAACTCCAGTCATAGCATTCACATTTCTCATCTAGGATAGGAAAAATGAAGTATTCATGTTTGTATTTTATGTTTAAATATCTATAGAAAAAAAAATCATCACATCATATCTACTCATGGAATTCACCACAATCCAAGATAGATAAATATTTTTACCTAAATGTCATTGTCATTTTGCCCACTCCCAAATCTTGTTCTCCAAAGGTAATCATTATCATGACTCTATAAGTCAATGCCATTCATTCTTTTTCTTAATTTATTTATTTTTAATTAGAGAATAATTGCCTTACAGCTATCTATTCTTGATTCAGCTTTTACATAATGAACAAATTGATTGAAAATAGAACACACCATGTCAAAGCATGTTCAAAGGACTTGGAAAAAAAGAAGGAGGATGGGGAGGGCGAGAGGCAGGAGAAGGAGGAAAAGAACCTGAAAAATGAAAATTTCTTTTATTGACATCCCAATCGAAACTGCAGTGTTGTCAAATATCTAATAGAAAAATAACTAAATTCGACTACCTAAAAATACTTTGAAAACTTATAAGAACTCATTGGCAGTAGGAAACCCAAATGAAAATAAAAGGCATAGATTTAACACACTATCAAAATAAGAAAGGATGAGGAAAACAGACTCCTACTACTGGTTGTGATTCGTTCAGTTCAGTTCAGTTCAGTCTCTCAGTCATGTCTGACTCTTTGCAACCCCATGGACTGCAGCACCCCAGGCTTCGCTGTCCATCACCAACTCCTGAAGCTTGCTCAAACTCATGTCCATTTTTAAATCCACCTTGAACACCTGGGAGTTCTCAGCTGAGGGAGAAAAAAAGTGTCTTATGTGTCTTTTGATTCATGAATCCACATCTAGATATACACATTAGAGGTAGGGTGGGGGCGGGGGGTGGGAAGATCCATTACATAACATATTTTATTGAAAAAAAAAAAAAAACAAAGAAAAAGTGAGTAAATTAGGTGTCTTTCTAAAGATGTGTTCACAAGCACTTAGACTATGTTTTCATGTTTAAAGCAATTTAATAGTTAAACTAGAAAATGGAAGGTTTGGGAAAGGTGATCAAGATCTATACAGAGTACATTTTGATATAAAGTTGGACAGAGGGCATACTCCTAAGATAGGGGCATGAAGGTATATATTGCTGACCTTGCCAGGTGAAAGCAAGCTCCCTTACTACCCTCCTGTGTCTGTCACCAGGACCACCACAACTAATTAACAAATCTCTAGGAAAACATTCTTCCTTGCCTCTACCTGGCTTCTGGAGACTTCTTGGCACTCCTTCCCCTGCTGCATCACTCCAAACTCTGTCCCATCTTTACATGCCCACCGCCCTGTGTCTTGTCTCTGTATCATTTCCTCTTCTTAGAAGGACACCAGTCTTTGGATGTGCTGCTGCTGCTGCTAAGTCGCTTCAGTCGTGTCCGACTCTGCTCGACCCCATAGACGGCAGCCCACCAGGCTCCCCCATCCCTGGGATTCTCCAGGAAAGAACACTGGAGTGGGTTGCCATTTCCTTCTCCAATTCATGCAAGTGATAAGTGAAAGTGAAATCGCTCAGTCGTGTCCGACTCTTAGCGACCCCATGGACTGCAGCCCACCAGGCTCCTCCATCCATGGGATTTTCCAGGCAAGAGTACTGGAGTGGGGCACCATTGCCTTCTCCTCTTTGGATGTGGGGCCCACCTAATGCAGCATGGGGCTTCCCAGGTGACTCAGTGGTAAAGAACCTGCCTGCAATGTAGGAGACGTGGATTTGATCTCTGGATCAGGAAGATCCCCTGGACAAGAAATGGCAACCCACTCCAGTATTCTTGCCTGGGAAATCCAGTGGACAGAGGAGCAGAGGGGGCTACAGTTCATGGGGTCACAAAAGACTCGGACATGACTGAGCAACTTAACAACAATGAGAATGACCTCCTTCTAATAATTCATTTAAATAAAAAAACCTTAGTTCAGTGATATTCTATGAGTTTCAAGAGAATTTATATTCTGCAGTTGTGATTACAATGTTCTATCTATGCCCAGTAGGTCCGTTTAGCTAATATTTTGAACCAATTCTAACATGTGACTACAATTTTTCTGTTTCTTTTGTTAGTTACTGAATGAGATGAATATCAACTATGATGGATGTTTTTCATTTCTTCTTAACTCTGTCAGTTTCTACTATGTATATTTTTAATCATATTAGTCACATAAAATTTAAACTTTCCAGATATGCACTTGGATTGAACATTTTCCTTAATAAACATCCCTTTATAAGCATTTTTTCTCCTGAAATCCTTTTTGTCTAATGATTATTGAGATATAGCTGCCTTGTTCTTATTTTTAGAATATTTATGATACTACTTTTTCTGCTTTTACTTTCATACTTTCTATATTTTCATGTTACACATATATCACCTTTATACTTTGGTTTTGGATTTCTGTCCAGGATTTAAATGTTTTGTTTTTACAGACACATTTACTCAACCTGCACTGAGGAAGGGCCACAGTGTGACTTAGAGAGGGCTGTGTCATTTCCACATGCGCAGAGTCCTGCACATCACCCTTCATCACACCAACATACCAGGATGAAGCAGAGGAAGAAGGCAGGCTGTGGGCCAGGAGGACACACCTGCAGTTCTGGGGAAGCCTTTCCAAAGAGGGCCACTGGGTCGCTCTAAGTTAACTTGCTTCCCATTGGATGAACCCCAGTAGTCCTGGGGGGAGATCGGGCTTCCTGTCTCCTCTGTTTAGGCTGAGATGTATTAGAGGAAGTTTGGCCACAGGACTGCATCTTCCTGGGACCTGGGGAGTTGGGAGTCCCAGTGCACTCAGAGGCCAAGTAACAGCTAATTGGCCATTTGAGGCCAAGAGTCCCAGCTGCACCACATGGAGAGCATCTTCCCAGTAGAGTGACCTAAAGATGCAGATGCCATGAATACTAGCCACCTCAGGGGACAGGACAGAGAGGAACAGGTGAGTTGAGTCCACCCCACTTCCTGCTTGTACCAAGACTAAAGGCCCAAGTGTTTCCTGCATCAACTTGGATTACCTGGCCTGCCTCTCACCGTGGCCCCAGATGCCTTCCTCTGAAACCTTTCCAATCACACTTCATTGCACAGAAAGCGAGACCTGAACAGCCTGGAGAGTCCTCTGTACCAACTCATTATCATCAACACAGCCCTGGGTCAGGAGCCCTGTCGACCCTGGGAGCAGAAGGTCCTTGGTGAGTCATGCCCCTTCTGACATCACAGGAGCAGTTCAGTCATCACTTAGCAGGGTGTGGATCAGCATCACTGATAGATGAGTCCTGAGAGCCTGAAGCCTGATCAACACTCTCCCCCCACACACCTACTACTATGAGCAGGGGTCAGTTATGGCAGAGGTCCAAAATTTAAAGTGAGTAGAAATAATAAGGGGTCTCATATAAATGCAGGCTTTAATTTAATGCCTGAGATTCTATATTTCTGACAATCTCCAGGTGATGCTGGTGCTGTAGGAGCAACAAGTTTACCTGAAGGACTCAAGCGTAGTTAATACAAATGGAGGCTTACAGACATCAGTAGACTTTTTGCTTTATCTGGGAAGGTACATCTCAGGCTCAGCTCACAAGTAGGTTTACTGAAGCAGCAACCATAGGCCCACTGAGTCATTTCAATAAGCCAAGGCAATGTGTGAGTTTGTTTTCTCAGAAACCAAGCTTGTTTTCTGAGGTAAACATGTCAATCTCTACTTATGGGCTTCATCAGACATCCTAAGGGTCACTGTTGTGAGGATCAAAGGCCCCTGAGGTGGACAAACTGTCCTGGAAACAGAACAGAAACCCCAGGGGACATAGAAGCCAGACAGCCGGCCTGGGGTGGTGGGGAGAAGATGGTCACTGTGGTCACAGTGAATCTATTGTGTGTATGGCCAGGGAGTGAACAGAATGGATAGCAAAAGTTTGGCCATGATTACTGCGACTGTTTGCACAGGACAGAGGTGGGAGGCAAGGGTGGGTGACCAAGGAGTGTAAGGCAGACCACCAACTCTGCGCTTAGAACCAGCTTCAAACACATATTATATTAAACCCTGCCTGAGCATCCAGGGCAGACTGTCCCCTCTGCCATCACGTGAGAATTGGAGTCAAGTCTGCCAGAAGAGGAAAACTGGACAACCTACACGGTCATCTACCTTCTGTTTTGTTGGAAAGAATGAACTCTCTCAGACCACCTTCTAAGGAAACTTAAGGTTGAGGGAACTTCAGGGTCATCAGTTCTCTATAGGCACACTGACCACCCATCCTCTGCCCACACACCCCCACTCCCAGGCTAGCACTGTGATGCTGCAGATATGACCTCTAGAAAACATGAAGAGCTCTAAAATTGACTTCCACCCTCTTACTAATCCTCTTTGTCTTCCTAGGAGGCACTATGGCTCTGTATCCACCTTCCTTCACCACTCCTTCTCATTTAGGATGGATCTTCCCCCAAGCATTCCTCTGGCCATTACAGAGCTGGTTCCCATGTCCCACGTGAGTGTAGTGGTCAGCTCTGCTCAGGACAGACAAGGGGGTGCTAGGCTGTGACAGGGACAGGAAGAAGCACCTAATGGAAGATCCAAAAGGTGCAGATGTGACAGTGTTGAAAGTGAAAGTATCAGTCGCTGAGTCATGTCCGACTCTTTGTGAGCCCATAGACTGTAGCCTGCCAGGCTCCTCTGTCCATGGAATTCTCCAGGCAAGAATGCTGGAGTGGGTAGCCATTCCCTTCTCCAGGGGATTTTCCTGAACCAGGGATTGTACACAGGTCTCCTACATTGCAGGCAGATTCCTTACCGACTAGGCCACCAATGTTAATGGTTCCCATTGTTCAAAGTAATCAAGCCCTCATGGTGTGCCAAGGAGCCAGATGCATGGAGTAAGGACAGAGAGATGACATAACCATGTGCTGAGTGTGTTAAAGTGTCTGTCTTGCTGTGTCTGTGGCCATAGAGCTGGACTGTCCCCTGTCCACAGATTGTCCAGTATCTGGACATTGCAAGAAAGAACCTTTAAAATATCAAGGATGCAGAGATCTCTAACAATGGTTACCATCAAGGTCCCAGCTCAGTGACAAAGATGCCAAGTTAAATCTCAGGGCCTGCAGGAGAGACAGGCAAAGTACCTCACTAGCCTGGTGAGGGCAGGGCCCTGATATGCTTGCCTGATAAGCTAGCCTGGAGATAGAACTATCATTGAGTAACATCCTGATGGCAAGATGTGTTTAACACTTTCTGAAATTAAAGAATGAGCAAAAAAAAAAAAAAAAAAAGGAAAATGAAGTCACTCAGTCATGTCTGACTCTGCGACCCCATGGACTATAGCCTACCAGGCTCCTCCATCCATAGCATTTTCCAGGCAAGAATACTGGAGTCAGGCGCCATTTCCTTCAGGGGCAAAAAGGCAGGATAAGATACCAGAGAAGGTTCAGAAATGACACAGCTCAGGATCAAACCCATGGGAAGGGAGAACATGTCCTTTAAAGCAAGGACAAGGAGATGGAAGCCGTTCTTACACAGTAGACTCTCAGCTTGACATGACCCCTGGAACCATCTCATAGTAAACACTCAGAGTCTCCCACAGAGTGAGTGTTTCAAGCATACTTTGTTGCTGTTTAGTGGCTTGGTTGTGTCCGACTCTTTGTGACCCCATGACTGTAAATCTCCAAGCTCCTCTGTCCATGAGTTCTCCCAGGTAAGAATACTGGAATGGGTTGCCATTTCTTCTCCAGGGGATCTTCCCAACCCAGGGATCGAACCTGAGTCTCCTGTATTGCAGGCAGAGTCTTTACCTCTCAGCCGCCAAGGAAGCCCTCCAAGCACACTTAGATATTAGTAAATGAGAGGAAATGTTTGCCATTTCAGGTCAGTCTGAGTTCATCAGGAGACGAACAGGGCAGCTGGTGGTCTGTTGGTCAGTGGGCTGTAAGGCCTTGAAGTGTTTCTGTTTTCCAAGAGAGTGTTCCCTTGTGACTTTGGCCTGCTCCCTCTCACTGCATCTCACCTGCTCTCTGCTGTCTGCTGCTTGTTGCTCAGCTGAGAGCCATGTCACCCCAAGGCGATGGAAACCTCTCGGTGATGTCTTTGCAGGAGTTTGTGCTGGATGGATTTGAGGGTGGTCCACAGACCCAGGCTCTGCTCTTTGCTCTGTTCCTGGCCCTGTATGTGGTGGCCGCCCTGGGGAACCTCACCATGATGGTGGTCATCACCCTGGATGCCCATCTGCACTCTCCAATGTACTTCTTCCTCAAGAACCTCTCCTTTGTGGACCTGTGTTACTCATCTGTCATCGCCCCCAAGGCCCTGGTCAACTTCCTGTCCCCCTCCAAGGTCATCACCTTTGAGGGATGTATCATTCAATTTTTCTTTTTCGCCCTACTGGGCACCACAGAGGCGTTACTCCTGGCCATGATGGCCTATGATCGCTTTGTGGCCGTCTGTAGCCCCTTGCACTACCCCATCACCATGTGCCCCTCGGTCTGTGCCCTCCTGGTGCTGGTCTCCTACTGCGGAGGCTGCCTCAACTCCATCCTGCAGGCCAGCTTCACATTCAGCCTCCCGTTCTGCAGCTCCAACCACATCGACCACTTCTTCTGTGATGTGCCGCCTCTGCTCAAGCTCGCCTGTGCTGACACTACGACCAATGAGCTGGTCATGTTTGGCCTCTGTGGCTTCTTCATCGTGGGCACCACACTTGTGGTTCTCGTCTCCTATGGCTACATCACAGTGACCATTCTGAGGATGCGCTCAGGAGGAGGGAGACACAAGCTCTTCTCCACCTGCGGCTCCCATATGACAGCCATTTCCCTCTTTTATGGGACCCTTTTTGTCATGTATGCCCAGCCGGGAGCTGTGGCATCCATGGAGCAGGGCAAGGTGGTCTCTGTCTTATACACCCTGGTCGTCCCGATGCTCAACCCCCTCATCTACAGCCTGAGAAACAAGGATGTGAAGGATGCCCTGCAGAGACTGGGGCAGAGACACACAGCCACGTGAAGGATGATGGCCGGAGAGACAGTGTCCTGAGAACAAGACAAGATGACTTCATGGAAGGGACTGGATTTGGTTTGAGAAATTCATTCCCTATTTATCTAACCCACTCTTTCATCCAGTGTTACATTCTACTGTTTATGAAGCACATGATGCTCCACAAACTGCAAGTGTGAGAAATAAAGATAGACAAGGCATCTTCATTCCCACTAGAGAACTAATGATCCATGTTATCCAAGACCTTAATCTTGAAATCTGAAAAGCACAGTGGGCAGAGTGATTAGCAGAGAGTCTTTGAAACAGCATGGGTATCCCAAGTTCAACTTCCTCTGGTGAAGGTATTAAACGACACAAACTCTGATGCCTCTCTTTTTCCTTCATTTCTAAATCTAGGTAATTATGTGCTCAGCAATCTCCCTGGACCACCTAGAAGAGGGGCCCTAGGACACTTGGCCTTGTCCCTTTCCTGGTGATGACCTGGGTCACCAGAGCCAATTAAGAGTTAGGAAGACCATGCTTCCCCACAATCCTGCATGTGCCTTCTGTTCTTCCACCTCTGCCTTCTGTTCACTGATGCTGCCACCCAACAAGGCAGCAGGGAGCACCTGTGCCCCTGCTTCAGAGGCTCCTAGTGCTCCCTGTCCTGGGTTCTCCCCTCAGACAGAGGCTGGGAGCCCTAGGGAGACAGCGTGGATACCCAAACTTCAACTGACACTTTATACCACCCAGCCTGGCAGGTGACACTTTCCCATTTATGATCCTTCGTCAGCACAGACATCTCTGAATAAGGACGAAGGTCCTGGTAGCTGCAGCTGAAAGCAGGTTAGGAAAGGGAAGGCGCACTTTCTTGTAGAGAGCATAGCTCCTTGCTCTCTCTCACACTCCCTGGGAGCCTGGTCCCTTAAGCTTGAGCCGCAGGTTCAGAGCTTCATCATCATGCTCCATGGAACTCAACACACAGTCTGGACTCAGAACCCAGTGGCCTCCTTATGGCATCTTCTTTTGGAAGAGTCATCCACTCCCATGGTCACTACCAGGAGGTTGTCCTCTGGACACAAGGGTGGTCTGTCCCTAGTAGGGTCGGTCGGGATGGGCCCTGCCTCTCTGGTCACAGCTCTCCATCTTCTCTCTTTGCTCAGGAGGACCGTGGGGGAGGGGCTCACACCCTGTCATCAGGCTGCGACTCACCATTGCTCTGTTGGGACCTACTCAGAGGCCTCTACCCTATTCTTGTTCTCATTGTCTCATATTTGGGCTCCAAACTTAATTCTAAGTCTTCCATAGATTACTGTATTCTCTTGATATAATGATGCAAGTCTTTGAAAAGTTGCCCTAGTTTTCAGGAGCAAAATGACATGTCTTATGATTGTTTCATGCTGTATTATTCTATCTCCTATTTTCCTTTCTTCCTCTTTTGTCTCCTCTCTCCTCCTCCTTTTCTCCCTTTCTTTCTTTCTTCCTTCTTTCTTTTCCTTTCCTTTCTTTCTAATCTCTCTCTTTCCCTCACCTAGCTCTCTCTTTCATTTTATTGTTTTCCATTCCATGAAATTTCAGAAGAATTATCTTGGGTCTTCTACCATCTTAATTTAAATTTCTAAAGGAAATAGAAAAGTGCAATCTTTTTATACAAGTGTATATGTCTCATCATACGTGCAAGTTAATGGTGCCAACAGTATAATGTCAGTGGTTCTTAGTAGAGCAACATTAATTTTCACTTTAAAATAAATCAGGAAAGCAAGTTAAATATTAGATGAAATAGAAATTGCCCTATACTGTGGAAGAAAATTATTTTTAAAACCCTGTAAGTTGGCTTTACTCTATGTAAACCTATGTTTCAGACTGTAGTGAAGGGAATTATACAATGTTAGAAGTAGTTTGTTTTTTGGTTCATCCTGTATAATACTTTGCAAGCTGCTGACACATACTTGGTTCTTTGTTCACATCTAATTCTGGTGTATAAATTGAGTTCAGTGTTAAGTAGACATTGAACTCCAAAATATACATGATACGGTTCTCGTTTGCTTATTGTGTTTCAGTGGAAAATAAACACATCACATTTCAACACAAAACACTTTGCAGTTGTGATGCTGACCCTATAGTAAAGTTTAGAAGTTTCTACCTATTAATGTAAAAATCAATTGTTGTAACTAATTTTGAGTGTAGTTCAGTAGTGTTAGCATACTCACTTCACTGTGTATCAGATCTCCAGAACGTTATCATCTTGCAAACCTGGAACTCCATCCCCCTAAATAATAACTCCCTGTTTTCCCTTTACCTTCACAACTGGTGGTCACTATTCTACTTTCTGTCGCCACACATGTGACTTCTTTAGATGGCCCAGATAAGTAAAGCATACAGTATTTGTCTTTTTCTGTCTGGTCGTTTCATTTAACATAGAATCCTCAAGGTTTACCATGTTGCAGCATGTGACAAGATTTCTATCATTTTCAGGGCTGACTATCACATGTGTATACAACTTTTTGCTTATCCCTTCATCCACCTAGGAACACGTGGGCTATGTTGAAGAACATGCTATGTAAATGGGCATGCAAATATCTCAGAGAGACTGCCTTTTTTCTTTCTTTTCTTTCTTTTCTTTCTTTTAGTATATATTCAGATTTTTGATTGTATCATATGGTTATCTTTTCTCATTTTGAGGGAAATCTTATATGACTTTTCTAAGTGGCTGTATCACTTTGCTTCTTTCCAACAGTGCAAAACTGTTCCATTTTATCCACATAATTGTTAATATATGTTCTTTTCTCTTTCATTTGAGCCATCATAAATGATGGGGAAGTATTATCTCTGTTGCTTTTATTTCCCTAACAATTCATGATTTTGAGCATTTTCTCATGTTTGATGGCAATCTATAAATCATCTTTTAGAGAAATAGCTTCAAGCATTAAGGTTGGTGCAAAAGCAATTGTGGTTTTCCACTGTTGAACTTGCCAGTTTATATTGGAATACATTCTTAAATAAATGTGGTTGTATTACACATCATTTCAATGCATGCTTCTCACTTTATATTTTTTGCTAATGTCATTACTTGCCGTGTATTTTATATTTATTTTAGACTAGAGAAATACTGTTAGACAAAAAGTAAATCTGAGTGATTTTCTTATTCGAGTTCAAAATGGATAGTAAAGCAGCAGAGACAGCTCACAACATCAATAACGCATTTGGCCCAGGAATTTCTAATGAGCGTAGAGTACAGTGGTGGGTCAAGAAGTTTTGCAAAGGAGATGGGAGCCTTGAAGTTGAAGGAGACGGTGGCCAGCCATCCGAAGATGATACCAACCAATTGAGAGGACCATCAAAGCTTATCCTCTTACAACTACACAAGAAGTTGCTGAAGAGCTCATTGTCGACCATTCTGTGGTCATTTGGCATTTGAAGCAAATTGGAAAGATAAAAAAGCTCAGTCAGTGGGTGCCTCATGAGCTGATTGCAAATCAAAAAAATCATTGTCTTGAAAAGTCATCTTCTCTTATTCTAGGCAACAACAACAACAACAAACATTTCTTGATCAGATTGTGACTTGTGGGAGCATATGGAGAAAGTAAGATGGAAACATACATTACCATATATAAAATAGATAGCCAGTGGGAATTTGCTGTATGACTCAAGGAACTCAAACCAGGACTAGGTAACAACCTAGTGAAAGGTTGCCGCTATGAGTGAATGACACTAGGATTATTGGCCTCTGGAAGAAAGGAATTCATTTCGGGGCCAGTGACAAGGCTTCATTGATCAGAGCTTTTGTGTAACAAAGTTTTATTAAAGTATAAAAGAGATAGAGAAAGCTTCTGACTGACATCAGAATGAGACAGAAAGAGTCCCCCCTTGCTAGCTTTTAGCAAGGAGCTATATACCTATTGCTGCTAAGTCACTTCAGTCATGTCCGAGTCTGTACGACCCCATAGATGGCAGCCCACCAGACTCCCCCGTCCCTGGGATTCTCCAGGCAAGAACACTGGAGTGGGTTGCCATTTCCTTCTCCAATGCATGAAAGTGAAAAGTGAAAGTGAAGCTGCTCAGTCCTGTCCGACTTAATGACCCCATGGACTGCAACCTACCAGGCTTCTCTGTCCATGGGATTCTCCAGGCAAGAGTACTGGAGTGGGGCGAGAGAAAGGAAATGTGTCAAAACTGAGAGTTGCACCAGACCCCTCACTCACAACATGCATTTTGAGACAGCATTGGCAGAAGGTGAGTCATCCTGGGCCACAAAACAATTGACATGAATCTTGAAGAAAGGAAGATTTCCAAGCAAATACATAGTTCATTAACATAACTTAAGAAAGACATCTCTGTGAGCATTGGTTAACTCAAGGTTTGAGATAAAGTTCAGTTCAGTCAGAACCAGGTGCTGTCATGACAACACAGAAAAGTAAAAAAATGGTGTGATCCAGGCATGGATTGGAAAAGAATTTCCAGACATGAGACAGAATGAGAGAGAAATAAAGTTTATTAGAGTGGGAGATGTTGTTAGAACAGCAGGCCATCTCAAGGGAGATCCAACATTGAACAGGGGCCCTTAGTCCACTTTTATACTCAGGATACAAGAAGTAGGATAGGGGGTTTGAGGGTCGTTTGCTGATTGGATGAGGCATGTATACAGGGCTGGGGGAAGAGTAAGGCAAACACCTTCTCCCTGTGTCGGGTAGAAGGGGAGACAGGTTACACTGTTCAGGAGGACCTGAAATCCATTAATAGTTACAATATGGGGGAGGGAAGGATGATAAGGGTCTGGTTTTCCATTCCTTATTCCAAGACCCTCCTTGGTCTTATTTACTCTTTAGTCCCTGGGTCACCACGTTCCTCCCTCTCTTTATTTTTAGGGCAAATTCTTTGGCCTCTGTTGATACCCTACTCATACCTACCTATCTACCTATTTCACTTCTCAGGCCTTTGGGAACCCAGTCTCAAAGGAAAAGGGGCAATGACTGCTTTGACCTCTTCAGGCTGAACAGGGACGTACTGGGGCTCTGGGTTCCCTTTGTTTGCTCTTTGTCAGGGTGCATTTGTGGAGGGATCTGAGAGTTCATGGAGTGATAAGGTGACCTGTTTCAGTGTTGTCTGGGTGTTGGTGAGGGAATATTCTTGTTGTACTACCACTTGGAGATCTGTTGTATTCTAGAAGAAATAAACTTAACAAGAAAGTTAAAGGTACATGGTCCAAAGATTAATAGAAGTAGAAAAGCTGCTCAGGGCTAACCAGGAGAACCAGGAAGAGATATTGGTTCGTGACGTTAGTGTTTCTCTAGGTACGAGAAGAGGCAAGAATTTGTGCTTATAAAATCTTTACCTGAAAACATCGGACTTTCTGAAGGCCAGTTCTTCTGGGTTTTTTCCCATAGCACAGAGTGCCTTATTTCTGATCTCCTCCCTGAACTCCTTTTGGGGGTGTTGAAGGTCAGCAGCTTGCAGTGGTCATGATGAAATCTTTGTAGAAGCAGCTGGCAAGTGCCAACTTCCAGTCAGCAGGGTCCCTTCAGAGCCACATATTTGACCATGCTTTGGGGGCATTTCATGGCCGTTGTGTCCCACGGTGCTGGGAAGGCTCATTCCCAGGTCTAGGGAAGATTCCATTGACAGGCCACACTGTGCTGTTATTGGACCAGGCCTTGCAAGTAGCAAACGTTTCTGGGCCATACCTTTCTTACTAGCTTCTTGGTCCAGGAAAATATTCCCTCTTGTTGCTTCTTCACATATCTAGAGTTACATTATTAAAATCATTGATCTCATAAGGAACTTCATATCAGCATTTTATCACAGGCTCAGTCACACATCTAGTAATGTCAGAAACAGTCTTCTGAAACAAGTGACATAGAAAATAATACAGCTAGCAGGTATTAGTAAGGTCACAAGCAAGTATTTAAGTCAAGAGCTTTCATTAGATAAAGCTCAGTATACCCCAGGTCATCTGACTTAGTTAAATGATTATACCCAGGTATTAATCTCCTGGTTGTACATCTGAGCATCTGACCTTTATCCAAAGATTGGTTACTGGAGGTGGTCCTAAGATGTCAGAGGAATAGGACAGGGAGATCACTTTTTCGCCCACAAATTCATCAAAAGAACATTTAAACGCTGAGTAAAATCCACAAAACAAATTCTGAATGCTGGCAGAGGACATCAGGCACCCAGATAAGCAGCCCATTGTCTTTGAAAGGAGGTAGGAAAAATATAAAAGAGAAAAAAAAGAGACAAAAGAGGGAGGGATGGAGCTCTGTCCTGGGAAGGGAGTCTTAAAAAAAGTGAAGTTTCCAAACACCAGGAAACACTCTCACTGCCAAGTCTGTGCCAAGCCTTGGAAGCACAGAGGGCAACATAATAGGGAGGAAAAATAAGTAAACAATTAAAACCCACAGATTACGAGCCCAATGGTAACTTTTCCAGCGGAGAAGCAATGCAGACACCTGCGCCTGCCACTAGCAAGCAGGGGCTGGGCAGGGAGGCACGGGCTGCATTGCTTAGACTAAGGATCAGGCCTGAATGCCCCCAAGGATAATCAGAGTGAACTAATTTGGGCTGGCAAACCAGACTGTGGGATAGCTACCACGCGAAAAGCCCTAAGACACTGCCAGGCCCATGCACAGAACAAGGGGCAGAACAAAACTAGCTGGCTGCAGACCTTTCCCCTCTGGTGACAGGCAGCCAGAGCTGGAAGGGGGCAATCGCAGCCCCAGAGAGACATAATCTACCAAACTGCAAGCAGGCTTCTTTGCTTACTAAGACTTCTTGGGGTTCTGGACAGTCATCTGCCTGAGAAGGTGCGCCGGTTGTATACCCAGGAAACCAAGTGGCAGGGACGGGAGAGGCAATAAGTCGCAGTGACCGTGCTCGCCAAACACCTCATCACCCGAGCTGCTCAGAGCTGGGAAGGGCACAAAACGCAGGCCCAACGGAGTTTGCGCCTCTGAGGACTACCCTAGTGCCTGAACCTGAGAGGCTTAGACCTGGGAGGTGCATGCAGCCCAGGGCTGGCCTCTGACGGTTCCCAGTGGAGCAACCTAGAGCCTGAGCTGTGTGGGCAGGGAGGGTGCACGTGCCATGAGTGGGGGCAGGCCCAGTGTGGCTGAGACACTGCGAGCACACGCCAGTGTTATTTGTTTGCAGTGTTCCTCCCTCCCCACAGCGACTAAACAAGTGAGCCTAAAAAAAAAAAAAAAAAAAAAAGTGTCCATCACCGCCCCCTTGTGTCAGGGCGGAAATCAGACACTGAAGAGACCAGCAAACAGAAGCTAAAACCGAGGGAACCGCCTTGGAAGTGACAGGTGCAATAGATTAAAACCCTGTAGTTAGTACCGACTACATAGAAAGAGGCCTATAGATCTTGAGAAATATAAGCCAGACCAAGAAACTATCTGAAAATGAACTGACCCCACACTGCCCACAACAACACCAGAGAAAGTCCTAGATTTATTTTTACGATCATTCTTTTCTTTCTTCTTCTTCTTTTTTTTCTTTTCCTTTTCTTTTTTTTAACTTTTTTATTTTTTTTTTCAGAATTCAATTTTATCTCACATTGATAGAAACCGCGAAAGAGACTTCCATTTTCCCACGTTACAGCACAGCATTTCAATGGAATATTTCTTGCCATAAGTTAGATGTTGCTGATTTGTGTCAGTGAAACAACAGTTTATATTCTTCAAGGTAAAGCAAAATGACAGTAAGTGATTGTTTAAAAACTGTGAATCCAGACATAAATATATGGCTTCATTATTCACATGCTCTATGTAGTCCATACCAAGTCATTTCCATCATCAAATAGCACCCATTTATGAAGATGCCATCCTAACACTGTCCTAGTCAGCTGGAATACACCAGAAAAATGACCAGTTCAGAAATATCAAGTGTACATTTTTGGTATGTATTAAACTGTGTGGTAACTACACCACATGTATTGAGTTCTGACTAACTTTTGTTACCCATAAATTTATTTTCAAGTAATTTTAACCGATAATTTGAAAAATCTGATTATTTAAAATCAAATAATTGTTATTTTTACATTTGCACAAAAGCTAACTTAAAAAGATCATTTGACTACAGTGAAAATTTTAAATGAGTCTGTTGGCAGAGAAGAGTAAAGCAAAATTTTTGAAAGGATTGTTCATTTCCTACAGCAGTCAGTTTCAAACATATGTGCAAAATAAGTAAATTCTATACTATAAGGAGAATCACCTTAGAGCAAATCATCTTAGAAATTACAGCTTTTAAGATCCGTTTTAAATATTCCAGAACATACTAGAATATGAACTATTCTTTCAGTTAATTACAGGAAAATACAACCACAGAATTATTTTCATTACCTGCACTGAAGATTCTAGTAACTCTTCAGGTCCAAAATGTGGACTAAACTCCAGTTTAGGAAGTAGTGTACAAACTCTGAAGGGATGTCAAGTTTCTTTCTATAAGTATCAATACATTTTTACTCCACCACGTCTGTGATTCAGAATGTCAAATTACAGCATATATTGACCGTGGGTGTCTATGGCAAGGAGGCAATATTTGGTCTTTTATGAAGGACAAAAAGAAGAAAGAACATATTTCTACAGAGGAAAAAAGAATATTAACAAGAACAGAAATTATATCCAGCAAACAAAAGCCTGGTCCCCAGAATAAAAGGGCCATTAATTCTAGAGAGCAATATTATTCTTTATGGACACTTAGAAGCATTATCCCTCTTATAAGGAATAATGTAATAACACCTCATTCTTAATATTATAATCATTAAGTATATAAGAACACATATATAAAAATATGGATACTGCATGGTGACTGTGTAATTTGGGGATGTGTCCATAGTCCTAAGTCACAGCACATATAAACCCTTTATGTCTTAACTGCTCATTTACACCTGAACAAGG
Organism: Bubalus bubalis; assembly: GCF_019923935.1. NCBI lineage: Eukaryota > Metazoa > Chordata > Mammalia > Artiodactyla > Bovidae > Bubalus > Bubalus bubalis. The sequence goes on from NC_059162.1 coordinate 118,742,263, forward strand.
TTTCATTAAGCATACTAGTAATTTTCAAGTGATGTAGTAAAAAAAAAAAGTCCGGTTGCATTATTTTATGATTTTGCTGAATTACATTTGGGAGAAAGAAGCTAGCTGCTTCATCTATTTTAATACTAGTGTATCCTGGATCATATCATACAAATACGTATGAGAAATGTCAAAGATCATACATTTCCCACGAGGAGATTTATTTAGTCTGTGTCATTGGTGTATATTTGCAAAACTTTTAACACTGCAAACATTACAGGTTTCAAGGTCGGGCACAGGAAGAAGTGTGTGCTCCACTGGACGATGCTGGTGTGCACTTCTACACAAGGCCTCTTGGCAGCGTCAGTCAACGGGAGGTAGGAGCTTATCAATGAACTGCTTGATGTCCATCATTTCCTGCTGACATGAACTGTGCATCATGCCTGCGTAGGTTCTGAAGGTCACATTGGCTGGATTCACCAATGTCTTCAGCTTCTCAGCAGTGAAAGAACCGAACATCAGGGGGACTAGAGGATCCAGGTCCCCATGGCACTGAAGAATAGAAATGTCTCTGTTCACGCCACTGATAGGGCCCTGTGGAAATGAAGCCCGCAGTTGCAGCCAGCAACTGAGAGCAGTGACACCGGCCAGCTTCTGCTGTGTGGTCAGAGCCATGTACAGAGATAAAGCTCCTCCCTGAGAAAATCCTCCCAAAATAATTCTGTTAGAAGGAATGCCATTCTTCACCTCTTGATCTATCAAAGCTTTTACATTTTCTGCTGCCTTTTTAAATTCCAGTTTCATCCTCCAGTGAATCTGGCGAAAGCCCAATAATGTCAAACCATGATGGCATGGCCATGTTCATATTTAATGTTACAGGCATAACCGGCGCATGTGGGCAGATGTATTTGATGTGGGCGCTTCTGATCCTGGCAAAGGCTTCTGCCCATCCATGCGCTGTGTCTCCCAATCCATGAAGGAAGATCACGTGGGGTTTTAGCACTTCTTGAGGTTCCAGTTAGACATGCTTCTGGGCAAACGATCACATTCTACAGAACACAGTTGTCTCTTTCAGGTCAGACCGTGAGAGTCTCACCGCGGTGGTGGCCTTCCGCGTGGCAGGCACGATGGCGGGCAGTGGAGCCGACATGTTATTGCCGCACATACACCAGCTCCAGCGGCCGTGCCTAACTTTTTTTAAATTTTAAGTCCTCTATTACTCCTTTAATTTTCATTTTTATAACCTACTATTACTTTTCAAAAAAAAGACTTTTTTAAAGCAAACTTCATATATATATATAGTTAATAACTTTTGTGACTTTTTTTTCTTCTTCTTTTCTTTAATATTGTATTTTTGAAAATCTAACCTCTACTCTAGAATTTTAATCTTTGCTTTTTGGTATTTGTTATCAATTTTGTACCTTTAAGAACCCAATCTTCAGTACCTATTTTTACTTGGGAGCGAGATTACTGGCTTGACTGCTCTCTCCCCCTTAGGACTCTCCTTTCTCTCCACTAGGTCACCTCTGTCTCCTCCCTCCCCCTTCTCTTCTCTACCCAACTCTCTGAATCTCTGTGTATTCCAGACCGTGGAGGACACTTAGGGAACTGATTACTGGCTGGATCTGTCTCTCTCCTTTTCATTCCCTCCTTTTATCCTCCTGGCCACCTCTGTCTCCTTCCTCCCTCTTCTCTTCTCTGTATAACTCCATGAACATCTCTGAGTGGTCCAGACTGTGGAGCGCACATAAGGAAGTGATTACTGGCTAGCTTGCTCTCTCCTCTTTGGATTCCACCTCATCTCATTCGGGTCACATCTAACTCCCTCCTCCCTCTTCTCTTCTCCATGTAACTCTGTGAAACTCTCCGGGTGTCGCTTACTGTGGAGAGACTTTTCATCTTTAACCTAGATATTTTATCAATGGTGCTGTATAGAAGGAGAAGTCTTGAGACTACTGGAAAAATAAGACTGAAAACCAGAAGCAGGAGGTTTAAGTCCAAATCCTGAGAACATCATAGAACACCTGACTCCAGGGATCATTAAGCGATAGGAGCTCATCAAACGCCTCCATACCTACACTGAAACCAAGCACCACCCAAGAGCCAACAAGTTCCAGAGCAAGACATACCACACAAATTCTCCAGCAACACATGAACACAGCCCTGAGCTTCAACATACAGGCTGCCCAAAGTTACTCCCAAACCATTGACATCTTATAACTCATTAATAGACACTTCATTGCACTCCAGAGAGAAGAAATACAGCTCCACCCACCAGAACACAGACACAAGCTTCCCTAACCAAGAAACCTTGACAAGCCACCGATACAACCCCACCCACAGCAAGGAAACTCCATAATAAAGAGAAATCCACAAACTGCCAGAATACAGAAAGGCCACCCCAAACTCAGCAATATAAACAAGATGAAGAGACAGAGGAATACCCAGCAGGTAAAGGAATAGGATAACTGCCCACCAAACCAAACAAAAGAGGAAGAGATAGGGAATCTACCTGATAAAGAATTCCAAATAATGATAGTGAAAATGATCCAGAATCTTGAAATCAAAATGGAATCACAAATAAATAGCCTGGAGGCAAGGATTGAGAAAATGCAAGAAAGGTTTAACAAGGACCTAGAAGAAATAAAAAAGAGTCAATATATAATGAATAATACAATAAATGAGATCAAAAACACTCTGGAGGCAACAAATAGTAGAATAACGGAGGCAGAAGATAGGATTAGTGAAATAAAAGATAGAATGGTAGAAATAAATGAATCAGAGAGGAAAAAAGAAAAACAAATTAAAAGAAAAGAGGATAATCTCAGACACCTCCAGGACAGTGTTAAACGCCACAACATTCGAATCATAGGAGTCCCAGAAGAAGAAGACAAAAAGAAACACCATGAGAAAATACTTGAGGAGATAATAGTTGAAAACTTCCCTAAAATGGGGAAGGAAATAATCACCCAAGTCCAAGAAACCCAGAGAGTCCCGAACAGGATAAACCCAAGGCAAAACACCCCAAGACACATATTAATCAAATCAACAAAGATCAAACACAAAGAACAAATATTAAAAGCAGCAAGGGAAAAACAACAAATAACACACAAGGGGATTCCCATAAGGATAACAGCTGATCTTTCAATAGAAACTCTTCAGGCCAGGAGGGAATGGCAAGACATACTTAAAGTGATGAAAGAAAATAACCTACAGCCCAGGTTACTGTACCCAGCAAGGATCTCATTCAAATATGAAGGAGAAATCAAAAGCTTTACAGACAAGCAAAAGCTGAGAGAATTCAGCACCACCAAACCAGCTCTCCAACAAATGCTAAAGGATATTCTTTAGACAGGAGACACAAAAACGGTGTATAAACTCGAACCCAATAACCAGTCTCCATACCACTGTTGCCTTTTTAAACTTCTTAATAATCTCATGCTGTGTTTGTTGTTGGTTTCAATCAGATTATCACCTGGGCTGTGGGGAAATACTTTTAAATGCTCTCTCATCTTTCTTGCTCTTTTTTCCCCTTGATCTTGTGTATGTATGATGCTAATCTCTTGTCTTAGTTTCTTCCTGCTCTTTTGTATCTTACTTTCTTGTCTTTCCCCTGCCTTTTGTCTCTGGGTGTTTGGGGGCTTTTTTTTTTTTTTTTTTGCCTTTTTGTACAAAGATTAGTTCAATGTAGTCTGTAGCTCCTTTGTAAACCAATTTTTAAAAAGTTTTTTAATAAAAAAATAAAAAAAAAAACTCGAACCCAAAACAATAAAGTAAACGCAACGGGATCATACTTATCAATAATTACCTTAAACGTAAATGGGTTGAATGTCCCAACCTAAAGACAAAGACTGGCTGAATGGACACAAAAACAAGATCCCTATATATGTTGTCTACCAGAGACCCACCTCAAAACAGGGGACACATACAGACTGAAAGTGAAGGGCTGGAAAAAGATATTCCATGCAAATAGAGGTCAAAAGAAAGCAGGAGTAGCAATACTCATATCAGAAAAAAAAATAGACTTTAAAACAAATGCTGTAAAAAGAGACAAAAAAGGACACTAATAATGATCAAAGGATCAATCCAAGATGAAGATATAACAATTATAAATATATATGCACCCAACATAGGAGCACTGCAATATGTAAGACAAATGCTAACAAGTATGAAAAGGGAAATTAACAATAACATAATAAGAGTGGGAGACTTTAATACCCCACTCACACCTATGGATAGATCAACTAAACAGAAAATTAACAAAGAAACACAAACTTTAAATGATACAATAGACCAGTTAGACCTAATTGTTATCTATAGGACATTTCACCCCAAAACAATGAATTTCACCTTTTTCTCAACTGCACATGGAACCTTCTCCAGGATAGATCACATCCTGGGCCATAAATCTAGCCTTGGTAAATTCAAAAAAATTGAAATCATTCCAAGTATCTTTTCTGACCAAAATGCAGTAAGATTAGATCTCAATTACAGGAGAAAAAATATTAAAAATTGCAACATATGGAGGCTGAACAACACGCTGCTGAATAACCAACAAATCACAGAAGAAATCAAAATATGCATAGAAACGAATGAAAATGAAAACACAACAAGCCAAAACCTATGGGACACTGTAAAAGCAGTGCTAAGGGGAAAGTTCATAGCAATACAGGCATACCTCAAGAAAAAAGAAAAAAGTCAAGTAAATAACCTAACTCTACACCTAAGCACACCCCACTCCACTACTTTTGCCTGGAGAATCCCATGGACAGAGGAGCCTGATGGGCTGCAGTCCATGGGGTTGCTAGAGTCGGACACTACTGAGCGACTTCACTTTCACTTTTCACTTTCATGCATCGGAGAAGGAAATGGCAACCCACTCCAGTGTTCTTCCCTGGAGAATCCCAGGGATGGGAAGTCTGGTGGGCTGATGTTATGGGGTCGCACGGAGTCAGACACGGAAGTGACTTAGCAGCAGCAGCACACCTAAAGCAACTAGAAAAGGAAGAAATGAAGAACCCCAGGGTTAGTAGATGGAAAGAAATCTTAAAAATTAGGGCAGAAATAAATGCAAAAGAAACAAAGGAGACCATAGCAAAAATCAACAAAGCCAAAAGCTGGTTCTTTGAAAGGATAAATAAAATTGACAAACCATTAGCCAGACTCATCAAGAAACAAAGGGAGAAAAATCAAATCAATAAAATTAGAAATGAAAATGGAGAGATCACAGCAGACAACTCAGAAATACAAAGGATCATAAGAGACTACTATCAGCAATTATATGCCAATAAAATGGACAACGTGGAAGAAATGGACAAATTCTTAGAAAAGTACAACTTTCCAAACTGAACCAGGAAGAAATAGAAAATCTTAACAGACCCATCACAAGCACGGAAATTGAAACTGTAATCAGAAATCTTCCAGCAAATAAAAGCCCAGGTCCAGACGGCTTCACAGCTGAATTCTACCAAAAGTTTAGAGAAGAGCTGATACCTATCCTACTCAAACTCTTCCAGAAAATTGCAGAGGAAGGTAAACTTCCAAACTCATTCTACGAGGCCACCATCACCCTAATAACAAAATGTGATAAAGATGCCACAAAACAAGAAAACTACAGGCCAATATCACTGATGAACATAGATGCAAAAATCCTTAATAAAATTCTAGCAATCAGAATCCAACAACACATTAAAAAGATCATACACCATGACCAAGTGGGCTTTATCCCAGCGATGCAAGGATTCTTCAATATCCACAAATCATTCAATGTAATACACCACATTAACAAATTGAAAAATAAAAGCCATATGATTATCTCAATAGATGCAGAGAAAGTCTTTGATAAAATTCAACATCTATTGATGATAAAAACTCTCTAGAGAGCAGGAATAGGAGGAACATACCTCAACATAATAAAAGCTATATATGACAAACCCACAGCAAACATTATCCTCAATGGTGAAAAATTGAAAGCATTTCCCCTAAAGTCAGGAACAAGACAAGGGTGCCCACTCTCACCACTACTATTCAACATAGTTTTGGAAGTTTTGGCCACAGCAATCAGAGCAGAAAAAGAAATAAAAGGAATCCAAATTGGAAAAGAAGGAGTAAAACTCTCACTGTTTGCAGATGACATGATCCTCTACAGAGAAAACCCTAAAGACTCCACCAGAAAATTACTAGAACTAATCAATGAATATAGTAAAGTTGCATGATATAAAATCAGCACACAGAAATCCCTTGCATTCTTATACACTAACAATGAGAAAATAGAAAGAGAAATTAAGGAAACAATTCCATTCACCATTGCAATGAAAAGAATAAAATACTTAGGAATATATCTACCTAAGGAAACTAAAGACCTATATATAGAAAACTATAAAACAATGATGAAAGAAATCAAAGAGGAGACTAATAGATGGAGAAATATACCATGTTCATGGATCAGGAGAATCAATATAGTGAAAATGAGTATACTACCCAAAGCAATCTATAGATTCAAGGCAATCCCTATCAAGCTACCAACGGTATTTTTCACAGAACTAGAACAAATAATTTCATAATTTGTATGGAAATACAAAAAACCACGACTAGCCAAAGCAATCTTGAGAAAGAAGAATGGAACTGGAGGAATTAACTTGCCTGACTTCAGGCTCTACTACAAAGCCACAGTCATAAAGACAATATGGTACTGGCACAAAGACAGAAATATAGATAAGTGGAACAAAATAGAAAGCCCAGAGAAAAACCCACACACCTATGGACACCTTATCTTTGACAAAGGTGGCAAAAATATACAGTGGAGAAAAGACAATCTGTTTAACAAGTGGTGCTGGGAAAACTGGTCAACCACTTGTAAAAGAATGAAACTAGAACACTTTCTAACACCATACACAAAAATAAACTCAAAATGGATTGAAGATCTAAACATGAGACCAGAAACTATAAAACTCTTAGAGGAGAACATAGGCAAAACACTCTCCGACATACATCATAGCAGGATCCTCTATGACCCACCTCCCAGAATGTTGGAAATAAAAGCAAAAATAAACAATGGGATCTAATTAAAATTAAAAGCTTCTGCACAACAAAAGAAACTATAAGCAAGGTGAAAAGACAGCCTTCAGAATGGGAGAAAATAATGGCAAATGAAACAACTGATAAACAACTAATCTCAAAAATATACAGGGAACTCCTACAGCTCAATTCCAGAAAACTAAACGACCCAATCAAAAAATGGGCCAAGGAACTAAATAGACATTTCTCCAAAGAAGACATACAGATGGCTAACAAACACATGAAAAGATGCTCAACATCACTCATTATCAGAGAAATGCAAATCAAAACCACAATGAGGTACCATTTCACGCCAGTCAGAATGGCTGGGATCCAAAAGTCTACAAGCAATAAATGCTGGAGAAGGTGTTGAGAAAAGGGAACCCTCTTACACTGTTGGTGGGAATGCAAACTAGTACAGCCACTATGGAGAACAGTGTGGAGATTCCTTAAAAAACTGGAAATAGAACTGCCATACGACCCAGCAATCCCACTGCTAGACATACACACTGAAGAAACCAGAAGGGAAAGAGACACATGTACCTCAATGTTCATCGCAGCACTGTTTATAATAGCCAGGACATGGAAGCAACCTAGATGTCCATCAGCAGATGAATGGATAAGAAAGCTGTGGTACATATACACAATGGAGTATTACTCAGCCATTAAAAAGAATACATTTGAATCAGTTCTAATGAGATGGATGAAACTGGAGCCTATTATACAGAGTGAAGTAAGCCATAAAGAAAAACACCAATACAGTATACTAACGCATATATATGGGATTTAGAAAGATGATAATGACAACCCTATATGCGAGACAGCAAAAGAGACACAGATGTATAGAACAGTCTTTTGGACTCTGTGGGAGAGGGAGGGGGGATAACTTGGGAGAATGGCATTAAAACATGTATAATATCATATAAGAAACGAATCGTCAGTCCAGGTTCAATGCAAGATACAGAAAGCTTGGCGCTGGTGCACTGGGATGACCCAGAGGGATGGTATGGGGAGGGAGGTGGCAGGGGGTTCAGGATGGGGAACACATGTACACTCATGGTGGATGCATGTTGATGTATGGCAAAACCAATGCAATATTGTAAAGTAAAAATAATAATAATAATAAAATAAAAATATTAAAAAAAATAAAAAAGCCACATATATGTGAGGTCATATGGTATTTATTTTCCCTAAATGATTTCTTTCACAAAGGATGAAATCGTCTAAATCCATCCATTTGTCACAAAAAGCAGGAAAGGATTTCATTATTTTATCGTTGATGTAAGCGTCTTTTAATTTCATGGCTGCAGTCACCATCTACAGTGATTTTGGAGCCCAAAAAAATAAAGTCTGACACTGTTTCCACTGTTTCCCCATCTATTTCCCATGAAGTGATGGGACCAGATGCCGTGATCTTTGTTTTCTGAATGTTGAGCTTTAAGACAACTTTTTCACTCTCCTCTTTCAATTTCATCAAGATGCTTTTTAGTTCCTCTTCACTTTCTGCCATAAGGGTGGTGTCATATGCATATCTGAGGTTATTGATATTTCTCCCAGTAATCTTGATTCCAGCTTTTGCTTCTTCCAGCCCAGCGTTTCTCATGATGTACTTCTGCATAGAAGTTAAATAAGCAGTGTGACAATATACAGCCTTGTACTCCTTCCCCAACTTTGAACCAGTCAGTTGTCTCATGTTCAGTTCTAACTGTTCCTTCTTAATTCACATGCACGTTTCTCAGGGAGCAGGTAAGTTGATGTGGTACTCCCATCTCTTTAAGAATTTTCAATAGTTTGTTGAGATTCACAGTCAAAGGCATTAGCTTAGTCAATGTAGCAGAAGTAGATGTTTGTCTGCAATTGCCTTGCTTTCTCCAAAATCCAACAGGTGTTGCCAATTTGATCATTGGTTCTTCTGCCTTTTCAAAATCCAGCTTGTATATCTGGAAGTTCTCAGATCATGTATTGATGAAGCCTAGTTTGAAGGAATTTGAACATAACCTTGCCAGCATGTCAAATGAGTAGTTGTAGGATCATTAAAACAGTCTTTGATATTTCCCTTCTTGGGGATTGGAATGAGAACTGACCCTTTCCAGTCCTGTGGCCACTGCTGAGTTTTTCAGATTTGCTGACATGTTGAGTGCAGCACTTTAACTGCGTTATCTTTCAGAATTTAAAATAGCTCAGGTGGAATTCTATCACCTCCACTAGCATTGTTTATATAAATGCTTCCTAAGAATCACTTGACTTCACACTCCAAGATGTTCAGCTTTAAGTGAGTGACAACAGCATCATGGTTATCTGGGCCATTAAGATCTTTTTGTAGACTTCTGCGTATTCTTGCCACTTCTTCTTAATCTCTTCTGCTTCTGTTAGGTCTTTACCATTTTTGTCTGTTATCATGCCCATCCTTGCATGAAATGCTCCCTTGATATCTCATTTTCTTAAAGAGATCTCTAGTCTTTCCCCATGCTATTGTTTTCCTCTATTTATTTGCATAGTTCATTTAAGAAGGCCTTCTTATCTCTCCTTGTTATTCTCGAGACTCTGCATTCAAGTGGGGTATATCTTTCCCTTTCTCCCTTTCCTTTTGCTTCTCTTCTTTGCTCAACTACTTGCAAAATCTCGTTCTTTTTTACATTCTTTTTTTCTTTTTATTTAGACTATCACGGGCCATTAAGTAGATTTCCCTGTGCTATCTAGCAGGTCCTTCTTGGTTATCTTTCTTATACATAGTAGTCTGTGTATGTTAATCCCAAACTCCTGGTTGATCATTTCTCTGCCTTGCACATTTTCTGTTTGGTAATTATAAGTTGTTTTGATATCTGTAAGCATATTTCTGTTTTGCAAATATGTTCAATGGAGTATTGCTCAGCCAGGAAAACAATGAAATAATGCCATTTGCAGCAACATGGATGGACCTAGAGATTATCATATGATGCAAAGAAAGTCAAACAGAGAAACAAACATTGTATCACTCATATGTGGAATTCCCTTGGTTTTTCTATGATCCAGTATATGTTGGCAGTTTGAGCTCTGGTTCCTCTCCCTTTTCTAAATCCAGATTGTATATCTGGAAGTTCTTGGTTCACATACTGTTGAAGCCTGGCTTGAAGTATTTTGAGCGTAATTTGTTTGGCGTATGAAATGAATGCAACTGTATGGCAATTTGAACTATGTTTGGCATGCCTTTTCTTTGCAAATGGAATGGAAACGGACCTTTTCCAGTACTGTGGCCACTGCTGAGTTTTCCAAATTTGCTGGCATAGTGAGTGAAGCAATTTAACAGCATCACCTTTTAGGATTTGCAATAGCTCAGCTGGAATTCCATCACTTCCACTAGTTTTGTTCGTAGTAATGCTTCCTAAGGCCCAGTTGGCATCACACTTCTGGTTCTAGGTGAGTGATCACACCATCGTGGTTATCTGGGTCATTAGGATCCTTTTTGTATAGTTCTTCTGTGTATTCTTGCCACCTCTTCTTAATCGCCTATACTTCTGTTAGTTCCTTGCAGTTTTTGCCCTTTATTGTGCCTATCTTTGCTTGAAATGTTCCTGTGGTATCTTCAATTTTCTTAAAGAGACCTGTAGTGATTTCTACCGGGGTCCAGCCCCGGTTGGATTCAGGGATTCCCTCAGGATGACAGCATCAGTGATTAGAATAGCAATAGCTTAATTAAGTATTAATTAGAGATATTAGAGATATAAAGAGTGGTTAAATAGGGATAGCTCAATGAGAAAATTCAGTGGAGAAAAGAGGCTGAATAACTTGGCTTACGTGGAAAAACAATAAACCTCCAAGACAAGAGTTTGTGTCACCTACGTAGGCTGCAGGCGTCCTCCCGTTCTCCCGAAGGAGAGGACACACTAAGACCTCCCCAGTCAGATCTTAGAAGCCCAGGCAAAATTAGTAAGCTTGACGAGCCTCCACGCTCCAAATGGGAATTCAGCCAGAAGGTGAGAGAAAGAACGACATGGGGAGACCAAGCTTTGGTGAGCAAGGCCCATAGCTTTATTTTCAACAGGGGCTTTTATACCCTAAGTTGCACATAGAGGATAATAGGGGTGTGAAATCATGCAAAGTCAGCAGTCTTTGATCCTTATTGAAACCAGGGTTTCTTTTCTGCAAACTTATCGTATACAAATGGTTTAGGTGATTTACATCATCTTCTGGCCAGAAGGCCTGTTAACATTTTATGGCTCTGACAAAGGTTTGTCAACCATAAGACTTATTTTCTCTAAGAGTAATTATTTTAAAGTTTGGCGCCATCCTCTGAAGGTGTTAGATAAAGTTGCATTCCTATAGGGCAGAGGTGCAGTGGGTTTACAACAAATGAAAGAATTTATTACCTTAAGGGTCTAAAGTTGCTAACACCAAGGCCACTACTTATTTTTCCCACATACCAACTATATTAATTAATACACTTCCAAGGATACAATAAAGGGGATGTGGAAACTTGGCAGCAAGCATTGGCTCAACAATGAAATCTTCTACTAGTTCTATTCTGACAATTTCTAACTCTCTGAGAGGCTCTATAGTATTTGAATATCTTAAGCTCCCCATGCCTCTCGTGGCTGGGAGACTGTAAACAATCGTATGCATAGCTGTAGGAGTCTGGGTAAACCTGTCAGGCAAGTTAGAGAGCCATCTGAGGGGTTTGTGAACTAAAACACTTGTCACGCCCAGGAACTTTATTAACTGGAGCTGTAAGTTAACCCTTTTTCAGAGAGAGAGATGGTGGTGGGGGACAGCCCCCCATAAAGTCAGAGGTGTATGTGAGAGCACAAAGCAGTAAAGTAGGCAGACTCTGGTTTTGGGGATAGATGCTCGAGAATTTCCAGGGGGACTCCTGAGGCTCAATCCTGCCTTTGCATATGTCAAGCCTCCTTCCTCATGACCTTTGCCACGGGCAGAGTTCCTCACGCTGGCTCCCGGCAGATTTCCATTCTATTTTCCCCCTCTATTTCTTTGCATTGCTCATTAAGAAGGCTTTCTTATCTTTCCTTGCTATTCTCTGGAACTCTGCATTCAGCTGGGTATATCTTTCCCTTGCTTCTTTGCCTTTTGCTTTTCTTCTTTTCTCAGCTATTTGTAAGGCCTCCTCAGATAATCACTTTGCCTTCTTGCAATTCTTTTTCATGGGGATAATTTTGGTCACCACCTCCTGTACAATGTGGCAAACCTCTGTCCATAGTTCTTCAGGCACTCAGTCTACCATATCTACTCCCTTGAATCTATTCCAAAAAAGCAAGGGAAATCCCAAAAAAGTCTACTTCTGCTTCAATGACTATGCTAAAGCCTTTGACTGTGTTGATCACAGCAAACTGTGCAAAATTCTTAAAGTGATGAGAATACCAGACTACTTCACCTGGCTCCTGGAAAATCTGTATGCAGCTGAAGAAGCAACAGTTCAAACCAGACATGGAGCAACAAACTGGTTCAAAATTGGGAAGGAGTATGTCAAGCTGTATATTGCCATCCTGCTTATTTAACTGATATGCAGAGCGATATCTTACAGTGGCTGGTGTCAAATTCGTGGTATTCAAAGAAAATTTCACTCTGGAATCAAAGACACAGTTTCAATCATTCAGAGCTTTGTGCGGCAGAGAATTTACTTAAGTGAAAGAATAGGAAAGCTTCTGATGTAGGCATCAGAAGGGGAAAGAAAGAGTACACCCCCCTCACTAGTTAGCAGGGCAGTATATACTTTTCAGTCAGCTGCTAAGAAGATAAAAAGAATACTTCAAGACTGTACAAGTGCCGGGGTCCAGCCCCGGCTGATCCAGGGTATTCGAAGCGGGGACAGCGTCGGCGACCTATTTAATTATTTATTCATCAAAGATATAAAGAGTAATAGAATGAGGATAGCTCAGTGAGGAAATTCAGTGGAGAAAAGCGGCTGAAATAAGGATAGCTCAGTAGGAAAATTCAGTGGAGAAAAGAAGCTGAGTGGCTTGGTTTACGCGGAAAATCAATATAACCCGTGACACCAGGTTAGCTCTGACCACGGAGGCCGCAGGCGCCCTCTCGAATAGCGGAAGGTGCCCCACCTTAGACACCTTCTCGAGTGGGTCTTAGAAGCCCAGGCAAATAAATGGTCGCAGAGGACATCCGCGCTCCAGATGGACACTCAGCTGGAATTTGGGAGAGAGAGTGACATGGGGAGACCAAGTTTCAGTGAACAAGGCCCGCACTTTATTTTCCAAAGTAGCTTTTATACCTTAAGTTATGCATAGAGGATAATGGGGGAAGGGGTAGAGTCATGCAGCAAGCCAGGCTTTTTTCCTGTAAACTTATCATATGCAAAAGTTCAGGTGATAGACATCATCTTCTGGCCCGGAGGCCTGTTAACATTTTAAGAAACTTATCTTTCTCTAAAGGTGATTATTCCAAAGTCAGGCGCCAGCCTTCCAAAAAGCATTGGACAAAGCTGCATTTTACATTTCTATACACCCATTATATCAATCAATACACTGCCAAGGACACAGTAGGTAAGGAGTATGGAGACTTGGCAGCAAACATTGGCCCAACAAGTGAAAAACCCTTCACCAATACAATTTCTAATCAATCTTTTAACTACTCAAAGGAATCTGTGTTTAGGCAGTTTAGAACATCTCCTGCCTCTCACAGTTGGGAGGCTCTGAACAATCACATGTGGCCGGAAAAACCCATTCAGGCAGGCTAAAGGAGTTTGTAGGTTGAAACACTGTCACATCCAAGAATTATTAACTGGAGCTGTAAGCTAACTCTTTTTTTCAGAGAGAGGTAGTGGGGACAGCCCCCTGTAAAGTCAGAGGTGTGGGTGAAAGCACAAAGCAGAAAGTAGGCAGACTCTGGTTTGGGGGGTAGATGCTCAAGAATTTCCAGGGGGACTCCTGAGGCTCGATCCCGCCTTTGCGTATGCCGAGCCTCCTTCCTCATGACCTTTGTCATGGGCGGAGTGCCTCACGCTGGCTCCCGGCAGTGATAGAATTCCAGTTGAGCTATTACAGATCCTCACTCAATATGCAATATGCCGGCTCCCGGCATACAAGGTTGTAAAAGTTTTACCAGAATCTTTCTCCCACAGGGTACATCCCAAGATAACATCGATCCAAGATTAGTCAAGGAGAATTTGTTCCTGACAGAATGTCTCTGGGTGAGACATATTGTTGCTGTGTAAGCAACAGATATGAGAAAACAGGTTCCCAGGCAAGATTTGCTACAATTATAATCATTAACATATAGACAACGAAAACCATACCCATGATTAAGATATATTACTGCTGCACATTTATTAGCTCCATATCTAAAGAAAAGCCAGCTCTCTGGGGCAAGATACATTGTTGCAAAAGCCTTAATGAAAGCATGAGCAAGATATACTGTTGCCTGGGCAGCCTACATGATTAATGCAAAAGAATGTGAATAAAAATGTTCACCTCCACCTTAAAGGGGACTTGGACTCCCTATCAACCTGCCTAAGTCTTAACTCTCTCAAGAGTACATCATGCGATATGCCATGCTGCATGACTCACAAACTGGAATCAAGACTTCTGGGAAAAATATCAACAACCTCAGATATGCAGATGACACCACCCCAATGGCAGAAAGTGAAGATGAACTAAAGAGCCTCTTGATGAGGTGAAAGAGGAGAGTGTAAAAGCTGGCTTAAAGCTCAACATTGAAAAAACTAAGATCTTGTCATCCAGATCTCATCACGTCATGGCAAATAGTTGGGGCAACAATGGACACAGTGACAGATTTTATTTTCTTGGACTCCAAAATCACTATGGATGGTGACTGCAGCCAAGAAATTCAGAGCAAAGGTATGACAAACCTAGACAGCATATTCAAAAGCAGAGATATAACTTTCCCAACAAAGGTCCATCTAGTTGAATCTATGATTTTTCCATTAGTCATGTATGGAAGTGAGAGTTGGACCATAAAGAAAGCTGAGTGCCAAAGAATTGGTCCTTTTGAACTGTGGTTTTGGAGAAGACTCTTGAGAGTTCCTTGGACAGCAAGGAGATCAAGCTAGTCAATCCTAAAGGAAATCAAATCTAAATATTCATTGAAAGGACTGATACTATGGTCTAAGTGCCAATATCTATCTAGATCTGACAGATAGAGTGCCTGATGAACTATGGAATGAGGCTCGTGACATTGTACAGGAGACAGGGATCAAGACCATCCCCATGGAAAAGAAATGCAAAAAAGCAAAATAGCTGTCTGGGGAGGCCTTACAAATAGCTGTGAAAAGCAAAGGAGAAAAGGAAAGATATAAATATCTGAATGCAGAGTTCCAAAGAATAGCAAGAAGAGATAAGAAAGCCTTCTTCAGTGATCAATGCAAAGAAATAGAGGAAAAAACAGAATGGGAAAGACTAGGGATCTCTTCAAGAAAATTAGAGATACCAAAGGAACATTTCATGCAAAGATGGGCTCGATAAAGGACAGAAATGGTATGGACCTAACAGAAGCAGAAGATATTAAGAAGAGGTGGCAAGAATACACAGAAGAACTGTACAAAAAAGATCTTCATGGCCCAGATATTCACGATGGTGTGATCACTGACCTAGAGCCAGACATCTGGACATCCAGGCTTTTTAGTTCCAGACATCCAGACATCCAGGCTTTTTAGTTCCTCTTCACTTTCTGCCATAAGGGTAGTGTCATCTGCCTATCTGAGGTTACTGATATTTCTCCTGGAAATCTTGATTCCAGCTTGTACAATCAGGGTATAAAAGCTCCTTTTGAAAATAAAGTTACGGGTCTTGCTCACTGAGGTTTGGGCACCCCATCTCACTCATTCTCCAACGCCATTCACCCTGAGAGTTCCCCTGGATCCTGCTGGGGCTGGACCCTGGCACCCAGGGATCATTCACAAGTAGAGGGGACAGGTGGCTAGTGTGGCACACCTGTTCAGCCCCACACCCCAAGAAGCAGGTATTTCTGTGGTGAATTCAAAGATTCTGAGTTCATGGTTTTGTGCTCAGTATTACTTGACCATTTCTCTTGACAAGCCCTTAGCATGATAAAGTAGTGACTCCTTCTGGTAAGCTGAAAACAAAGAGAAATTTTCATTTCCAAAGCCAGGCTCTTTGTTTGTTTTTTTGAACAACAAACAAGCAGGGGGCTCCAGCCTGCTGAGGTCACCCAGGGTCATCCATAGGCATCATTGACATGAGGAAGCCTTTAATCCGAGCCTAAGGGATGCACTTGATGAGGTCAAAGCAGCTGAACACTTCTCTGCAGTGGCACATAGCCTGTACTAACATTCGGTGCTAACCCTCCTAACTGAAAGTGTGGTCCAGGGACCACGAGCATCACCACCACCTGCGAGCTGGTTAGAAATGCAGACACTCCAGTCAAACACACCAGTTGAATCAGAACTTGCTGCTGAACAAGTTTCTCAGAGGACTCATTCACTGGCTAAAGAAGCACTGCTTTCACAACCTTGAAGCTGAGGTCGGGGTAGGGAGGCAGGAGAGTGGACATCACTCCAGCTGCTGAGAACAAGCCCTGGCTGCTTACTGTGGACAGAGCCCTGCTGCCCTTACCCTCCTGCAGCCCTGATGGGTGCCTGCCTTGACCTTACCTTTTCCAGGTGAGGGTCATGACACACCCAAGTGCACACAGCCAGGATCTGCTTTCCCAGGGTCTCCCAAGCTCCTGATCCAGGTCTGTGCTGATGAAGACCAGTGAACACTGAGGACTCCTGCCTCTCCCACCTCTGGCTTCCTGTGCAGTGAACCAAGGGTTGGAGGGGGCACTTGGGGTCCCACCAAGAGTCTGGCTGCAGGAGGGCCCTGGGGCTTGGTGCAAGCAGAGAAGGGGATGAACTCAGCTCACCTGCCCCTCTACATCTTGTCCCGTCGTCTGTGAGGTGCCTGGACCCTGGGGGTGCCTGCTGGGGAAGATTCTCTCCACCTGCCACACCTGGGACTTGAGGCCACACATGGCCAATTAGATGAGACTTGGGCTCTGAGTGCATTGGGACTCACAACTCCCTGGGTCCCAGGAAGTTGCAGTCCTGAGGCCAATCTTCCCCTGACTCCCACTTGGCCCAAGGTAGGGGAGGTGGGAAGCCTGAGGTCCTCAGGAAGTAGTGGGGGCCAACAGGGGAGGAACACAAGTTAGAGGGATCCAGTGCCCCTCCTCTGAAAAGTCCCCAGGCAGCCAGTGTGAGCTCCTGGCCCACGGCCCCTGCTGTCCTCCACCTGCACCCTTGTATAGTGGTGAGACAAGTGGAAGGCAGGAAGTATTTCCCTGGGGCAGCAGCACAGCAGTCTCTATGCTTCAAGTGGCCATGCACTCAGTCCACAAAGAGAAAAGGTATCTGCTTAAAAAATATTTTAACTTGGAATAGAAATGAAAACCAAAGTACAAAAGTGGTGCATGTTTATTATTTTTTAATTTAAATTTATTTATTTTAATTAGAGGCTAATTACTTTACAATATTGTATTGGTTTTACCATACATCAACATGAATCCGCCACGGGTGTACACGTGTTCCCAATCCTGAACCCCCCTCCTCCATCCCTCCCTCCCCATACCATTCCTCTGGGTGATCCCAGTGCACCAACCCCAAGCATCCTGTATCCTGCATAGAATCTGGACTGGCGATTCATTTCTTATATGATATTATACATGCTTCAATGCCATTCTCCCAAATCATCCCCCTCTCCCTCTCCCACAGAGTGCAAAAGACTGTTCTATACATCTGTGTCTCTTTTGCTGTCTCACATACAGGGTTATTGATGGCCCATGTTTAATATAAAAAGACAGTATATAAATAAAAGCCTGAAAAAGTTGTATTACAAGCATTCTAAGAAAAAGAATGCTGATGTGGCTCAATAATTATTACACAAAGTAGGGTTCAGGAAAAAAAGTTACTAAAGAGGCATTTCACAAAGAAAGTTAAATTCAACTGGATAATGTGAAAATTAAAAAAAAAATTGTATATGACTAATAGAAATTTTAAATGTATAAAGCAAAAACTGATGCAATTAAAAGCAAATGCATATATCCAAATCATAATTGATATTTTGTATACCTCTCTTAGTAATTGATAAAAAAAATTACCAGATAATAAGCAGATAATAAATAGTATGTTAGAACTGAATTAAAATATCAACCATATGGACCTACTTGACATAAATAGAACAATACACTCAGCAACTTTAGAGTATATGGAAGCACATGGAAGATCACTGTACGAAGGTGAATAGTATCTTCTCCCCCCAGATCATCTACTTTGGAATGCAGAACGTGACCTTATTTGGAAATAAGGTCCTTCCAAATAAGTTAGCATGAGATCATGCTGGATTAAATGGCCTTAAATCCAATGACTGGTGTCCTTTTAGGAAGAGGAAATGACACAGAGACACAAAGACACAAGGACTAAGGGCATGAAAGACTGGCCAGAGGTTGGAATGGTGCAGCAAAGGGGAAGGAAGGAAAGCCAAGGATACCAAGAGCCTCCAGGAAGAGGCATATGTTTTCCTAGAACTTTCATGGGCAGCAGATGCTGCTGACAACTTGATTTTGAACATCTATCCTGCAGGCCTGTGAGAGAATAAATTCTTGTTGCTATAAGTCACCAAGTTTGTGTTACCTAGTTATGGTGGCCCTGGTGACTGACACAGGAGGGTGGTGAGGGAACTTGCTTTCACCTGGTAAGGTAAGCAATACACTTTCAATCTCCTGTCTCAGGGCTATGACACCTCTCCAGCTCTATGTCAAAATGCACTCTGCAGGATCTTGATCACATTTTCCAATCCTTCCATGTTCTAGTTCACTTATTTCAATTGTTTTAAAAATGAAATTATTCCCCCAACTACTTGTGGCATCTTCTTTACAGAGACTTTTAGGCTACTTCCATTTCCTTTTTTAAATTTTGTTTTTCAGTAATGAAAATTTTGTAATGGACATTTTCCCCCTCCAAAGTGTATATATCTGGAAGTGGATTCCTGAGTAGAAAGGCATATTGTTTCTCAACCTCATTAACTTTCATATTAATCTTACATTATGGAGGTTCTTTTTCTTGCATCTTTCTTTTTGTTAACCAACTACTCTACTCAAAGGCTGGAGGCCTTCCCTTTTAAGAGGCTCTGGTTCTCTGGGACTGAAGCAGTCTATCAGGTGCCCTAGTGACACAGTTGGCTAAGGGTCAGCAGGGAGGTTATCCATGACAATCCCTCTCCTCTGTTGCAGTTTCTTCACCAAGTCTGTGTGTCTGGACTGTCCACAACTTTCACAAGGACAGGCGTGTGAGTTTTCTTGCTGTAAATCATTCTGTCCTTTCACTGTTCTTGGTGAGCAACTGCATCGTATGAAATTCTTCCTTCTTTATCCACTCATGTGGCCAATTTTCTCTCAAAATGATTGTACCAATGAAGAACATCCAGCAATGTGGGAGTCCTTGTTTTCCTCATCCTTCCACCTTCTGATGGATAGGTTAATCTCTTCTCTTTTACTTTAATTTGATTTCCTAACTGCAAATGAGCTCCAGTAATTTATCAAAGTATTTTCATTTGAGTTTCCTTCTTTTTCTATCATATTTCTTTGAAAACGGCATTGAAAATGGGCTGAAAAGAATCAAAGTGGAGGCAAGGTGCCCATCGGTCAAGGCTGATGAGTGGCCAAGAGGAGATGGCAAAGCCCTGTATCCTGGTGGGGTTGGGGAAATGGAGGTACATTGTGTTTGAAAATTGTTATGGATTTTCCTTTTAAAATTTGTGTCAGTGTGATACAACATGCCCAATTCCACATTTTCTACAGAAATACAGTTGAATGACAACACATTCTATCTATCATCTATCTATCTATCTCTTTCTCTACTGAGAGAGAGAGAGGGATGGGGAAGAGGCGAAAAGAGGCAGGATAGAAGATCACTTCAGAGCTAGAATGTAAGTAAACACTATCAAAAGAGGTGTTTTTAGAAAATCAACCACTGTCTATACCCCATTAACAGAATGAAGGATAACTCCCCCACAACCCCCACCCCCATACATGATCATTCAACTTATTCAAAAAAAGCATTTGACAAAATTCAACATCTTGACATAAAAAAAAAACTCAATGAAGTAGTAATAGAAGGAATACACCTAAATATGTGAACCGTGAACTTCCAGATGTTCAAGCTGGTTTTAGAAAAGGCAGAGGAACCAGAGATCAAATTGCCAACATCTGCTGGATCATCAAAAAAGCAAGAGAGTTCCAGAAAAAACATCTATTTCTGCTTTATTGACTATGCCAAAAACTTTGACTGTGTGGATCACAATAAACTGTGGAAAATTCTGAAAGAGATGGGAATAACAGACCACCTGACCTGCCTCTTGAGAAACCTATATTCAAGTCAGGAAGCAACAGTTAGAACTGGACATGGAACAACAGACTAGTTCCAAATAGGAAAAGGAGTACGTCAAGGCTGTATATTGTCAGCAGCTAATTTAACTTCTTTGCAGAGTACATCATGAGAAATGCTGGGCTGGAAGAAGCACAAGCTGGAATCAAGATTGCTGGGAAAAATATCAATAACCTCAGATATGCAGATTACACCACCCTTATGGCAGAAAGTGAAGAGGAACTAAAAAGCCTCTTGATGAAAGTGAAAGATGCAAGTGAGAACGTTGGCTTAAAGCTCAACATTCAGAAAACTAAGATCATGACATCTGGTCCCATCACTTCATGGGAAATAGATGGGGAAACAGTGTCAGACTTTATTTTTTGGAGCTCCAAAATCACTGCAGATGGTGATTGCAGCCATGAAATTAAAAGATGTTTACTCTTTGGGAGGAAAGTTATGACCAACCTAGATAGCATATTTGGAGAAGGCAATGGCACCCCACTCCAGTACTCTTGCCTGGAAAATCCCATGGACGGAGGAGCCTGGTAGGCTGCAGTCCATGACGTCGCTAAGAGTCGGACACGACTGAGTGACTTCACTTTCACACATTGGAGAAGGAAATGGCAACCCACTCCAGTGTTCTTGCCTGGAGAATCCCAGGGACAGAGGAGCCTGGTAGGAGGCCATCTATGGGGTTGCACAGAGTCAGACAGGACTGAAGTGACTTAGTAGCAGCAGATAGCACATTCAAAAGCAGAGACATTACTTTGCCAACAAAAGTCTGGCTAGTCAAGGCTATGGTTCTTCCAGTGGTCATGTATGGATGAGAGTTGGACTGTGAAGAAAGCTGAGTGCTGAAGAATTGATGCTTTTGAACTGTGGTGTTGGAGAAGACTCATGAGAGTCCCTTGGACTGCAAGGAGATCCAACAAGTCCATTCTGAAGGAGATCAGCCCTGGGATTTCTTTGGAAGGAATGATGCTAAAGCTGAAACTCCAATACTTTGGCCACCTCATGCGAAGAGTTGACTCATTGGAAAAGACTCTGATGCTGGGAGGGATTGGGGGCAGGAGGAGAAGGGGACGAAAGAGGATGAGATGGCTGGATGGCATCACCGACTCGATTGACGTGAGTCTGAGTGAACTCAAGGAGTTGGTGATGGACAGGGAGGCCTGGTGTGCTGCAATTCATGGGGTCGCAAAGAGTTGGACACAACTGAGTGACTGAACTGACTGACTGACTGACTGACCTAAACATAATGAAAGCCATATATGTAAAGCTCACAGCTAACTTCATACTTGATGAAAACCCAAAAGCTTTCCCATTAGGATCAGAAACAAGACAGGATGTCCACTCTCACCATGTCTATTCAACATGGTACTGGAAGTCCTAAGCAGAGCAGCAAGGCAAGACTACAATGGTTAATTTCATGTTATATATTTTTTTGACCACAAAGAAATCTTGAAAATTGTAAATAATTGTCAGTGTACAGTTAAGTGTCTGCTCAGTCACTTCAGTCGTGTCCAACTCTTTGGAATCCCATGGACTGACTCTCCAGGCAAAGATATTGGAGTGGATAGCCATGCCCTCCTTCAGGGGATCTTCCTGACTTGGGGTTCAAACCTGTGCCTCATGTCTCCTGCATTGGCAGGTGGGTTCTTTACTGCTAGCACCACCGGGGAAACCCACTTAGTTCAGTAGCATTTTGTATATCCACATTTCTGCACAACAAGTGTCCAGAATGTTTTATCTTGGACTCAGTTCAGTTCAGTTCAGTTCAGTCACTCAGTCGTGTCCGACTCTTTGCGAGCCCATGAATTGCAGCACGCCAGGCCTCCCTGTCCATCACCAACTCCCACAGTTCACTCAGACTCACGTCCATCAAGTCAGTGATGCCATTCAGCCATCTCATCCTCTGTCATCCCCTTCTCCTCCTGCCCCCCAATCGCCCCCAGCATCAGAGTCTTTTCCAATGAGTCAACTCTTAGCATGAGGTGGCCAAAGTACTGGAGTTTCAGCTTCAGCATCATTCCTTCCAAAGAAATCCCAGGGCTAATCTCCTTCAGAATGGACTTGTTGGATCTCCTTGAGTCCAAGGGACTCTCAAGAGTCTTCTCCAACACCACAGTTCAAAAGCATCAATTCTTTGGTGCTCAGCCTTCTTCACAGTCCAACTCTGACATCCATACATGACATTCCAATCCCAAAGAAAGGCAATGCCAAAGAATGCTCAAACTACCACACAATTGCACTCATCTCACACGCTAGTAAAGTAATGCTCAAAATTCTCCAAGCCAGGCTTCAACAATACGTGGACCGTGAACTTCCTGATGTTCAAGCTGGTTTTAGAAAAGGCAGAGGAACCAGAGATCAAGTTGCCAACATCCACTGGATCATGGAAAAAGCAAGAGAGCTCCAGAAAAACATCTATTTCTGCTTTATTGACTATGCCAAAGCCTTTGACTGTGTGGATCTTGGACTCACCCCCTTTAAAAACGTTCTCTATCCACCCCCATCCCCAACCCCACCCCGCAACCTCACCACTGAGAACCACCTTTCTACTTTCTGTCTCTGTGAATGTGACAGCTTTACTGCATGTTAGAATCATACAGCTTTTGTCTTTTTGCGTCTGGCTTATTTCACTAGCACAATGTCCTAACCTTCATCTGTGCTGCATCTGGTGACAGGATTTTCATCCCTTTTAAGGTGGGTGCCTTTCCGTCATACGTATGTGCATCATTTTGTTTATTATCTCATCCACAATGAACATGTGGCTTGTTTCTACCTTTTGGCCACCACAAATGATGCTGCTGTGTACTTGGGTTTGCAAATATCTCTTAGAGAGCAGTCTATAATTATTTTGGATACATACTCAAACGTGGATCATGTGGCAATTATTATTATTATTTTTTTTTTTTAGTTTTCTGGGGAAATTCTGTACTGTTCCCCATAATGGTTGCATCATTTTACTATCTACCAAAAGTGTATAAGGGCTCCAACTGATCTGCATCCTTTACAACACTGGTTATGTTTTTACCTGTTTTTCTAATACAGGTAATGGCCTTCTAATACAGCCATTCTCACGAATGTAGGTGGTATGTCCTTGTGATTTGACTTGCATTTCCTCAGGGATTAGTGATGACGAGCATCTCCTCATATGTTTCTTGCCCATCTGTAGATCATCTTTGGTGAAATAACTATTCAAATCCTCTGCTCATTTTTAACAGGATTATTTAAGTTGTAGGAATTCTTCACATACTCTGGATGTTACCCCATATCAGACATAAGAGTTGCAGTAATTCTCTCCCATCCCACAGGTTGCCTTTTCAAGCTATTATTTAAGTCTTTAATGCACAGATTTTTTAAGTTTAATGGAGTCCCTTGTGTCTCTTTGCACTTTTGTTTCCTGTGCTTTTCAGTTATATCCAAGAAATCATTGCCAAATCCAAGCTCATAACTATAATGCTATGCCAAGTATATTTTGGAGTTCAATGACTAGTTAACAAGGAAGTCAAATTATAATCCTCCAGTAGATATGTACCACTGCGAATCTACTCTGTGGAGCTAGCATACAAAACGTTGTATAAGATGAACAAAGCGAAGTGAATTGCCTCTAACGTTGTACTGTGTTCGTCACTACAATCTTAAATGTAGGTAATTTAGGAAGAAACAATCTACGATTTGCTGTTTTGTTTGTTTGTTTGTTTGTTTTACATTTCTCTTGCAGAAATGTAAAGTTTTTGTTCCTTCTAAAGTCAGACCTTTTATTTATTCCTAATTCAGGGTAGATGCTGTTTTACTATGAATCTTTAACTGATTTCTTTCTATGTATAACTTTAAATTCTACAGAATTAAGATAAATCTACACTTGTGCATAGAATGAATATATACTATATGTATGCATATTCCAAATTTGGATCAAGTAGAAGACCCAAGAATATTCCTGTAACATTCCATGGAGTGAGGAAAAAAATCACAGCAGACAGACAGAGGATAGCGCGTGTGAGAGGGAACAGCTGCGGCATGAGATGACAACAAGGGCTGTCATGGTGAAGCAGAATATTTGGGGAAGCCTCAAGTAACAATTTGTTATCAGATGAATACAACAATCTATGGCAGACGTAGAACTAGTTTTGGAGCCCAAAGACAATGTGAATAGGAATCCAGCAGGAAGCTTGGAGGCGGTTCCACTTGAGTAATGGGGAGCAGCAGTCTGAAAACTTAGCTGCCAGCCCCTCCCCCTGTCCCCCGGAGCAGGGAGAGAGGGGGGTGGAGAGCTGTGATCAGAGGGGCAGGGCACGCCCCCTGCCCCTACAGGGAACAGACCACCCTCTCGTCCAGAGGACCACCTCCTGGGAGTGACCATGGGAGTGGGCGACTCTCCCACAGGGAGATACGATAGGCCCTGGGTCAAGGCTGTGTGTTGTGTCCATGGAGCAGGGGCCTGGAGCTCTGAATGGGGAGGTCAAGACTCCCAGCTGCCCCAGGGAGTGTGGGACAGACGGCCAGGGAGCTGTGCTTCTACCAAGAAACTGCTCCCTCTCTCTACCCCCTCCTCTCTGCAGCAGCACCAGGACCTCCATCCTTATTCAGAGGTGTTGGTGCTGACAAGACTCCATTTCTTAGGGTCACAAATAGTCAGGACAGTATCACCTGTCAGGCTGGATGGTGAACTTTGGGTGTCAGGCATCCACGTTGACTCCCTGGGGCTCCCAGCTGCTGTCTGAGGGGAGAAACCCAGGACAGGGAGCACTAGGAGCCTCTGAAGCAGGAGCACGGGTGCTCCCTGCTGCCTTGTTGGGTGGTGGCATCAGTGAACAGAAGGGGGAGGGGAGGAACAGCCCCGCTGCTGGATTGAGGGGAAGCATGGTCTTCCTAACTCCCCTAATTGGCTGTGGGGATGCCCAGGCTATCACCAAGAAAGGGGCTGGGCTGAGTGTCCTAAAGCCCCCTGCTAGTTGTCCCAGGGTAGATTGCTGGGTACATATTTAAATTAGATTCAATAAAGAAGTGAAGGGATAAGGTCAGAGAGTTTGTCTAGCCCACATACCTTCACCAATTGATGTTGAACTGGGACACATACTGTGCTTCAAAGACTCCCAGTTCGTGACTCTGCCCACCGTGTTACACAAACTTCAAGTTTAGTGTCTTGCCCCACTGTGGGCCATTAGATTTTTGGTGGCAAACAAGATGCCTTATTCATCTCTGCATCTCACACTTGTAGTGTGTGGTTCATGATGTGCTTCAAAGAAGGGTTGGATAAAATGCTGGATGAAAGAATGAATTGGCTGAATAAAGAATGAATTCCTCAAACCAAACCCAGTGCCTCCCCTCAAGTCTTCTTGTCCAGCCCTCAGGACACTGGGTCTCTCTGGTCACTCTCCATCATGTGGCTGTGTGCTTCTGGCCCAGTCTCCGCAGGGCATCCTTCACGTCCTTGTTTCTCAGACTGTAGATGAGGGGATTCGGCATCGGGATGACCAGGGTGTAGAAGACAGAGACCACCTTGCCCTGTTCCATGGACTCCACAGTTCCCGGCTGGGCATACATGACAAAAACAGCCCCATAAAAGAGGGACATGGCTGTCATGTGGGAGCCACAGGTGGAGAAGAGCTTGTGTCTCCCTCCTCCTGAGCGCATCCTCAGGATGGTCACTGTGATGTAGCCATAGGAGACGAGGACCACGAGTGTGGTGCCCACAATGATGCAGCCACACATAGCAAACAAGACTAGCTCATTGATGGTCGTGCTGGCACAAGTGAGCTGTAGCAGGGGGATCACATCACAGAAGAAGTGGCTGATGTGGTTGGAGCTGCAGAACGGGAGGCTGAATGTGAGGATCATCTGCACCCCAGAGTTGAGGCAGCCCCCACAGTGGGTGCCCAGCACCAGGCAGGCACAGATCGAGGGGTGCATGGAGATGGGGTAGCTCAGGGGGCTTCAGATGGCCACGAAGTGGTCATAGGCCATCACAGCCAAGAGGAGAGTCTCAGTCATACCCATCAGGGAGAAGAAGAAGAATTGGTTGGCACATCCTGCCGGGGTCCAGCCCCAGCTGATCCAGGGATTTCGAAGCAGGGACGGTGTCGGCGAGGATCAGGATACAATAGCTTCAATTAGATATTAATTACAGATATAAAGAGTAATAGAATGAGGATAGCTCAGTAGGAAAATTCAGTGGAGAAAAGAGGCTGAGTAGCTTGGTTTACGCGGGAGACCAATAAAACTTCAAGACAAGAAGCTTGCACCACTTACGTAGGCCGCAGGCGTCTTTCCATTCTCCCGAAGGAGAGGAGACACTGAGGCCTTCCCGGTTGGATCTTAGAAGCCCAGGCATAATTAGTAAGCATGGCGGGTTCCGTGCTCCAGATGGAGACTCAGCCAGAGTTTGAGAGAGAGAGAGACATGGGGAGACCAGTCTTTCGAGGAACTGAACCCAATTCTTTATTTTCCATTGTCTACTTTTATACTCTGAGATGTTATGCAAAAGTCACGCAGGGTCAGCAGTCCTGACTTTTATCAAAGTCAGGTGCTTCATACAAATGTATACAGAGGTCTTAGGGGTGTTACATCATCTTCTGGCAAGAGGGACCTGCTGATAATTTATGACCCTCTCCTTGTGACAGCGGTCAGTCAACCAGGACACTTATTTCTCCAGGGGTGATTATTCTTAAAACAGACGCCACCCAAATAAAGTTACATTCCTATAGGGTGAGGGTGTAGTGGGTTTTAGTTAAGGAAAGAATTTACTTAGCCTAAGGTCTAACGTGATTAATATCAAAGGTTAATACTTATTTCTTCTATATATTCATTAATGTGTATAAGGGCAGGGGATGTGGAGACTTAGCAGTAAACATTGGCTCAACAAATGAAAAACCCTTCACCAATACAATTTCTAATCAGCCCACTATACTTATACTAATGGTTTTCTAATTTTTCTAAGGAACCTGTTTTTAGAAGGTTTAAAGCATCTCGTGCCTCTCATGATTGGGAGGCTGTAAGCAATCACATGTGGCCGGACAAGCCTGTCAGGCAGGCTAGAGAACCTTCAGAAGAGTTTGTAGGTTAAAACACTCCTATCAAGCCCAGGAATTATTATTAACTGGAGCTCTAAGTTAACTCCATCTCAGAAAGAGGTGGTGGGGGACAGCCCCCCGTAAAGTCAGAGGTGTAGGTGAGAGCACAAAGTAGTAAAGTAGGCAGGCTCTGGTTATGGGGGTAGATGCTCGAGAATTTCCAGGGGGACTCCTGAGGCTTGATCCCGCCTTTGTATATGTTGAGCCTCCTTCCTCATGACATTTGCCACGGGTGGAGTGCCTCACGCTGGCCCCCAACAACATCCCTTAAAGGTGATGACCTTGGAGGAGGACAGGAAGTTGACCAGGGCCTTGGCGGCGATGACAGATGAGTAGCACAGGTCCAGGAAGGAGAGGTTCTTGAGGAAGAAGTACATTGGGGAGTGTAGATGGGCATCCAGCGTGATGACCACGATCATGGTGAGGTTCCCCAGGACGGCCACCACGTACAGGGCCAGGAACAGAGCAAAGAGCAGGGCCTGGGTCTGTGAGCCACCCTCAAATCCCTCCAGCATAGACTCCTACAGAGGCATCTCTGAGAGGTTTACATTTCTGTGGGATGCCATGGCCCTGAGCTGGGGGGCATGGGGCAGAGAGCAGGCAGGAGGCAGGGAGAGGGATGAGGTGAGGGTCACAAGGTCATACTCTCTTGGAGCACAGGGACCCTTCAGCGCCCAGTCCTCCAGGAGAGCTCAGACTGACCTGAAAAGGCAATATTTTCTCCAATTGGCTAATTCACAAATTTGCAGGGAGCACTCAGCCTGTGGGGACGCTGAACAGTCACTGTAGGGTGGGGTGGGGTGCCAGGAGGGTTGCAGAGCTGAGTCTGGAGTGCAGAAATGGCGCCACAGCCGCCTGTCTTCCCAGCGACGCTGCCAGCTTTCTGCTCTTTACTCATGTATCTAATCCTGCGTGTTCTGCCCCTTTGTGTACTCTTCATTAATCTCAGAAAAGGTTCCTGGGTGCCTCTGCCCACCACGTCTTGGACAGGCCAGGAGCAGGGCAGGGGCCAGGTCTCCCTGGGCTAATGTTGGTGTTTCCTGTTTCTCTCCCCTGCACACCTAGATTCCCATCTCAGCATCACTGCCTCTGAGCCTGGACTGGGGCGTTATCTGTGAGACAAGTCCAGAGCTGTCCAGGCAGGAGGGTGTCCCCACTTACCCTGCGGAGAGCAGACCTGAGTGCTTACTGTATGCACGGCCCTGCCCCCTTACCCACATGGTCTCCTCCCACTCCTGCAGCCCTGAGGGTGGCTGCCCTGACCTTACCTTGTCCAGGTGAGGGCTGTGATTGCCCAGCCCCACACAGCCAGGAACTGCTCTCCCAGGGCCTCCTGAGCTCTTGACCCAGGTCTGTGCTGATGATAATCAGTCGGCACCAGGACCCCTGTCTACTGCCCTTTCAGCTCTGCCTTCCTGTATAGTGAAGGGAGAATGAGGGGGTGCCAAGGAGGGCGCCCAGGGTCTCAGAGAGCCTCAGACTGGTGCCCCAGATTCTGGAGTGGGAACTACTGGATCTTGGAGGAAGCTCACCTGCTCTTCCATGCCCTGCCCACACCTCTGAGTCACTCAGTGGGGCAAGGTGTTCTCTACCTGCAGGCCTGGGACTCAAGGCCTCTGATGGCCAATTAGGTGAGGCTTGGGCTCTGCATGCACTGGGACTGCCAACCCCCAGGTCCCAGGAGCTGCAGTCCCAAGGCCAATCTTCCACTGGCCCCTCTCGACCCAAGGCAGGACAGACAGGAAGCCTGAAGTCTTCAGCAAGCAGTAGGGGGCCAACAGGAGAGGAACACAGACAAGTTAGAGGGACCCAGTGCCCCTCGTTGGATGGGTCTCCCCAGGGGGGCAGGTGTGACCTTCTGGCCCTCAGCCTTCACTCCTGCCCATCCTTGGAGGTTGTCAGTGTCAGGAAGGGGGGCAGGTGTGCAATCTGTGCCCAGGCCAGCACACGGCCCTCTCTACTCCAGACTTAGAGACTCTGCCTCCACATGCCTGAAATGCGGGCACATCCTTACCCCCTTGAATAATGGGAACGTGGAAATGGACTCTGAATCCCCTCTGTTGTTTTTGTTGTTGCTGGCATGTCTAAAATTCTCTTTGTGTGTGTGTGTGTGTGTGTGTGTGTGTGTGTGAAATTTCAGAATAAACACATGCTTGATGAAATTCAAGAATTAAGATGTGATATAGTACAATGGGGACTTCCCAGGTGGCGCTAGTGGTAAAGAACCCACCTGTCAATGTAGGACACACGAGTTCCATCCCTGGGTCAGGAAGATCCCCTGGAGAAAGAAATGGCAACCCACTCCACTATTCTTGTCTGGAAAATCCCACGGACAGAGGAGCCTGGCGGCTAGAGTCCATGGGGCCACAGAGTCAGACATGACTGAGCAGTTGAGCTCACAACGGTACCATGGAAATGCGTTTTCCTTTGGCCCCAGTAAAGCCTCGCCTCTCTTAGCAGTTGGGGGTGTCTGCCCAAGGTGTGTCTGCATGCGTGAAGCCTTTCTTTTAGGATCTTTGTGTGAATCAGGTCATGCTGTCCTTAGCTCGCGGTTGGGGCCTTCACTTAACAGACAGCCTAGCAAGGGGGTCTTCCCGGGTCAGTTCTGAACGTCTCCATGGTGTTCCCCTGTGTAGGCGCAGCCAGCGTCATGGGTTTCCTGTCCTGACGGCCACTCCCTCACTTTCCTTCCTCCCACAAACCACGACTCAACCTACGTTCATTCTGGGCTCCTGCTAATATTTCTGTGGGCTAGGGTCCTACAACCACAACAGGGGTCATTACGGCATAGACAGCTTGCTTTGTCTTTATTTTTTTATTAATACAGTCTATTTCCTCTAGAAATGTACAACTTATTTTCTTCTAATGGCTCACAAAGATTTGAATTCCCTTCCCCTCACCATGGCTCATCGTCATCCACCCTGACATTTGCACACTTAGCAGGCAGGTAGTGCCTATGAACGTGCTGGTCGCTCAGTCGTGTCTGACTCTGTGCGACCCCATGGATGGTAGACCACCAGGCTCTTCTGTCCATAGGATTTTCCAGGCAAGAATGCTGGAGTGGGTTGCCATTTTCTTCTCCAGGGGTTTTCCAGACCCAGGGACTGAACCTGGGTCTCCTGCATTGCAGACGGATTCTTTACCATCTGAGCCATCAGGGAAGCCCAGGCCTCTATTTCCTTGTGAGGCTGCATATTTTTTCACATATTAATATTTGTTGACCATTGGCATTTCTGGGACTGGTTTCCTTAAAATGGTGCCCTGGGTCCTTGCTGCCCAGCTTTCAAGAGAGCTGTGGGATGGACCAGGCACCCCCATGAATTCTGTTATAGCCGGAGGAGGGCACTGGGGGTGGCTGAGCCACACCTGAGGTGGGGGGTCCCTGCCCCAGACTGAGAGCCCCATCTTTCTCTGTAATTGACAAAACAAGAAGACAAAGTTAGTAGTTATATATTATAAATGATTTAAAATATCAGCCAAGGATACTTTCTTGGTGTAAGTAGAACATGACATTCAGGAAACTGCAGAATATAAATTCCCTTGAAGAACATGGAACATCACTGTGGCAAGGTGAACAGTGTCACCCCCTCCCTCCTCCCCCCAAAAATGATGTCTACTTGAAACCTCAGAAAGAAAGTGAAAGTCACTCAGTCATGTCCAACTCTTTGCAATCCCATGGACTGTACCCATCCAGGCTCCTCTGTCCATGGGATTCTCCAGGACAGAATACTGGAGTGGGTAGCCATTCCCTTTTCCAGGGGATCTTCCCAACCCAGGGACTGAACCCAGATTTCCTGCATTGCAGGCAGATTCTTTCCCATCTGAGCCACCAGGGAAGCCCCCAAATACTGGAGTGGCTAGACTATCCCTTCTCCAGGGGATCTTCCCAACCCAGGAATTGAACTGGAGTCTCCTGCCTTGTAGGCATATTCTTTACCAGCTGAGCTACCAGGGAAGCCCAAAGGGCATGTTGCTTCCCCATCAGGGAATTAAACCCCAGTCTGTCACATGACAGGCAGGAATACTCAACCACTATACTAAGAGGATGGCAAAGTTGCTAATTGTGTTCAACTGTTTGTGACCCCGTGAACTATATAGTCCATGGAATTCTCCAGACCAGAATATTGGAGTTGGTAGCCTTTCCCATCTCCAGGGGATCTTCCCAACCCAGGGATCGAACCCAGGTCTCCTGCATTGCAGGTGGATTCTTTACCATCTGAGCCAGCACAGAAGCCCAAGAATACTGAAGTGGGTAGCCTATCTCTTCTCCAGGGGATCTTCCTGACCCAGGAATCAAACCAGGGTCCCCTCCCTTGAAGGTGGATTCTTCACCAGCTGAGATACCAGAGAAGTCCTGGTAACTCAGACTATTACCCTATTTGGAAATAGGGTCTTTCCAAATGAATTAGTTAGGAAGAGGCCATACTGGATTAGAAGGACCCTAAATCCAAAAGACTTCCCTGGTGGCTCAGATTGTAAAGAATTTTGTAATATGTTGAGAATTTTTGCATCTATGCTCATTAGAGATAATAGTTGGTAGTTTTATTTTCCTGTTGTGACCTTATCTGGCTTTTGTATCAGGGTAATGCTGGACTTGAACAACGAGCTTAAGAGTGTTCCCTCTTCTTCAATACTTTGAAATTGTTTGAGAAGTATTGGCATTGATAATTCTTTAGTGTTTTGTAGAATTCACCATGAAACCATCTGGTCTGTGGCTTTTCTTTCTTAGAAGGTTCTTCATTACTGATTCAATCTTCTTATCCATTTTTGAACTTTTTAGATTTTCTGTTTTTCCCTAATTCAGTCTTTGGAAGCCACATGATTGTGAACTTGCCCAATTTCTTGCAGGCTGTCAGTTTTATTGGCTTATAACAGGTCATAGTAATCTCTCAAAATATTTTGCATATTTTGTGTTGGTTGTAGCTTCTGTTTCATGCTGCTGCTGCTGCTAAGTCACTTCAGTCATGTCTGACTCTGTGTGACCCCATAGTCAGAAGCCCACCAGGCTCCCCTGTCCCTGGAATTCTCCAGGCAAGAACACTGGAGTGGGTTGCCATTTTCTTCTCCAATGCATGAAAGTGAAAAGTGAAATTGAAGTCGCTCAGCCGTGTCTGACTCTTAGTGACCCCATGGACTGCAGCCTACCAGACTCCTCCATCCATGGGATTTTGCAGGCAAGAGTACTGGAGTGGGGTGCCATTGCCTTCTCCGGGTTTCATACTTGAGCTTATTTATTTGGGCCTTCTCTTTTTTCTTAATGTATCTGGCTAAAGGCTTATCAATTTAGTTTATCTTTTCAAAGAACCAATTATGGTTTCATTGATCTTTTCTAGTTTTTTTCTTTTAGTCTGATTTATTTATTTCTGGCCTGATATTTTAAAAAGATTTCTTTGATGTGGACCACTTTTAAAGTCTGTATTGAATTTGTTATAACATTGCTTCTGTTTTACGGGGTTTTTTTGTTGTTGTTGTTTGTTTGTTTGTTTGTTTTGGCCCCAAGGCATGTGGGATCTTAGCTCCCCAACCAGGAATCAAATTTGCACCCTATGCATTGGAAGATGAAGTCTTGACCACTGGACTTCCAAGGAAGTCCCTGGTCTGACTTTTATTATTTTGTTTCTTCTAGTAAATTTGGATTTTGTTTACTGTCTTTTTCTATTTTCTTTTGGTGTAAAGTTGGATTGTTTATTGGATATTTTTCTTATTTTATGAATTAGATTGTATTGCTATAAACTTCACTCTTAGAACTGTTTTAGCTGTATCAGATAGATTTTTGATTGATGTGTTTTCCTTTTCATTTGACTCCAGGTATTTTAAAAATTTCTTCTTTGATTAATTCAGTAATCTATAGGTAGTTTAAGTGAAAGTGAAGTCAATCAGTTGTGTCTGACTCTTTGTGACCCCGTGACCTGTAGCCTACCAGGCTCCTCGATCCACGGGATTCTCCAGGCAATAATACTGGAGTGGGGTGCCATTTCCTTCTCCCGGGGAGCTTCCCGAACCAAGGATTGAACCTGGGTCTCCCACATTGCAGGCAGACACTTTAACCTCTGAGCCACCAGGGAAGCCCATAGGTAGTTTAGGAACATATTGTTTAAGTCTCTGTGTTTGTGGGGTGTGTGGCAGTTTTATTTTTTTGCAGTTGGTTTCTAGTTTCATACCTTTGTGGTCAGAAAAAGGTGTGTTATGATTTCAATATTCTTGAAGTTATTGAGACTTATTTAGTGGCCTTGCATGTGATCTGTCCTAGAGAATATTCCACATCCACTTTGAAGAATGTGTATTCTGCTGTTTGGGGATAAAATATTCTGTATATAGCAATTCATTCTATCTGGTATAATAAGTCATTTAAAAGCACTGTTACCTTACTGATTTTCTGTGACATTAAAATAAAAAACAGCAATGTGATAACTACTTCACAAGTATTACAATGGCTACTCTTAAAAACAAAAAAGAAAAGAAGATAAGCTGACTAGGAAGTGGAGAAATTGGAAGATTTTTGCTCTGTTGATGGGAATGTAAATTGGTACAACTACTATGGAAAGTACTTTGGAGATTTTCTCCCAGATTAAAAAACCATTTACTATATGATCCAGTAATTGTATGTATGAACTTAGAAAGCAGTATCTATAAGAGATATTTGGACAACAATAGCAGCCTTCACAACAGGTATAAGGTAGAAGTAACCTAGGTGTTGAATAGATAAACAAAATGATAGATAAATAGATAAGCAAAATGTGGTGTATATACATGATGGAATGTTATTCAACCTTTAAAAATGAAAATATGTTCATTTACAGCAATATGAATGAACCTTGAAAAAATTATGCCAAGTGAAATAACCATAGAGAAAAAGGCATATTCTGTGTTTTACTTACCTGTGGAATTGAAAGTAGCCACTTTCATAGACATAGAAAGTAAAGGTTGGCTATCAGTGGTGGAGGTGAGGGGAAAATAAGGAGTTGTTGCTGAAGGGGTATGCAGTTCAGTTTTGCAGGATGAAACTTTCTGGAGATCTGTTACACAACAAGGTGAATATATTGAGCAATACTAAACTGTACACTTATGATGGTTAGATGGTTGGAAGGCATCAGTGGCTCAATGGACATGAGTTTGGGCCAACTCAGGGAGACAGTGAAGGACAGGGAAGTCTGAAGTCTGGTGTGCTGCAGTTCACACGGTCACAAAGAGTCGGACATGACTTAGTAGCTGAACATCAACAAGCTGTACACTTATAATTGGTTACAACAGAAATGTTATTTTAAACAGAATAAAATTGTTAATCTTTTAAAAAAGTAAGGAAACAGAATTAAAACTACAACATGGTCTTCAAACTTAAGATGTTTATTCTACACTTAATTAAGATAACTAGAGCTATGTCAAGTGTATTTCAGAGTACAGTGGCTAGTTAGCACTGAACTCAAATTATAATCAGCCAGGAGATATGTGCTGAGAACCAGCAATGTGGCACAGGATGCAATAAATATATAGCATGCTGCTAAGTCACTTCAGTCATGTCCGACTCTGTGCGACCCCATAGATGGCAGCCCACCAGGCTCCGCCATCCCTGGGATTCTCTAGGCAAGAAGACTGGAGTGTGTTGCCATTTCCTTCTCCATGTATAGCATGAACAAACCTAATAAACTACTTCTAAAATTGTAAAAAGATGTTCACTACAATCTGAAATCTGGATAACATAGACAAATGGAGATGTGCAGGGTTTTTAAAAGTCATGTTTTCCAGACTATTGGAGAATTTCTACTCCATTGACTATCTGATGAACTTCCTAAATTTATTCCAAAGTCAGAATTAATGTTCTTCTACTAGAACCACTAGATCAGATCAGTCACTCAGTCGTGTCCGACTCTTTTAGACCCCATGAATCGCAGCACGCCAGGCCTCCCTGTCCATCACCAACTCCCACAGTTCACTCAGACTCACGTCCATCGAGTCAGTGATGCCATCCAGCCATCTCATCCTCTGTCATCCCCTTCTCCTCTTGCCCCCAACCCCTCCCAGCATCAGAGACTTTTCCAATGAGTCAACTCTTCGCATGAGGTGGCCAAAGTACTGGAGTTTCAGCTTTAGCATCATTCCTTCCAAAGAAATCCCAGGGCTGATCTCCTTCAGAATGGACTGGTTGGATCTCCTTGCAGTCCAAGAGACTCTCAAGAGTCTTCTCCAACACCACAGTTCAAAAGCATCAATTCTTGGGCGCTCAGCCTTCTTCACAGTCCAACTGTCACATCCATACATGACCACAGGAAAAACCATAGCCTTGACTAGACGGACCTTTGTTGGCAAAGTAATGTCTCTGCTTTTGAATATGCTATCTAGGTTGGTCATAACTTTCCTTCCAAGGAGTAAGTGTCTTTTAATTTCATGGCTGCACTCACCATCTGCAGTGATTTTGGAGCCCAGAAAAATAAAGTCTGACACTGTTTCCACTGTTTCCCCATCTATTTCCCATGAAGTGATGGGATTGGATGCCATGATCTTCATTTTCTGAATGTTGAGCTTTAAGCCAACTTTTTCACTAATCCCTTATCATATGTATAATTGCATTTACATATGGATGATAATTGTACTATTCTGTAAGAGAAAAAATGTGTTTCCTCATTTTGGATTCAGATTATATGTGCTGTTCTTAGTCATGTCCGAATCTTTGTGACCCCATGGACTGTAGCCCACCAGGCTTCTCTATCCTTGGGATTTCCCAGGCAAGAATACTGGAGTGGGTTGCCATGCCCTCCTCCAGGGGATCTTCTCAACCCAGGACTCAAACCCAGGTCTCCCTCATTGCAGGCAGATCATTTACTGTCTGAGGCCCAAGGGAAGCCCAAGAATATCGAAGTTGGTAACTTATCCCTTCTCCAGGGGATCTTCCTGACCAGGAATTGAACTGGGGTCTCCTGCATTGAAGGCAGATTTTTTCCCAGCTGAGTCACCAGGGAAGGCCCTAAGATATCATAAGTCCAGGAATTAAGATTAAAATAGTAAGCCAGAAAGAAAAACACCAATACAGTATACTAACGCATATATATGGAATTTAGAAAGATGGTAACAATAACCCTGTGTACGAGACAGCAAAAGAGACACTGATGTATAGAACAGTCTTATGGACTCTGTGGGAGAGGGAGAGATGGGAAGATTTGGGAGAATGACATTGAAACATGTAAAATATCATGTATGAAACGAGTTGCCAGTCCAGGTTCGATGCACGGTACTGGATGCTTGGGGCTGGTGCACTGGGACGACCTAGAGGGATGGAATGGGGAGGGAGGAGGGAGGAGGGTTCAGGATGGGGAACACATGTATACCTGTGGTGGATTCATTTTGATATTTGGCAAAACTAATACAATTAATACAAGCAGCAATCAGATAAGTTAGCTATCAGTCTCTCCCCACAGTCCTCCCGAGCAGGCAGAGAAGGAGATGGAGAGTTGTGGTTAGAGAGGCAGGACACATCCCTACTGACCATCCAGGGTAGAGAGCACCCCTGTGTCCACAGGGCCACCTCCTCATGGTGACCATGGGAGTGGAGGACCCCACCAAAGGGAGGCATAATGAGGCCACTGGGCTCTGAATCCAGACAGTGTGTTGGGTCCATGGAGCATAAGGGTGGAGCTCTGAATGGGCAGATCAAGACAGAGGGTCCAGGATCTCCCAGGGAGTGTGGGACAGAGAGCAAGGAGCTGTGCTCTCTGCCAAGAAAGGGCATCTTCTCTCTCCACCTCCTGTCTCTAGGGCAGCCATCAGAACCTTGAGAGATGTTTGAGCCGATAAAGCACCATTTTCTGTGGTCAGAAGTAGTCTGGCTGTGTGGTAGAAGGTCACTGGATCTTTGGGTATGAGACATCCACGTTGACTACCTGGGGTTCCCAGCTTCTGTCTGAGGAGAGAAACCCAGGACAGGGAGCACTAGGAGCATCTGAAACAGGAGCACAGGTGCTCCCTGCTGCCTTGTTGGGTGGTAGCATCAGTGAACAGAAGGGGGAGGGGAGGAACAGCCCCACTCAGGATTGAGGGGAAGCATGGTTTTGTAACTCCCCCTAATTGGCTGTGGTGACCCAGGCTATTACCAAGAAAGCGTCAAGGCTGAGTGTCCTCAGGTTCCCCTTCTATGTGGTTCAGGGGAGATTACCAACCTCATAATTACAGTAGATTTAGGGGAGGAGGGATAGGAATGGCCTGAGAGTTTATCTACTTACATACCTTCACTGGAAGTTTTTGAACTTGGGACATAAATTCTGTTTCAATATTCTGTTCACTACTCTAACAGTTGTGTTATTCAAACTTCAAGATTAGGGTCTTGCCCCATCATTCACCATCATTTTTCTGGGCCTTATCTGATCTCTTCATCTCACACTTGCATGGGGGGCCCATGATGTGCTTCCACAGTGTTGAATGAAATGAATGAAAGAATCACTTGGATGAATGAAGAACGAATACTTCCAACCAAACCTCTGTCTCGCCCAGAGCCCTCATGTCCAGCCCTCAGGACATTCTGTCTCTTCAGTCACCCTCTTTCATGTGGCTATGTGCTTTTGGACCAGTCTCCACAGAGCATCCTTCACGTCCTTGTTTCTCAGGCTGTAGATGAGGGGGTTGAGCATCGGGATGATCAGGGTGTAGAAGACAGAGACCACCTTGCCCTGCTCCATGGATGCCACAGCTCCCGGCTGGGCATACATGACAAAAACAGTCCCATAAAACAGGGACACGGCTGTCATGTGGGAGCCACAGGTGGAGAAGAGCTTGTGTCTCCCTCCTCCTGAGCACATCCTCAGGATGGTCACTGTGATGTAGCCATAGGAGGTGAGGACCACGAGTGTGGTGCCCACGATGATGAGGCCACAAATGCCAAACATGACAAGCTTGTTGATGGCTGTATTGGCACAAGTGAGCTGAAGCAGGGGAATCACATCACAGAAGAAGTGGTTGATGTGGTTGGAACTGCAGAATGGGAGGCTGAATGTGAAGCTGGTCTGAAGGATGGAATTGAAGCAACCTCCACAGTAGGAGCCCAGCACCAGGCAGGCACAGACCGAGGGGCGCATGGAGATGGGGTAGCACAGTGGACTGCAGATGGCCACGAAGCGGTCATAGGCCATCACAGCCAAAAGGAATGCCTCAGTGGTGCCCATCATGGAGAAGAAGAAGAACTGGGTGGCACATCCCTTAAAGGTAATGACCTTGGAGGAGGACAGGAAGTTGACCAGGGCCTTGGGGCTGATGACAGATGAGTAGCACAGGTCCACAAAGGAGAGGTTCTTGAGGAAGAAGTACATCGGGGAGTGCAGACGGGCATCCAGGGTGATGACCACGATCATGGTGAGGTTCCCTAGGATGGCCACCAAGTACAGGGCCAGAAACACCGCAAAGAGCAGGGCCTGGGTCTGCGGACCACCATCAAATCCCTCCAGCACAAACTCCTGCAGAAGCATCTCTGAGAGGTTTCCACTTTTGGGGGGTTGCATGGCCCTGCACTGGGGGACACGGGGCAGAGAGCAGAGAATAAGTGGGAGACAACAAGGGGAAGTCAGTCTAAGTCAGATCATTTTCTCTTGGATAACAGGGGCCCTTCAGCACCTTACTGTTCACTGACTAAGAGACCACCGGCTACACAGTTCTGCTCCAGATGAGCTCAGGTCGACCTGAAATGTAAACATTTCCTCTGATTTACTAATTCCTAAGTATGCTTGAAACACTCACTCTATGAGATGGCTCCAGGGGTCCTGCTGAGCTGAGAGTCT
This sequence comes from Bubalus bubalis, assembly GCF_019923935.1. Lineage (NCBI taxonomy): Eukaryota > Metazoa > Chordata > Mammalia > Artiodactyla > Bovidae > Bubalus > Bubalus bubalis. The sequence continues at coordinate 118,781,457 of NC_059162.1, forward strand.
CCAGAGTAAGGATGGCTTCCATCTCCCTGTCCTTGTTTTGCAGGACATGCTCTCCCTTCCCATGGGGATGGCTGAGTGGTGCCATTTCTGCACCTGCTCAAGTATCCAATCCTGCACCTTCTACCCCTATTTTATTCATTTTTAATTTTAGAAATCATTAAGCACCTGATGCTATCAGGAACAGACCCAGTGATGGTTCTAACTCCAGGCCAGTGAGGGAGCAGACCAGGGACCAGCCCTCACCAGGCTAAAGTGAAACTATGTCTGTCTCTCCTGAAGACCCCGAGACCTATCTCAGCATCTTTATCTCTGATAAGACTGTGATGGCAACCAGCAACAGAGTCCTCCACATCCTTGAGAATCTAAGGGTTCTTTCTTGCAAAGCCCAGATGTTAGGCAGTTCATGAGCAGGGGAGAGCCCAGCTGCATGGTCTGAGAACAGCAGGACAGGGGCTGTGACACATTCAGGACATGGCATTTCCTCCCCCATCATTACTTTTGTGCCCCTGGTTCCTCTGCACACCCCATGGGGCGATTGCTTGGAGCAATGGGAGCCACCAACGCGGTTACATCTGCTCAATGACTGGGCCCTCCTGCTGGGTGCTGCTTCCTGTCCCTGTCACAGCCCAGACCTCCCTTGTCTGCCTTGAGCAGGGCTGACCACCACACTTTCATCGGACATGGGGACCAGCTGCGTGATGGCCACAAGAGTGGTTGAGGGGAATCCTGCCCAAAGATGGAGGAATGAAAAAGGAAGTTGGACGCTGAGCCATCGTGCTTCCTTGGAAGGCAAGCAGATTAGTCAGTGGGTGGAAGTCTATTTCAGAGCAGATTCCACATTTTGTAGAGGTCAGATCTTCAGTGTCATGGAGCTGGCTCTCTTTGGATGGAGTGAGTTCCCTGGAAGTGGGGATATACTGGCAGAGGTTGGGTGGTCAATGGTATCTGTGGAGGAGAGATTACCCCAAGCTCCCCTAAGCAGGGGAGGTAGTCTCTTAGAAGGTAGTCTGAGAGAGTCCATACTTCCCCAATAAAGGACAGGTTGACTACAGTGAAGGCTGTCCAGTTTCCCTCTCCTGGGAGACTTGACCCCAACCATCACATGAATGAGTTGGGACAGTATGACCTGGGATGTCTAGGCAGGATCACGGTAATATTGGTTTGGAGCCGGTGCTAAAAGTGGAGTGGGTCACTGCTGTACACGCCATGGCTGCCCACCCCTTTGCTACCAGCCCTGACCTGTGCACACACTCACATTCACCAAGGCCAAGCTTTTGCTTCCATCTCTGCCCACACCTTGCTCATACATACAGCAGAGCCACTGTGGCCAGAGTGACTGTCTTCTCCCCACCACCCCATGCTGGCTGTCTTGCTCCTGTGTCCACTAGTTTTCCCAGCTTCCTGTTTCTGTTCTGTTTCCCAAGGCCATTCATCCACCTCAGTGGCCTTAGGTCATCAAAACAGTGACCCTTAGGATGCCTGGGGAAGCACATGAGCAGAGATCAACGTCTTCATCTGGGAAGTCAAGCTCTTGGTTTTTTAAAAAAACAAACTCGCACATTCCTTTGGTTGTTGAGACAACTCAGTGTGACTGTAGCGCTGGCCTCAGGAAACCTGCCTGTGAGTTGAGCCTGGTAAATCCTCAATGGGGGAGGCAGAAGAACCCAGTGTTGTCTACAAGCCTCTGTTTTTAAAGACTGTTCTGCATCTATTCCTTGTAAACTGTAGCTTATCAAGTGTGGTCTGAGTGGATGGCCATGCCCTGCTCCAGGGGATCTTCCCAACCTCAGGATCAAACCCCTGTCTCTTATATCTTCTACACTGGCAGGTGTGTTCTTGACCACTAGTGCCGCCTGGGAAATGCTTTTTCATGGATATTATGACTTAATTAAATGTTGACAATTTGGTGTTTCTTTGTAATATGGTAAATGAATTTTTTTCTTTTTTTTAATGAAAGAATTTATATAATTCAGTCAATGTCCATAATGGTTATATAAAGCAGTATACCATATCTTAAGGGGAGACCACCTGGCTGATCTAGTCACAGGAGCTAGATTTTAGTTCATTGATTCATTGTTGAAGCATAAATATTTACTGAGAAACTTCTATGTGTAAAGCACTGTTCAAGGTGCTGTAAGCAGTCAATCAACCAAATAGTTAAAGTTTCTGTTTTTAGGGAGCTTATAACTAAGTGGGGAGAAAATATGTAATAAACTATACAAATATGTTAGCTTATATTACCTCCATGGCTTTGGGAAAATCATTTTATATTTCTGAGACTCAGTTTCTCTATGAATAAAATAAATATGTTGAACTCTAAAAAAAAAAAAAAAAAAAAAAAGTGTGGTCTGAGGTCTAAAGCTGGCCAGAAATGCAAGATCTCAGGCCACTGAATTTAAACCCATGGTGATACAAGACCCCCTAATTATTTCTACTATTGTTAAAGTCCAGAACTTCTGCCTTGACTGGCCCTGCCCAGTCCATGGGGCTATAGGTGGTGATGTGTCCAGGTCCAGGCTCCCAGGACTCACCTGTCAGTGATGCTGATCACAATCTGTTGAGTGGTGATCACACTGCTCCTGTGATGTCAGGAGGGGCATGACCCACCAGAACCCTGTGCTCCCGGGGAGGACTCCTGACCCAGGTCTGTGCTGATGATAATGATGTGGTGCTGAGCACCCTCCTCCACCCTGTTCAGCTCTGGCCTCCTGTGCAGGGAAGTGAGAGTGGGGAGGGTGCAGAAGAGAGCACCTGGGGTCACAGTGATAGGCAGACCATGTGCTCCAATTGCCTGCTGCAGGAAGTGCTTGGCTCTTAGTACCAGCGGAAGACTGGCTCAACTCACCTGTTACTCTGTCTTGCCCCCTCAGCTGGATAGTATTCATGGCACCTGCATCCTTGGTCCCTCTGCTGGGGAAGATGCTCTCCACTGGGCACAGCTGGGACTCTCATCCTCAGTTGGCCAATTAGGTGAGACTTGGCCTGGGAGTGCACTGAGACTCCCAATTCCCTGGATCCCAGGAAGATGCAGCCCTGTGGCTAAACTTCCTCTGATACATCTCTGTCCAAACCAGGAGGGGCAGGAAGCCAGAAATCCCCGTGGGAGCACTGTGGTCCACCAGACAAGAAGCAAGTCATTTTAGAAGGACCAGTGGCCATCTTGGAAAGGTCTTCTCAGGACTGCAGGTGTGGCTTCCTGGCCTGCAGTCCTTCCTCCTCTGCTTCACCCTTGTATGTTGGTGTGATAAAGAGCAATGGGCAAGACTCTGTGTCTGCAGAAGCTATAAAACACTTTCTCATTTATAATGTAGCCCTTCCCTCAATGCAGGTTGAGTAAATATGTCTATTAAAACAAAATATTTTAATCCTGGACAGAAACCCCAAAACAAAGTATAAAGTTGATATATGGTTACTATTAAAATATAGGAAGTGTGAAAGTAAAAAGTTGGAAAATGTAGTATCATAAATATCCTGAAAAAGCCAAGGCTGCTATATTTCAATAATTATCAGACAAAGTAGATTTCAGGAGAAAATTTTGCTCATAAAAGGACATTTTTAAATCCATTAAACATTTTTTATTTATTTTTAATTGAAGATGATTGCTTTACAATATTGTGTTGGTTTCTGCCATACATCAACATGAGTCTGCTATAGGTCACATAGCAGGGACACCCTTTTTCTTGCAACTCCCTCCTATCTCCCACCCCATCCCCCCGCTCTGGGTTGTCATAGAGTCCTGGTTCGAGTTCCCTGAGTCATAGGGCAAATTCCCACTAGTTATCTATTTTACACATGGTAGTGTATATGTTTCCATGCTACTATCTCCCTTTGTCCCAGCCTCTCCTTCCCCCACGCCATGTCCATAAGATTGTTCTCCTCATCTGCGTTTTCATTGCTGCCCTGCAAATACTTTCATAAGTGCCATCTTTCTAGAATATATATATATATATATATGGATTAATATATGATATTTGGTTTTCTCTATCTGACTGACTTCACTCTGCATAATAGGTTCTAGGTTCATCCATCTCATTAGCACTGAGTCAGATGCATTCCTTTTTATGACTGAATAATATTCCACTGTATATATGTACCATTGCTTCTTTCTCCCTTCATCTGTCAATGGACATCTAGATTACATCCGTGTCCTCAGTTCAGTTCAGTCACTCAGTCGTGTCCGACTCTTTGCAGCCCCATGAATCGCAGCACGCCAGGCCTCCCTGTCTATCACCAACTCCCGGAGTTCACTCAGACTCATGTCCATTGAGTCAGTGATGCCATCCAGACATCTCATCCTCTGTCGTCCCCTTCTCCTCCTGCCCCCAATACCTCCCAGCATCAGGGTCTTTTCCAATGAGTCAACCCTTCACATGAGGTGGCCAAAGTACTGGAGTTTCAGCTTTAGCATCAGTCCTTCCAAAGAAATCCCAGGGCTGATCTCCTTCAGGATGGACTGGTTGGATCTCCTTGCAGTTCAAGGGACTCTCAAGAGTCTTCTCCAACACCACAGTTCAAAAGTATCAATTCTTCGGCACTCAGCTTTCTTCACAGTCCAACTCTCACATCCATACATGACCACAGGAAAAACCATAGCCTTGACTAGATGGACCTTTGTTGGCAAAGTAATGTCTCTGCTTTTGAATATGCTATCTAGGTTGGTCATAACTTTTCTTCCAAGGAGTAAGCATCTTTTAATTTCATGGCTGCAGTCACTATCTGCAGTGATTTTGGAGCCCCCAAAAATGTCCTAGTTGTTGTAAATAAAGCTGTGATGAACATTGGGGTACACGTGTCTTTTTCATTAAAAGGACATATCATAATGAAATCGGAGAAGGAAATGGCAACCTACTCCAACATTCTTGCCTGGAAAATTCCATGGACAGGGGAGCTTGGCAGGGTACAGTCCACAGAGTCACAAAGAGTTGCACGTGACTGGGTAACTAACACTGACTGACTCATAGTAAAATATTCAATTTTCAATTCTCAATATTCAAGTGGATGATGTGAAAATTTTAAATTTGTTTGAAACTTAAAAAGATTAAGTATATAAAGGAAAATCTGACAGAATTAAAAAGAAATGCAAACATCCAAATCATGGTTTATCATACTGTCTCAGTAACTGATAAGCAAACAGAAAAATTGTAGTCGTATGTTAGATTTAATTCAACATATTACCTAAATGAGATTATTGGGTGTAGATAGAAAACTATACTCAGAAACTGTAGAATGTAAATTCCCCTGAAGCATAGAGAACATCACTATGATAAGGTGAATAGAGTCTCCCTCCAAAAAAAAAGTCCACCCCAAAAATCAGAAATTGATCTTATTTGAAAATAGGGTCTTTCAAAATGAGTGTGTTATGATGAGGTCATGCTGGATTAGGTGGACTGTAAATCCAATGACTTATTTCCTTATAAGAGGAGGAAAGGACACAGAGACATAAAGACAAAGGGCATGTAAAGACTGAGCAGAGGTTAGGGCAATACAGCAACAGGGGAAGGAGTGCCAAGGATACCGGGAGTCTCCAGCACCTAGGAAAAGGCAGGGAAGAATTTTTTTTAAAGAAATTTAAAAGGCAGCCAGAACTGCTGAAAACTTGATTTTGGACATCTATCCTCCTGACCTACGAGAGAGTAGGTTCCTATCGCTATAAGTTGCCAACTGTGTGTTAATTATTTGTGGTGGCCCTGATGACTGACACAGGAGAGCAGAGAGGGAGTTTGCTTTTACCTGGCAAGGTCAGCAATACACTTTCTCTCTCCTATCTCAGGGGTGTATCACCTCTCCAGCTCTATGTCAAAATGCACTCTGCAGGGAACTTGATCACCTTTCCCAATCCTTCCATGTTCTAGTTCACTTATTTCAATTGCTTTAAACATGAAAGCATACCCTAATTACTTGCAGAATCTTCTTTAGAGAGACATTTAGGTTACTTCATTTTTATGTGTTTTTTTAATAGTGCGTGTTATGCAATGGATATTTTTTCCCCTTTAAAGTGTATATCTAGAGAAGGATTCTTGAGTACAAAGACATATTTTTTTCTCAACTTCATTAATTTTCATGTTAATTTTACATTATAGAGACTCCTTTTCTTCTATTCTTATTCATTTTGTCATCCCCTTACTCTACACAACTGAAAAGATAAGACTTCTCTTTTAAGAAGTCCTGGTTCCATGGGACTGAGGCAGTCTATAAGGTGCTCCATGACCATGGTGTTGTCTAATAAGGTGAGCATAGAGGTTACCCTTGCCAATCTCTCTTTTCTCTTCTAATTCTCTAGAAATATGGTCTGTCTACATCTGTAACATCCAAAGCAAAAGGGTGGTGATTTATTCTTCCTATAAATCGTTCTAGCCTTTTGCTCTTCTTGGTGAGCAACTGCATTGCATAAGCTTCTTTCCTACATTAACAGTTATCTGACCACTTTTCTCTCAAACTGATTGTACCAACGGGCTGCAATAAGCAGTGTGGGAGTCTTTGTTTTCACCATATTCCCTCATTTTCTGAGTGTGTTAGATACACGTTGCTTTGTTTTAATTTGAGTTTCCTAAATTCACAATGAATTCTAGTAACTTTCTGAATTATTTTGGCCATTTGAGTTTCCTTTCTTATTGTTCTTTTAGATATTTGACAAAACTAGTTTCAACTGTTTGCCCATGGACGGAGGACCCTGGTAGGCTGCAGTCCATGGGGTCACTGAGGGTAGGACATGACTGGGCGACTTCACTTTCACTTTTCACTTTAATGCATTGGAGAAGGAAATGGCAACCCACTCCAGCGTTCTTGCCTGGAGAATCCCAGGGATGGGGGAGCCTGGTGGGCTGCCGTCTATGGGGTCACACAGAGTCGGACATGACTGAAGTGACTCAGCAGCAGCAGCAGCAGTTTCAACTGTTTGCACTAAAACATATCTAGCTTTTTTTCAGGAATGGTCCCTCTTGCTTTTTCTTTTTAAAAAGTCCTCTACATATTCTTTGAAAAAGAACTGTACAAAAAAGATCTTCACAACCCAGATAACCACGATGGTGTGATCACTCACCTAGAGCCAGATATCCTGGAATGTGAAGTCAAGTGGGCCTTAAGAAGCATAACCCTGTGTATGAGACAGCAAAAGAGACACTGATGTATAGAACAGTCTTATGGACTCTGTGGGAGAGGGAGAGGGTGGGAAGATTTGGGAGAATGGCATTGAAGCATGTATAATATCATGTATGAAACAAGTCACCAGTCCAGGTTCGATGCACGATACTGGATGCTTGGGGCTGGTGCACTGGGACGACCCAGAGGGAGGGTATGGGGAGGGAGGAGGGAGGAGGGTTCAGGATGGGGAACACATGTATACCTGTGGCGGATTCATTTCGATATTTGGCAAAACTAACACAATATTGCAAAGTTTAAAAATAAAATAAAATTAAAAAAAAAAAAAAGAAGCATCACTATGAACAAAGCTAGTGGAAGTGATGGAATTCCAGTTGAGCTCTTTCAAATCGTTTTAGGAGGATGCTGTTGAAAGTGCTTCACTCAATATGCCAGCAAATTTGGAAAACTCAGCAGTAGCCACAGGAATGGAAAAGGTCAGTTTTCATTCCAATCCCAAAGAAAGGCCATGCCAAAGAATGCTCAAACTACCTCACAATTGCACTCATCTCACATGCTAGTAAAGTAATGCTCAAAATTCTTCAAGCCAGGCTTCAGCAATACGTGAACCGTGAACTTCCAGATGTTCAAGCTGGTTTTACAAAAGGCAGAGGAACCAGAGATCAAATTGCCAAAATCCGCTGGATCATCAAAAAAGCAAGAGATGAGTTGCCAGTCCAGGTTCGATGCACGATACTGCATGCTTGGGGCTGGTGCACTGGGACGACCCAGAGGGATGGAATGGGGAGGGAGGAGGGAGGAGGGTTCAGGATGGGGAACACATGTATACCTGTGGTGGATTCATTTTGATATTTGGCAAGTCTAATACAGTTATGTAAAGTTTAAAAATAAAATAAAATTAAAAAAAAAAAAAAAAAAAAGAAAATCCTAACAGATCTCAAAAATTACAACCAGGAAACTACTAACTTATATGGCTTGAGCAACTGCTAGATGACTTCATCCCATGATTCCTAGGGCTTTTCCAAAGCCTGTTGATTAGAAGAAAATTCAAGCTTGCACATAAAAATGTAACAAACCTGTTCATGACAAATTACAATTGACTTCAGATTGTTTTTAAAGAAAATTCTTGTCTTCCTAAAGAGTTTGATTCTACCCAGGAAGCTTTTAACTGTACTTATTAATGGGTTGAACTGAAATCTTCCCCTGCTAAAAGGACCCTCAGAATGGTGAATTTACATCCACTCCAGATTTAGTTCATCTGGCAAATCAGCTCTCTGACACTCATGGATGAGTCACCCATAAAGAAGACCACCAAAATTCTTATCTTCAATTTCACAAACTAAATTTCCTAAGCCAGACAAGAATCCTCCTAGTTTCTCCTGTTATTGCAAAGAGCCAGGACATTGGAAAAGAGATTTTACAGAGTCTAGCACTTCAGGTTGCTTCAGCCCTCTTAACCAGCCTTTCCAACATCCTTTCAATTCTCAGTGATAGGGCTCCAAGGAACTCCAGGGGCTCTTCCCAATCCTCCCTCCCAACTGGTTTGAAGAAACTTTTCTCCAAGTTGGGGATGAATCTCTTTCAGTCCTAAAAGACATCAGAGCCACATTCTCAGTGCTCAGCCCCACTACAATAAAGCGGCCCTTGCCTCAGAGTTCTAAAACACTTCAAAGAGAGGGGATCTCTAATGAGCCACAAGAGGGTCCTGTCTCTGCACTTACTTCCTTTTGTTTAGGTCCTTTGAGACACACGTCCCTTTCTCCTTAGTTCCCTCATCTCTACCCATTTATTAAGCTGAGACTTCTTAGAGAAGTGTCTTGCTGGAATTTTTTTCTCCCTATATAAAATAATTCTAGAATTTGACTACAATCATCAAAACAACCAACTAGGTGAATTTAAAGACCCTGTGACATCTTTTATTTGCTCCATCTGTCGTGGACCTAAAACTTATTCTGGAAACATTGATCATCTGTCCCTCCTGAATCAACTATCTTTCTTATGGGCAAACTCTCCAACTGATACTGGAAAAATTCACAGTGCACTTGCCATCAAGATATTCAAATAGATCCCTCAGAACCTCTTTCTGCTAAGCTAAGTCACTTCAGTCGTGTCCGACTCTGTGCGACCCCACAGACTGTAGCCCACCAGGCTTCCCCGTCCCTGGGATTCTCCAGGCAAGAACACTGGAGTGGGTTGCCATTTCCTTCTCCAATGCATGAAAATGAAAAGTGAAAGTGAAGTCACTCAGTCGTGTCTGACTCCAGCGACCCCATGGACTGCAGCCTACCAGGCTCCTCCATCCATGGGATTTTCCAGGCAAAAGTACTGGAGTGGGGTGCCATTGCCTTCTCTAGAAAGAAGTTCTGCTAGAACCTCTTTCTAGCATTTATTAATACCCCATAAGTAAAGAAGGCCTTCAAGGCATAAAGCCCTTAATAGAAAATCACAAGGCTCAAGGCCATGGATTTAAAAATAATTCTCAGTCATAAAACTGAATAAACCCAGAGAGTCTCAGATAAACCTCATGTGTTATTTTGCATTAAAAACTAACATAGGAAAGGGAGAGGAGTCTCCCAACATCACTTTAAAAGTGCTGACCTCAGAAGGTAACTTCTGTGGCCAGCGAATATCCCCCTCCTGACAGTGCCTGTGCCTTGACTTCATGAGGGAATACCTAGGTTCATTTCCACCCATTCCTCACCCATCACCACACAACATGTGGAATCATAGTCCCCTGATCAAGGATTGATCCCAGGCCCCCTGCAGTGGAAGCACAGAATTGTAACCACTGGGCTGCCAGGGAATTCCTGCTATCACTTTCTGAAGATAATTCAGTCACGTCTTTCTGAGCAGCATCATTCATACCTTAGATGAATGTTTTCTTCTGTCAGATTGTGTATGGTGTACTTAAACTTGTCTTCAGCTTCAGTAAGCTTGATCTGGAGTGTTTTCTCCAGAGTTGCTACCACAGCTTTCTGAAAGACAGGTACATTTTAATAGCCATCTTTCCTAAATTAGAGTCACGCAGGGCAGAGCTACATGGCAGAGGGTTCCTCCCTCCAGCTCCCATCCCCACTCCAGCCAAGATTCACCTCTCTCTGGAGTTCCATCTGGGTTTGGTAGAGGGTTGTGTTAAGTGATTCTAGGATAAGAGCTTGAGCATACAACTCTTCCTCTATGACCTGGGTAAGAAGAAATTATTTCAGGACATTGCACTGATGTCTACGCATTTATCCCCTTGTTCAGGACATTTGGATTAGAATGTGAAAGCATCAACTTTAGCCACTCCTTCTCCTGCTCTGTTACTATGCCCTGTTCATTCCATCCCACTATGTCTCACTAGCCTATTCCCCTCTCAATAGCCTCACTGGTACAGCCCTCACCAAAGCTCACATGGGTTGTCAAAACAGCTATCAATTATCCATTCATTAAACAAGGGTTTATTAAATATCTAGTATGAATTCCAACTACATGACTGTCTAGAAAATGCAAAACCATAGAGACAGTAAAAAGACCAGTGGTTGCCAGGAGTTAGGAAGGGAAGCAAGGAATGAATAGGAGGATGGAGGACTTTTAGGGCAGAGACATCATTCTGTATGATGCTGCAGTGGAGGCTGCGTGGCATGATGCATGTGACAAAACCTATGGGATGCAAACAGGCATGCCAACCCCGTATGCCAGCTGCTGTACTGTACTGTGTGCTTCTGAAGGTACTGTGCTGTAAGATTAAACATGTTTTCTTTAAAAAAAAAAAAAAGCAAGAGAGTTCCAGAAAAACATCTATTTCTGCTTTACTGACTATGCCAAAGCCTTTGACTGTGTGGATCACAATAAACTGTGGAAAATTCTGAAAGAGATGGGAATACCAGACCACCTGACCTGACTTCTGAGAAATCTGTATGCAGGCCAAGAAGCAACAGTTAAAACTGGACATGGAACAACAGACTGGTCCCAAATAGGAAAAGGAATACATCAAAGCTGTATATTGTCACCCTGCTTATTTAACTTCTATGCAGAGTACATCATGAGAAATGCTGGGCTGGAAGAAGCACAGGCTGGAATCAAGATTTCTGGGAGAAATATCAATAATCTCAGATATGCACATGACACCATCCTTATGGCAGAAGAAGAACTAAAAAGCTTCTTGATGAAAGTGAAAGAGGAGAGTGAAATAGTTGGCTTAAAGCTCAACATTCAGTAAACGAAGATCATGGCATCCAGTCCCATCACTTCATGGCAATTAGATGGGGAAACAGTGGAAACAGTGGCAGACTTTATTTTTTGGACTCTAAAATCACTGCAGATGGTGACTGCAGCCATGAAATTAAAAGGCGCTTACTCCTTGGAAGGAAAGTTATGACCAACCTAGACAGCATATTAAAAAGCAGAGATATTACTTTGCCAACAAAAGTCCATCTAGTCAAGACTATGGTTTTTCCAGTGGTCATGTAAGGATTTGAGAGTTGGACTGTGAAGAAAGCTGAGCGCTGAAGAATTGATGCTTTTGAACTGTGGTGTTGAAGACTCTTGAGAATCCCTTGGACTGCAAGGAGATCCAACCAGTCCATTCTAAAGGAGATCAGCCCTGGGTGTTCATTGGAAGGACTGATGTTGAAGCTGAAGCTCCAGTACTTTGGCCATCTCATGTGAAGAGTTGACTCATTGGAAAATACCTTGATGCTGGGATGGATTGAGGGCAGGAGGAGAAGGGGACAACAGAGGATGAGATGGTTGGATGGCATCACCAACTCAATGGACATGAGCTTGTGTAAGCTCTGGGAGTTGGTGATGGACAGGGAGGCCTGGAGTGCTGTGGTCCATGGGGGTCACAAAGTGTTGGACAGAGTGAGTGTCTGAACTGAACTGATCCTATTTTAGAATCAATTTTTTCTGTTGTATATAAATTCTACCAAGAATTAATGGCATTGATTTTAGAGTCAAGATAGTATTTAACTTTGGAGGACAAGAAATGAGATTTAGAAAAATTTCTTTGTCTGTGTTTGGGTGATGAAAAGTTCCATAATTGGATTTTATTTTAGTATTTTATATATTATATAATATTAGTATAAATATGACATTTGTATTACAACTAAGTATTCATAAGTATAAATATAAGTATATTATAAAGAAAGTATAATATTAGTATCAATATAAATATTCGTGTCTTCCATTCTGAGACTAGGAAGGTGGATGCTGTGGCTGGAGGTCTGGATCATCATCTCTAATGACAGTGTCACCCATGGCCTTGGTGTGATGGGGCAGGAACCCTGGAAACATCCAACGCAAGTGGAACCACCACATTCTCCTCAGACCACTGACCTGGTTCCTCCATGAGAGACACTGTTTGTCAGATCTGAGCCACTGATGCCAAGCCTAGTCCCACTGAAGTCAGTCTCTCCAGGTGGAAATTTGTCCGTGTATTTTGATTATTTCTCGAACAATTCTCTTTGATGATGGTAGTGAAGGTGAGTTGACAAGAGGCCAAGTGGAGGCAATGGGCCCTTTCAGTCAATGCTTATCATTGCTCGATGGGAGGTGGCAAAGCCCTGCATCCGGGTGCGCTCAGGATGAATGGTAAAGAGTATGGGGAGGGTATTAGGGATTTTTTTTTTTTCTGTGTGAAGTTTGAGTCAAGGTGATACAAGATATTTATTCTCTTTCCTACTAAATAAATGCTTTGATGATAACAAACATTTATGTGCATGATACATAAAAATATGGGGGGGGGGGAGGAGAGAGAAAATAGTGTTACTGACTAGTATGTAAGTAAATACATAAAGAAAGCTAAGCACCAAAGAATTGATGCTTTTGAACTGTGGTGTTGCCTGGATGGCATCACTGACTCGGACGTGAGTCTGAGTGAACTCCGGGAGTTGGTGATGGACAGGGAGGCCTGGTGTGCTGCGATTCATGGGGTCGCAAAGAGTCAGACACAACTGAGTGACTGAACTGAACTGAACTGATATAAGTAAATACAATGAAAACTTGTGATGTTTTGGAAATCAAAGACTGTAACTCAGTACATTAAGAGGATGATGGGGGAAAATCCCAAGATCAGCTCAACTAATGTAGGTGAATGTTTTAAAAATCCAATTCCCTTTAATTGTATATTAAAAAAACAAATAGAAAATGAAAGAAAAAGTTCAACTAAGTGAAATCCACATAGGAACTCCCACAGCTAACATCATACTCTCTAGTAAAAGCTTTTCTTCTAAGATTAGGAACAAAATAAGAATGTCTCTTGCCACCTCTATTTAACATAGTACTGCAGGTCCTGACTAGAGCAGGTAGGCATGAAAAAGACATAAAAGAGATTCAAGTTGATAAGGAATTTAAAAATATCTATATCTACAGATGACATGATATTATGTATCAGATCAGATCAGTCGCTAAGTCTTGTCCGACTCTTTGGGACCCCATGAATTGCAGCACACCAGGCCTCCCTGTCCATCACCAACTCCCACAGTTCACCGAGACTCACGTCCATTGAGTCAGTGATGCCATCCAGCCATCTCATCCTCTGTCGTCCCCTTCTCCTCCTGCCCCCAATCCCTCCCAGCATCAGGGTATTTTCCAATGAGTCAACTCTTCGCATGAGGTGGCCAAAGTACTGGAGTTTCAGCTTCAGCATCATTCCTTCCAAAGAAATCCCAGGGCTGATCTCCTTCAGAATGGACTGGTTGGATCTCCTTGCAGTTCAAGGGACTCTCAAGAGTCTTCTCCAACACCACAGTTCAAAAGCATCAATTCTTTGGTGCTCAGCCTTCTTCACAGTCCAACTCTCACATCCATACATGACCAGTGGAAAAACCATAGCCTTGACTAGACAGACTTTTGTTGGCAAAGTAATGTCCCTGCTTTTGACTATGCTATCTAGGTTGGTCATAATTTTCCTTCCAAGGAGTAAGCGTCTTTTAATTTCATGGCTGCACTCACCATCTGTAGTGATTTTGGAGCTCAGAAAAATAAAGTCTGACACTGTTTCCACTGTTTCCCCATCTATTTCCCATGAAGTGGTGGGACCGGTTGCCATGATCTTCGTTTTCTGAATGTTGAGCTTTAAGCCAACTTTTTCACTCTCCACTTTCACTTTCATCAAGAGGCTTTTGAGTTCCTCTTCACTTTCTGCCATAAGGGTGGTGTTATCTGCATATCTGAGGTTATTGATATTTCTCCTGGCAATCTTGATTCCAGCTTGTGTTTCTTCCAGTCCAGCGTTTCTCATGATGTACTCTGCATAGAAGTTAAATAAACAGGGTGACAATATACAGCCTTGACGAACTCATTTTCCTATTTGGAACCAGTCTGTTGTTCCATGCCCAGTTCTAACTGTTGCTTCCTGACCTGCATACAAATTTCTCAAGAGGCAGATCAGGTGGTCTGGTATTCCCCTCTCTTTCAGAATTTTCCACAGTTTATTGTGATCCACACAGTCAAAGGCTTTGGCATAGTCAATCAAGCAGAAATAGATGTCTTTCTGGAACTCTCTTGCATTTTCCATGATCCAGCGGATGTTGGCAATTTGATCTCTGGTTCCTCTGCCTTTTCTAAAACCAGCTTGAACATCAGGAAGTTCACGGATGTATACAAAACCCTAAATATCCATGAAAAATGTGTTAGAAATACAAAATTTAGCAAAGTGTCAATATATAAAATCAATACATTAAAATGAGAAGCACTAATATGCACTATTAATGAACTACATAAAAAGGAATTAATAAAGCCAATCCATTTACAAAAATATCAAAAAGAATAAAATACTAAGGACTAATCTTAGCCAAGGGGACAAAAGACTTAGGGATATAAAACTAGAAATCATAGCTGAAAGAAGTTAAAGATATTCAACATAAATGAAAGATATCCCAAGTGCATGAGTTGGAAGATCACAATATTACCCGATGTTCTGAGATTCAATGCAACCCTTATCAAAATCACAATGTTATTTTTTCTAGAAAATGAAAACACATTTTAAATTCATATAGAGTCTCAGGGAGGCTATATTACCAAAACCAACTTGAAAAGAAATTTGGGGGTCTCAGACTTCTTTATTTCTTAATATAAAAGCTACAGTAATCAAAACAGTATGGTACTGGCACAAAGACAGACTGGTTGAACAATGGGGCAGGATAGAGAGCTCAGTAGTGAACCTTCATGGTTTTAGTCAAATGACCTCCAACAAATGTCCCATGGAGAAAACACAGCCTCTTCAACAAATGTCATCGGAAAACTAGCTGTGTATGTACACCACTATAAAGCTGGCCCTTTACCTTGCATCATGAACAAAAACCACTTTAAAATGGAATGAAATCCTAAATGGATGAGCCGAGTCTCTTAAATCCATGGAAAAAACATAAGAGAGAAGCTAATAGTCTTAGATTTAGGCATGGTTTCTTGGATATGACATCAACAGGATATGAAACAAAAGTGAAATAGACATGTGGGATGACATCAAACTTAAAAACGTGTTTGTTAAAGACTTAAATAGTAATAACAGTGTGGAAAGGCAAGCTGTGGGGTGGGGAAAATGTTTGCAGATGTCCAATAAGAGGATAATATTTGGAATACATAAAAATTACTACAGTTAAGCCAATAACTGTATTTAAAATTTTCATATTACTTGAAGGCATTTCTCTAAAGATGATCTACAAATTGCCAACAAACATATAAGAAAATGCTCATACTTTACAATCATTAAATGGCTGACATGAAAGAGAAAAGAATATGTGTTGGCTATTATGTGGAGAAATTGTAATGATTTTGCCCTGTTGATGGGAAGAAAAATGGTGCATCTACTATGAAGAGTAATATAGGGTTCTTCCCAAAATTGAAAAAGAATTATTATATGATGTAATAAAACATCTAAATAGATACTATAAAAAAGAAAAGAAAGAAAAGAGGTAGTCTGTCTAAGAGGTATTTGCATGCCCATTTACATAGCAACACTCTTCTGCATAGTCTAAAAGTGGAGGCAACCCAAGTGTTCCTTGGTGGATGAAGATGGAAACAAAATATACACATGCGATGGAATACTCTTCAGCCTTAAAAAGGATGGAAATACAGTCAGATGCTTCAAAATGGCTAAATCTTGAGGACACTATGCTAAGTGAAACAACCAAACCCCCAAAAGACGAATGCTGTAGGTTGTACTTTTCTGGAGTATCTGAAGAAGTCACATTCGTTAGGATAGAAAGTAGAATGGTGGCTGCCAGTGGTGGAGATAATGGGGAAACAGGGAGTTATTGTTTAGGGGCATGGAGTTTCAGGACTGCAAGATTGGAGATCTGATATACAACAAGTTCAGAGATCTGATTTACAACAAGGTGACTATGCTAAACACTACTGAACAGCATGCTCAAAATTAGTTACAACAAAAATGCTATTTTTTTGGATTATAAAAAGGTAGAAACTTATAAATGTTAGTAGAGAATCAACGTCAAAACTACAGTATGGTCTTGAAGTGTAATGGATTTATTTTCCACTTAAGGAGAATAAAAAACCTAGAGTTGCATCATGCATATTTTGGGGATCAGTGACTAGTTAACACTGAACTCAAATTGGAATCAGGCAGTAGGTTAGGTGTGAACTAAGAACCTACTGTGTACCAGCAGCTTGCAAACCATTAACAGGATAAAAAGCCAAATAAACCACTTCTGACACCTTACAGTGATCTTCAGTGTAAAGATCAACCAGGGGTAAAGCCAACCTGTAGGGTTTTAAAAATAATTCTCTTTAAGAGTGTTTGAGAATTTCTACTCAATCTAAAATCAGACAAGCTTTCCTGATTTAGTCAAATTTAGAATTAAGGGTCTTCTAAGATCCACAGATTCCTTTCTGTTTGTACCATTAAATGGACATAATGATGAGAAATCTAGAATCGCAGACAACATATTGTGCTTTTTCTTTCATTTGCAAATTTAAATGAAGTATTCCATGGAGTGACAAAAATAAAATAGATGAGAGAGAGAGAGAAAGAAGGAAGGAAGAAAGATGAGGAAAAGAGGAGGAGAGTGAGGAGAATAAAAGAGATGAAGAAAGAGAGAGTATGAGATAGAATTATATAATAGCATGGGATGACAAGGAGGCATGTCATTTGGGAATGGAAAATTGTAGGCACTCCTCAGAGTGAAGGCATTATGTGAGAGGAATACAGTAATCTATGGAAGGCTTTGAATTAATTTTGGAGCCCAAAGATGAGACAATGGGATCAAGAATCCAGAAGGGTCCTTGGATTATCTACCCCTTCAGTAATGGTGATCAACAGTCTGATGACTTGGGTGTTCTAGCCCCTCACCCACAGTTCTCCTGAGCAGGAGAGCAGGGAGATGGAGAGCTGTGATCAGAGGCAGGGCACATCCCCACTGACCATATAGGGTGCAGACCATACCATGTCCAGGGGACCACCTTCTGGTAGTGACCATGGGAGTGGATGACTCTAGGGACCTATGACAAGGAGGCCATTGGGCTCTGAGTCCAGGCTGTGTGTTGAGTCCAGGGAGCAATGAAGATGGAGCTCTGAACAGGCAAGTCAGGATTGAGGGTCCAGGCTACCCTGGGGAGAGTGGGGCAGAGAGCAGGGAGCTGTGCTCTCTGCCAAGAAAGTGCACCTTCCCTCTCTAACTTCTGCCTCTGCAATAGATACCAGGACCTTCCTCCTTATTCAGAGATACCTGTGCACCATATTCTGTGGTCTTAACTAGCCAGGACACTGTCACGTGTCAGGCTGGGTTGTGAAAGATCAGTAGAACTATGGATTTGGGGCATCTCTGGGACTCCTAAGGGGAGAAACCCAAGACAGGGAGCACTAGGAGCATCTAAAGCAGGAGCAGAGGAGTTCCCTGCTGCCTTGTTGGGTGGTAGCATCAGTGAACAGAAGGGGGAGGGGAGGAACAGCCCGCTGCAGCACTGAGGGAAGCATGGTCTTCCTGACTCCCCATAACTGACCCGCATGTTATCACTAAAGAAGGGGCAAGGCTGAGCCTACCAATGCCCCCCTTCTAGGTGGCTGAGGGGGAATGCAGAGCACATATTTACATGGATTCAGTGAAGTGAACTGAAGAGGAGGCATCAGAGTTTGTGTAGTTTCATGTCTTCAGTGAAGGATGTTGAATTCGGACACATATGCTATTTCAGAGACTCTGCTCACCACTCTGCCCACTCTGTTACCTAGACTTTGAGCTTGGAGTCTTACCCTTTAAGGATATTAATTTTCTGTTGGCAAGTAAATGCCTTATTCATTTTTCATCTCATACTTGCAGTTATTTTTTTGTCCAGGATATGCTTCCAAGAAGGATTAAATAAAATATAGGATGAAAGAATAAATTAAATGAATGAGGAATTAATTCCTCAAACTAAACCCAGGGCCTCCTCCAAAGCCCTGTTATCCTGCCCTCAGGAAAACCAGTCTCTGCAGTCACCCTCCTTCACGTGGCTGTGTGCTTCTGGCCCAGTCTCCACAGGGCATCCTTCACGTCCTTGTTTCTCAGACTGTAGATGAGGGGGTTGAGCATCGGGATGACCAGGGTGTAGAAGACAGAGACCACCTTGCCCTGCTCCATGGACTGCACAGCTCCCGGCTGGGCATACATGATAAAGGCAGTCCCATAAAAGAGGGACACGGCTGTCATGTGGGAGCCACAGGTGGAGAAGAGCTTGTGTCTCCCTCCTCCTGAGCGCATCCTCAGGATGGTCACTGTGATGTAGCCATAGGAGACAAGGACCACAAGTATGGTGCCCACAATTACGAGGCCACAGAGACCAAACATGACCAGCTCATTGATTGTAGTGTCAGCACAGGCCAGCTTGAGCAGAGGCGGCACATCACAGTGGAAGTAGTCGATGTGGTTGGAGCTGCAGGATGGAGTTGAAGGAGCCCCCACAGTAGCAGCCCAGCATCAAGAGGGCACAGACCGAGGGGCGCATGGAGATGGGGTAAAGCAGGGGGTTGCAGATGGCCATGAAGTGGTCATAGGCCATCACGGCCAAGAGGAATCCCTCAGTGGTGATCATGGTGGAGAAGAAGAAAAACTGGGTGACACATCCTGCAAAGGTGATGACCTTGGTCGACGACATTAAGTCAAACTGGGCCTTGGGGTAGATGACAGATGAGTAGCACAAGTCCAGGAAGGAGAGGTTCTTGAGGAAGAAGTACATTGGGGAGTGCAGACGGGCATCCAGCGTAATGACCACGATCATGGTGAGGTTCCCCAGGATGTCCACCAAGTACAGAACAAGGAACAGAGCAAACAGCAGGGACTGGGTCTGTGGGCCACCCCCAAATCCATCCAGCACAAACTCCTGCGGAGACATCACTGAGAGGTTTCCATTCCCATAGGGTGACATGGCTCTCAGCAAGGAAACAAGCGGCAGACAGCAGAAAGCAGGTGGGAGCAAATGAGAAGGAGCAGGTCAAGGTCACAAGGTTGTATTCTTTTGGAGAACAGGATCCCCTCAGTGATCCACTGCCCATGGCCAAGGGACAACTAGATACCCACCCTTCTTTTAGATGAGCTCCAGCTGACCTGAAACATAAACATATCCTCTAATTCCTAAGTATGCTTGGACCATAAAAAAAGACAGGCACCAAAGAAATGACACTTTTGAATTGTGGTGCTGGAGAAGATTCTTGAGAGTCTCTTGGGCTGCAAGGAGATCAAACCAGTCAATCCTAAAGGAAATCAACCCTCAATATTCATTGGAAGGACTGATGCTGAAGCTCCAATACTTTGGCCACCTGATGCAAAGAACCAAGTCATTGGAAAAGACCCTGAGGCTGGGAAAGGTTGAAGGCAGGAGGAGAAGGGGGCAACAGAGGATGAGATGGTTGGATGGCATCACCGACTCAATGGACATGAGTTTGAGCAAACCCCATGAGATAGTGGAGGACAAGGAAGCCTGGTGTGCTGCAGTCCATGGAGTCGCAAGGAGTTGGACACGACTTAGTGACTGAACAGAACAACAGAGTATGATTGGAGCACTCACTCTGTGGAGGACGCCCAGTGTTTGGTATGAGATGGTGAGAAAGCCAATTCCTAGGCAGGTTGATAAGAAGTCTGGGGTCCCTGAGGAGGAGAGAGGAGTCTGGGGCTCTCAAAGAGAAGATAGGGGTCTGGAATTCTCAAGGAGGAGGAAATGACAAATGTTTTTTTCCTACATTCCTTAGTAAGGGTTATATAACAATAGTGTATCCTGCTTGAGAATCTTGAGGATAGTTTCTCCTTCCTGAAAACCTTCTGGCTGATCCTGTTATCTTAAAAATGTAAATTATGGGAGTGGGTCTAGTAAGATCCTTACAACCTTGAGACATTCTTTTGATTTATTGTAAAACCAATATAAAAGTACATAACTCCCTTGCTTAGACTAGAGAGGGGGGCACTCTCCATCCCCCTTCTGATGTCCATGTCAGAACCTTTCTCTGGCCCTTTTCTTACTTTAATAAAATTCTGCCACGCAAAAGCTCTTTAGTGATCAAGGCTGGTCCCTGGTCCCAAAGCTAAATCTTCTTCTTCAGAGATCATGAATCCGACATCGTTCACTGTAAGCTATCATTTTGGGGGCTCGTCCAGGATCTTCAGGACAACGTAAAAACTCTCAGAGCTCTAGACTCTCTGCTTTCTCAGTATGCACGTTTTCTGTTTTACTTTACTAACTCTTCTGTGTGCTTTTGTGAATGAATGACACGCCCTGCGTAAAGCCAGTGATGAGCCCTGCTCTGTGGTTTCACAGTTCTGTGTAATAACTGATGGAAGCCCCAGAAAGGGGAACCTTGTCAGGGGTTTATATTGACCTGCCAATGCCAAGAGACACCCAACATCCCTGCGAGGGAAGCGGCCAGGGTTGGGCAAAGCATGTGGACCAAACTTTCCTTTCTCGGTTACCTTTTCCTGGTTTCTTTGACCATTTCGTAATTGCTTGGGGAATTAAACCTACTAACATAATCTGTCAGATCATAAACTTTCAAGGGACTTGTGATCCATGCTGCTATTGTGTACTTTTACTTAGATGCCCCTGTATGGGAGTGCTTAGCCTTGCTAGAAAGTTACTAGGAGCATATATGGAGCGAGAGGGAACTCTAGCTCCAGCAGCATGTTCGGGAACTAGGCAGAACTCTAGCTCCAGGAATATCTCTCAGGCTAGAGGTCACTCCCTTGGCTGTCTGCCTCAGGGGCCAGAGTCCTAAAAGTGAGTCTTTGTCATGGCTGTGCCTCCACCCTATGTGGATAGAAGCGCTGCTGGTGACCATGAGGTTTTTGAGGACACAGATCAGGAATTGCAGGATCTGGTCAGATTGGAAGTGCAATGGGCTTCTTCCTTTGCTAGTGCTGTTAGTGGACCAGGGGAATGAACGGGAAGGACTGGTCCTAGTAGCTTGAGGACAAAATTCACTTTTTCCTCACTGGGCTACACTCCACCACCTCTTTTACTATCATGAACACTAGCATGGTGACGCTCAGAAGGGACATGTTGATCGTTGTTCGTCCCTTCGTGACTCACCGCTTCTACTGCAGTCAGGATTGTATTCAGGAATGTGAATGGGCACATGGAACACTGATGCTTCCCATAGCAGTCCTAGCTTGGGCAACATTCCAGGACAGCTACTCTGTTACATTCTGGGTGGCAGCAGAGAAAAGGACAAGTCAAACAAAGATCTCGGTGGTAAGGAGCTAGAAATCAATCTGGGATGCCATCATGTCTATCCCTGGTGCATCTCCACCCCTCCTCAGTGGAAGAACCGGGAGGGATGAGTAAGGCGCCTGTGTGGGTAAGCGACAGACTACGTCTGACCAGGGAAAAAAAAGCTTCAATGGAATGTCTGTCTACACCCCCATTTAGAGCAGGGAGGGATGCCTCTGATGGAAAGAAGCCATGGCTGTGGATGCTGCTTTTTTCTCTCTTACAGATGGGAGCTAGCAGTTCCAAAACCACTCCTTTAAAATGTATTTTAAGAAAAGCTGGGACAAGTTTGATCCCCACAATTTAAAAAGACATACCTGATCTTCTTCTGTGATATTAAATGGGCACAGTATCCTTTGGAAGACAGGGAACACTGGTCGGTTAAAGGGTCTCTCAATTATGATACTGTTTTACAACTAGAAGTACCATATGTGTGGCTCTTTATCTCTCTGCAAGATATTCCAGACTTGGGTCCTAAGGGTACAGATTTGGGTGTGAAACTTTCGGTTCCCTCTAGTCCTCTTACTTTGCCCCTGTATCTGGGGTTCCCAACTGAACAGGCTGAGAATCAGGACACACTTCCAGGAGGGGTTGCCTCAGTCTAGGTAGAAATTAGCACAGTTCCAATTGTGGTCATGACTATTTAGAGGATCCAAAAAGTACATAGAAGTCTTTGTGGGACTAACTTTACTTTATGAGCTTCCTTAGATATAATACATGTCTTAGGACAGATGCTGACTCCTGACTTGAGAGCTCGAGTTCTGAGGGAAGCTACTACTTTTGGAGATGAATGGCTTGAACCTGAGATAAGGGGAAAGAGGGAACATGAAATAGCCCTCCTCCCTACTGGGAGCCAAGCAGTTCCCACGACAGAGCCAGACTGGGACTATAACATGGCTAACTGGGATCAGAATCACTTTGCCAGACATATTCTTGAGGGACTCAAGCAAATACACACTAAGACTTTATGCTAAGTTGGCTGACATAGAGCAGGATGAGAAGGAAACTCCTGGCAAATTCCTAGATAATTATGGGAGGCTCTCTGCAAGTTTACTGATGTTGATCCTGTAACTGCAGAGGAGGAATGATCTTAAAAGATAGATTTCTCACTCAGTTGATTCCAGATACCTGCTGTAAGTTACACAAACAGGCATTCAGACCAAATCAGCCTTTAGAAAAACTGTTGCAGCTGGCTCAGACAGTATATTACAGTAGAGAAATGAGGATAAACGACAACAGACAAGAACCAAAGAAAAGACCCAGGCTCTAGTGATGGCTGTGAGAACTGCTATGAATCAACCTGAAGAGAAAAGTGCCCAGAGGGACCCAGGTGAAAAGGGGCGGACTTGTTATCACTGTGGAGAGGAGGGGCATCTCAAGCGGGATTGCCCTCAGGCATCTAAGCTGCACCTGGCTCCATGTCTGGTCTGCAAAGGACCATGCTGGAGGAGAAACTGCCCTCTGAGGCATAGGCCCCAGGGTCAGACTCTCAGGACAATCAGGACTGAAGGTGCCCATGGTCCCCACACAACCCCCCCATCCTAACAGCCCGTGAGGAACCCTGGGTATTAATAACTGTGGGGGGCCAATCAGTCAATTTTCTTTTGGACACTGGGGCAAATTTCTCTGTCCTCACTGAAGCCCCTGGCCTGCTTTCCTTCCAATCCACTACCATCATGGGACTATCTGGACAAGCCAAATATTATTTCAGTCATCCTTTAGGCTGCAACTTGGACTCTGTACTATTTTCTCCTGAGTTCCCATTCGTGCTGGAGTCTCCCGCACCCTTTCTGGGGAGGGATACACTGAGCAAGGTCCAGGCCTCCGTTTTCATAAATGTGGAGCCTGCTCCTTTTCTCCCATTAATTGAACAAAATGTAAATCCTAAAGTGTGGGCTGATGGAAAAACTGTGTGTCGAGCACAAAATGCTGTTCCTGTCTTTATCAAGCTCAAAGGCCCTCACCTATTTCCACATCAAAAGCAGTACCCACTGAAAGTTTAAGGAAGGGTTAAAACCCATCACTGAGAATTTAAAGGAGCGGGGGCTATTAATTCCCTGTAACAGTCCATGCAACACTCCTATTTTGGGTATAGAAAAATCAAATGATAAATGGAGACTAGGTTTATGAAAAATAAGATTTATGAATAATCTCATTATCTCATAATAAGATTTATGAATAATAAATGAGGCTGTGGTTCCTTTTCCTCATGTGCCAAAAACAAACGGATTGTTTTGCTCACAGGTCTGGGTGGACACTTTTACTGGGTGGACTGAGGCCTTTCCCTGCTGTAGTGAACAGGCTAAGGAGTTATGCATATTTTGATCCCTGAAATTATTCCCAGGTTCTGGCTGCTGCAGAGCCTCCAGAGTGACAATGGCTCCACCTTAGAGCTGCTGTGAGTCAGCGGGCGTCGAAAGCTTTAGGAATAGAATACTACTTATACTATTACTGGAGACCCAGTCCTCAGGAAAGGTTGAAAATCTAATGACATCATGAAGAGACAGCTGCACAAATTAACCCAAGAGACACAGGAAAATGGGCTTAAAATTCTACCCATAGCTTTAATGAGGGCTCGAGCTGTCCCCCAAAAGGAGGGACTGTTCCCCTTTGAATGTATTTATGGAAGACCCTTCTTATGCACAGACATTGTTATAGACCCTGAAGCCTCAGAATTAACTATGTGACTCAGCTCTCAGCTTTTCAACCTCCTCACCAATTTGCCTCATCAATTGGCTTCCCATGATGTGTTTCTCCACTTCAAAGGAAGGACTTTCTTCAACTCTGTGAATACCAGCAACAATCATATGTGATGCCTTTTCTTGATCTGATTACATCTAACAATCCTAAAATGGACTGATATAACTTAACTAAGGACATAATGTGACTTTTAATTTTAGAATTAAAATTTTATGTTTTAACTTGGTTTAATGACTATTTTGTCTTACATCTGTAACTGTAAAATGGGGTTTGTTTCTAACTGTCTGAAAGCTTTTAAGTTACACATGGCTGTCCAGGTTCCTACAATTGCTGCAGCCTCCCCCAACTATTACTTGGGGCTCCTGGTCAAAGACCCTCGTATGAGGGTTAGCAGAATATGTTGCCTCAACAGTTTAGGGACTATGCTCCTCAACAGCAGGAAGTAGTTATGGAATGAAAACAATGCCTCTTTCCCTTGGAAATATAATTCTCCTAAAAGAAAAGGGGGGAATGAGAGTCAATTCTTAGGCAGGTTGTTAAAGAAGTCCAGGGTCCCTGAGGAGGAGAGAAGGGTCTGGGGTTCTCAAAGAGGAGACAGGGTTCTGGAATTCTCAAGGAGGACGGAAGGCCAAACTTATTTTTTTTCTTCTATATTCCTTAGTAAGGATTATATAACAGCAATGTATCCTTCTTGAGGACAGTTTCTCCTTCCTGAAAACCTGGCTAATCTTGTTATCATAAAATATAAATTATGGGAGTGGGTCTAGTAAGATCTTTACAACCTTAACACATTCTTTTGATTTATTGTAATAACTATAGATCAGTCTTATGGACTCTGTGGGAGAGGGAGAGGGTGGGGAGATTTGGGAGAATGGCATTGAAATATGTATAATATCATGTATGAAACGAGTCACCAGTCCAGGTTCGATGCACGATACTGGATGCTTGGGGCTGGTGCACTGGGACGACCCAGAGGGAGGCTATGGGGAGGGAGGAGGGAGGAGGATTCAGGATGGGGAGCACGGGTATACCTGTGGTGGATTCATTTCGATGTTTGGCAAAACTAATACAATATTGTAAAGTTTAAAAATAAAATTAAATTAAAAAATAAAATAAAACAAAAAGCATACAACTCCCTTTCTTAGACTAGTGAGGGGGGCACTCTCCAACCCCTTCTGATGTCTATGTCAGAAACTTTCTCTGGCCCTTTTCTTACTTTAATAAAACTCTGCTACACAAAGCTCCTGAGTGATCAGGCCTGGTCCCTGGTCCCGAACTTAAATCTTCTTCTTCAGAGATCATGAATCTGACATCATTCACCATAGGCTGTCAATGGCTCAAGAGGTCCTACTGAGCTGAGAGTCTCCAGCATAAGGGTGGATTCCATCTCCTTGTTATTGTTTTGCAGGACATGCTGTCCCTTCTCACGGGGATGGTCCTGAGCTGTGCCATTCCCGCACTGGCTCAGATATCTAATCCTGCACTTCCACCCCTATTTTACTCATTCTTAATTTTAGAAATCATTAAGCACCTGATGCTATCAGGAACTGACCCAGTGATGGTTCTAACTCCAGGCCAGTCCGGGAGCAGATCAGGGACCAGCCCTCACCAGGCTAATGTGGAGCTATGTCTGCCTCTCCTGCAGACCCTGAGAGACAGACCCTATGTCTCTGAGCATTTTTGTCTCTGAGGTAAGACTGTGGTGGCAAACATCAACAGAGCTCTCCACATCCTTGGGAGTCAAAGGGTTCTTTCTTAAAATGTCCAGAAGTTGGACAATTCGTGGAGAGGGGACAGCCCAGCTTCATGGTCTGAGAACAGCAGGACAGAGGCTGGGACACGTTCAGGATGTGAGCAAATCCTCCCTGTCCTTACTCCCATGCCCTTGGCGTGTCGGCACATCCCCTGAAGTGATTGCTTGGAGCCATGGGAGCCACCAACACGGTCACATCTGCCTCAATGTTTGAGTCCTCCTGCTGAGTGCTGCTTCCTGTTCCTGTCACAGCCCAGACCTCCCTTGTCTGCGCTGGACAGGCCTGACCACCACACTCACATGGAACATGGGGACAAGCTGTATGATGGCCAGAGAAAATGCTAGAGGAAATCTATCCCAAATAGAAAGGAGTGTGGAAGGCAGGGGGCACAGAGCTACGGGGCACCTAAGAAGTTGAGGCGATTAGTGAGAGGGTGAGGTCAATCAGCTTTGGAGCAGTTTCATATTTTCTAGAGGTGAGATCTTTGCCATCCTGGAACTGGCTGATTTTGGCGGGAGTGAGCTCCCTGGGAGTCAGGGTGTGCAGTTGGAGCCCTGTTGGTTGGGGGCTCCTTGAAGGAGCGATGACCCCCCCAGCCTGAAGTTCTCTTAGAAGGAGGTCTGAGAAAGTTCACTTTTTCCAACAATAGAAGAGTGGATGACCATGTAGTTTGTCCAGGCTTCCTCTTCTGGCAGACTTGAGTCCAACCCTCACGTGAGAGCAGAGGGGACAGTCTGGCTTGGGACAGGCAGGGTTCACTGTGATATGTGTTTGGAGCTGCTGCTAAGAGCGGAGGTGGTGGTCTGCCCTGTGCTCCATGGCCAACCACCCTGGCCTCCCACCCCTGGCCTGTGCAAGCAGTCACATTCATCATGACCAAGCTTTTCTGTCCAACTCTGCTTACCCCCTGGTCATACGCACAATAGATTCACTGTGACCAGAGGGACTATCTTTTCCCCACCACCCCAGGCTGGCTGTCTGCTCCTGGGGTTCCCAGCTTCCTGTTTCTGTTCTCTGTTTCCCAGGGCTATTTGTCCACCTCAGGAGCCTCGGGTCATCAAAACAGTGACCGTTAGGGTGCCTGGGGGAGCACATGAGGAACAATTTGCATTTTCATCTGGGAAGCCAGTCTCTCAGTTTGCTTTATGGAAACATACTCACACATTCCCTTGGCTGTTGAGATGACCCAGAGTGGCTGCAGTGCTGGCTTCACTGAATCTGTGAGCTGAGCCTGAGAAATGCCTTAAGGGGTGAATCGGAATAATCCAGTGCTGTCAGAAGCCTCTGCTTGTAATGACTGGGCCCTGAGTGCTTTCCTAGTATATCTAGTTATCATGTGTGTCTGAGGCCCTACAGCAGCAGCAGCATCTAAGACCCGGTCAGAAATGCAAGGTCTCAGGCACTGAATTTAAGATCAAATTTATTCAAGACCCCCTGATTATTTCTACTCTCATTAAAGATAAAATCCACACTTATATAACACCTCCTGATTATTTCCACTCTCATTAAAGTTCAGACCTGTGGCCCTGACTGATCTTGCCCAGTGCAGTGAGAGGTAGGGGGTCGTGTTGTTCGGAGTCCAGGCTCCCAGGACTCACCTGTCAGTGATGCTGCCCACGCCTGCTGAGTGATGACTGCAGCGCTCCTGTGACGTCAGGAGGGGCATGGCTCACCCAGGACCCTGTGCTCCCGGGGAGGACTCCTGACCCAGGTCCGTGCTGATGATAATGACGTGGTGTTGAGGATCCTGCTCCCTCGTTCACCTCTGGCGTCCTGTTCAGGGACATGGGAGTGAGGAGGGGGCAGCAGAGAGCACCTGGGGTACCGGTCAGAGGCCGGCCATGTGCTCCAAGTGCCTGCTGCAGGAAAGTCTTGGGTCTTGTTGTAAGCAGGAGATGCTGCTGCTACTGCTGCTAAGTCGCTTCAGTCCTGTCCAACTCTGTGCGAGCCCATAGACGGCAGCCCACCAGGCTCCTTGGTCCCTGGGATTCTCCAGGCAAGAACACTGGAGTGGGTTGCCATTTCCTTCTCCAATGCGTGAAAGTTAAAAGTGAAAGTGAAGTCGCTCAGTCGTGTCTGACTCTTAGCGACCCCATGGACTGCAGCAGGAGATGAGACTGGCTCAATTCTACCTGTTACCCTCAGCTGGGTAGTATTCATGGCACCTGCATCTTTGGATGACTCTACTCAAAGATACTCTCCACCTGGCACAGCTGGGATTCGAGGTCTCAAGTGGTCAATTAGCATTTACTTGAGCTCTGAGTACGCTGGGACTCCCAACTCCTTGAGTCCCTGAATGATGCAATCCTGTGGCTAACCTTCCTTTGATACATCTCAGCCCAAAACAGGAGGAGCAGGAAGCCTGAAATTCCTCAGGTCCACAGGGTGAGAAGCAACTCAGAGGGACCCAGTGACCCTTTTTGGAAAGGTCTCCTCAGGCTGCAGGTGTGACCTCCTGGCCCACACCACACCATTCTCCTTTGCTTCATCCTGGCGTGTTGGTGTGACAAAGAGTGATGTGCAGGGTTCTGTGTCTGCAGAAGAAGCACAGCCCTCTCTAAGTCATAATATGGCCCTTCCCTCATTGCAGGTTGAGTAAATGTATCTGTTAAGATATTTTAATCCTGCACTGAAAAATCAAAGCCAATTTATAAATGTGATATATGATTATTAGAAAATTATAGGAAGTATGAGAGTAAAATCCTGGAGAAAGTTGTGTTATGAATATGCTAAGGAAAACGAGGCTCTTAAGGCTCAAAAATTATTAGACAAAATAGATTTCAGGGGAAAAGTTTGCTTATAAAGGAATATTTCAAAATAAAAATTTCAATCCACGTGGATTATCAGAAAATTTAAATTTGTATACCACTAAAGAGACTTCCCTGGTGGCTCAGATGGTAAAAGCATCTGCCTACAAAGCAGAGACCTGGATTCGATTCCTGGGTTGGGAAGATCCCCTGGAGAAGGAAATTGTAACCCACTCCATTATTATTGCCTGGAAAATTCCATGGACAGAGGAGCCTGGTAGGCTACAGTCCACGAGGTTGCAAAGCGTCGACATGACTGAGCAACTTCACTTCGCTTCACTTCACCACTAATGAAGATTTCAAATATATGAATCAAAAACTGACAGAATTAGAAATGTAAACATCAAAATCATGATAGAAATTTATCATACTTCTCTCAGTAATTGATGAAACAAGTCAAAATCTTGTTGTCATGTACTAGACTGATTCAAAATATGAAACATGATATCACAACAAACTGTGGAAAATTCTTAGAGAGATGGGAATTCTTAAAGAGATGCCTCCAAATAAACCTGTATCCAGGTCAAGAAGCAACAGTTAGAACAGGACATGAAACAACAGACTGGTTCCAAATTGGGGAAAGAGTACGTCAAAGCTGTGTATTGTCACCCTGCTTATTTAACTTCTATGCGGAATATATCACGGGAAATGCCAGACTGGATGAATCACAAGCTGGAATCAAGATTGCTGGGAAAACCGGGATAACCTCAAATATGCAGCTGACACCACCACTATGGCAGAAGTTGTAGAGGAATTAAAAAGCCTCTTGATGAAGGTAAAAAGGAGAGTGAAAAAGCTGGCTTAAAGCTCAACAGTCAAAATACAAAGACTATGGCATCTGGTCCTATCACTTCATGGCAAATAGAGGGGGAAACAATGAGAACAGTGACAGATTTTATTTTCTTGGGCTCCAAAATCACTGCAGGTGGTGACTGCAGCCTTGAAGTTGAAAGATGTTTGCTCCTTGGAAGAAAAGCTATGACAAACCTAGACAGCATATTAAAAAGCAGAGACATCACTTTGCTGACAAAGGACCATATAGTCAAAGCTATGGCTTTTCCGGTAGTCATGTACAGGTGTGAGAGTTGGACCATAAAGATAGCTAAGTGCCAAAGAATTGATGCTTTTGAACAGTGGTGTGGAAAAGACCTTTGAGAGTCCCTTGGACTGCTGAAATAGCTGAAAGAAATTAAAGGCAACCTAAAAAATGAAAGATATCCCATGTGCTTGATTTGGAAGAGAAAAAAATTATCCAATGTGATCTAAGCTTCAATGTCACACTTTCAAAATCACAGTTATGTTTTGCAGAAAATGAAAAGTACATTTTAAAATTCATATGGAGTCTCAAGAAAGACAAATAGTCAAAACAATTTTGAAAGCAAAGTTGAAAGTCCCAGACTTTTTAAAGAAATTTATGTATTTTTAATTGAAGGATAATTGCTTTACAATATTGTGTTGGTTTCTGCCATACATTAACATGAATGCCATAAGTCTACACATGTCGCCTCCCTCTTGAACCTCCCTCTCACCCCCCACCCCACCCCATCCCACCCCTCTAGGTTGTTACAGAGCCCAGTTTGAGTTCTGAGTCATATAGCCAATTCCCACTGGCTAACTGTTTTATATGTGGTGATGTATGTGTTCCCATGACACTCTCTCTATTCATCCCACCCCCTCTCTCCTCCTCCTGCCCATGTCCATAAGTCTGTTCTCTATGTCTGCACCTCCATTGCTGCCCTGAAACTAGGTTCATCAGTACCATTTTTTTTTTTTAGATTCCACATATATGCATTAATATACAACACTTGTTTTTCTCCTTCTGACTTACTTCACTCTATATAATACACTCTAGTTTCATCCACCTCATTAGAACGGACTCCAATGTGTTCCTTTTCATGGCTGAGTAATATTCCATTGTGTATATGTACCACAGCTTCCTTATCCATTCATCTGTCCATGGACACCCAGGTTGTTTCCATGGCCTAGCTATTGTAAATAGTGGTTCAATGAGCATTGGGGTAAGTGCATCTTTTTCAAATTTGGTTTTCTCAGGGTATATCCCTAGTAGTTGGATTACTGGACATATGGCAGTTTTGTTTCTAGTTCTTTTTAATTTTCTTTTTAAAAAATACATTTATTTTTAATTGATTGATGCTTGATTTACAATATTGGCTTCATTTCGGCCATACATTAACATTAATTAGCCATAAGTGGGAAGTTGAAGAGGGAGGGGACATGTGTACACGTATTCCCAGATTTTAAAGCAATCTCCATACTGACTTCCTTAGTCACTATATCTATTTACATTTCCCACCAACGGTGCAATAGTCTTCCTATTTCTCCACAGCCTTTCCAGGATTTATTGCTTGTGGATTCTTTGGATAATGGCCATTTTGACTGGTGTGAAGTGATAGCTCATTAGAAAGAAAGATTTTTAAAGATCCTGTCTTTTACACCCAACCCGAACAGTCTCACTCTAAGAAGATAAAGCTAATGACTTTCCTTACAAGAACTCATGACTAATGTCACTTTGCTATGAAAATCTGTTATTTCTGATTCATTATGAGCACTAAGACAAGATTCAAATATTCCCAGAGAAAGAAGCATAATGCACGTTGTGATAGTGAGCACGGCATCCCAAACTATCTCATCCCAGGAATTAAATGATCTCAGCCACATTCATCAGTATTTGCTCCACTGTAGTATTGTAGGGGACTGGAATGCAAAAGTAGGAAGTCAAGAAACACGTGGAGTAACAGGCAAATTTGGCCTTGGAATATGGAATGAAGCAGGGCAAAGACTAATAGAGTTTTGCCAAGAAAATGCACTGGTCATAGCAAACACACTCTTCCAACAATACAAGAGAAGACTCTATACATGGACATCACCAGACGGTCAACACCGAAATCAGATTGATTATATTCTTTGCAGCCAAAGATGGAGAAGCTCTATACAGTCAACAAAAACAAGACCAGGAGCTGACTGTGGCTCAGACCATAAACTCCTTATTGCCAAATTCAGACTTAAATTGAAGAAAGTAGGGAAAACCACTAGACCATTCAGGTATGACCTAAATCAAATCCCTTATGATTATACAGTGGAAGTGAAAAATAGATTTAAGGGCCTAGATCTGATGGATAGAGTGCCTGATGAACTATGGAATGAGGTTCGTGACATTGTACAGGAGACAGGGATCAAGACCATCCCCATGGAAAAGAAATGCAAAAAAGCAAAATGGCTGTGTGGGGAGGCCTTACAAATAGCTGTGAAAAGAAGAGAAGCGAAAAGCAAAGGAGAAAAGGAAAGATATAAACATCTGAATGCAGAGTTCCAAAGAATAGCAAGAAGAGATAAGAAAGCCTTCTTCAGGGATCAATGCAAAGAAATAGAGGAAAACAAAAGAATGGGGAAAACTAGAGATCTCTTCAAGAAAATCAGAGATACCAAAGAAACATTTCATGGAAAGATGGGCTCGATAAAGGACAGAAATTGTATGGACCTAACAGAAGCAGAAGATATTAAGAAGAGACAGCAAGAATACACAGAAGAACTGTACAAAAAACATCTTCACGACCAAGATATTGACGATGGTGTGATCACTGACCTAGAGCCAGACATCCTGGAATATGAAGTCAAGTGGGCCTTAGAAAGCATCACTATGAACAAAGCTAGTGGAGGTGATAGAATTTCAGTTGAGCTATTTCAAATCCTGAAAGATGATGCTGTGAAAGTGCTGCACTCAATATGCCAGCAAATTTGGAAAACTCAGCAGTGGCCACAGGACTGGAAAAGGTCAGTTTTCATTCCAATCCCAAAGAAAGGCAATGCCAAAGAATGCTCAAACTACCACACAACTGCACTCATCTCACATGCTAGTAAAGTAATGCTCAAAATTCTCGAAGCCAGACTTCAGCAATATGTGAACCGTGAACATCCTGATGTTCAAGCTGGTTTTAGAAAAGGCAGAGGAACCAGAGATCAAATTGCCAACATCCGCTGGATCCTCGAAAAATCAAGAGAGTTCCAGAAAAACATCTATTTCTGCTTTATTGACTATGCCAAAGCCTTTGACTGTGTGGATCACAATAAACTGTGGAAAATTCTGAGAGAGATGGGAATACCAGACCACCTGACCTGCCTCTTGAGAAATCTGTATGCAGGTCAGGAAGCAACAGTTAGAACTGGACATGGGACAACACAGTGGTTCCAAATAGGAAAAGGAGTACGTCAAGGCTGTGTATCATCACCCTGTTTATTTAACTTCTATGCAGAGTACATCATGAGAAACGCTGGACTGGAAGAAACACAAGCTGGAATCAAAATTGCTAGGAGAAATATCAAGAACCTAAGATATGCAGATAACACCACCCCTATGGCAGAAAGTGAAGAGGAACTAAAAAGCCTCTTGATGAAAGTGAAAGAAGCAAGTGAGAACGTTGGCTTAAAGCTCAACATTCAGAAATCGAAGATCATGGCATCTGGTCCCATCACTTCATGGCAAATAGATGGGGAAACAGTGGAGACAGTGTCAGACTTTATTTTTCTGGGCTCCAAAATCACTGCAGATGGTGAGTGCAGCCATGAAATTAAAAGACGCTTACTCCTTGGAAGGAAAGTTATGCCCAACCTAGATAGCATATTCAAAAGCAGAGACATTACTTTGCCAACAAAGGTTCGTCTAGTCAAGGCTATGGTTTTTCCTGTGGTCATGTATGGATGTGACAGTTGGACTGTGAAGAAGGCTGAGCGCCAAAGAATTGATGCTTTTGAACTGTGATGTTGGAGAAGACTCTTGAGAGTCCCTTGAACTGCAAGGAGATCCAACCAGTCCATTCTGAAGGAGATCAGCCCTGGGATTTCTTTGGAAGGAATGATGCTGAAGCTGAAACTCCAGTACTTTGGCCACCTCATGTGAAGAGTTGACTCATTGGAAAAGACTCTGATGCTGGGAGGGATTGGGGGCAGGAGGAGAAGGGGACAACAGAGGATGAGATGGCTGGATGGCATCACTGACTCGATGGATGTGAGTCTGAGTGAACTGTGGGAGTTGGTGATGGACAGGGAGGCCTGGTGTGCTGCAATTCATGGGGTCACAAAGGGTCAGACACCACTGAGAAACTGATCTGATCTGATCTGATAGTATTGTAGAAAGTCTCAAAGTCATAAAGAATCTTCTTGTCTTCTTCAGTAGCAAAGTTTATAGCCCCACTATTCCTCCCAAATAGTCCCCATCTGCCACTTCTGTAAACATCATTTTCATGATTGGTAGGTAGATCATAGTTTATAATCAGTGACCCTTGTTGTATATCAGTCGCACAACCCAGCAAGTCAATAAGAGGTCAGAACACAACTTGATCCTGATTGGAGTTCCCTCATGATTACAACTCTTTCCTTCTGATTTATGTCACCATGCACAGAAGAAACTCTGAAGTCCCTGCCATGCATTTTCTCTGAGTCAGTCTACCTTGTGCCTTGTGTTGAGAAAAATAACAGCCTGTGTAATCGTTAGTGTCTCATGCAAGTCACAAAAGCATGTCCAACTTTCATTTCTCTCTCTCAACATTAATATAAAATTGTTTTATTCCTTCAGTTCAGTCACTCAGTCGCGCCCGACTCTTTGAGACCCCATGAATCCCAGTATGCCAGGCCTCCCTGTCCATCACCAACTCCCGGAGATCACTCAAATTCATGTCCATCAAGTGGTGATGCCATCCAGCCATCTCATCCTCTGTCTCCCCGTTCTCTTCCTGCCACCAATCCCTCGCAGCATAAGGGTCTTTTACAATGAGTCAACTCTTCACATGAGGTGGCCAAAGTATTGGAGTTTCAGCTTCAGCATCAGTCCTTCCAATGAACACCCGGGATGGATCTCCTTTAGGATGGACTGGTTGGATCTTGCAGTCCAAGGGACTCTCAAGAGTCTTCTCCAACACCACAGTTCAAAAGCATCAATTCTTCAGCGCTCAACTTTCTTCACAGTCCAACTCTCACATCCATACATGACTACTAGAGAAACCTTCAAGGGTCAATTATTCCTTTTTCACCAGAATTTGAATTGGGTTTCTCAGGAATTCTGGTCACTTTCAACACAGCTGTTGGCCTTGTGGCAGAAAACAACATCACATGAATATTTGTATTTAATTTTTGGAAAATTTCATAGATTTAATCCTTAAACCCTCAGCCCAGTATTTTATCTGCTTCACCCAGAACAAGCATTTTGACCCGTTTTGGAAAAAGATAATTGTTTAACACATCATAAACTCTCCCACGCATACCAAAAACAACATGTGGTGCTTTGGCCTGCAGTTTTGCATTTTATTTAGAACATTGGCTACACCAATGCAGACATGACAAGTTGCTCCCACGTACTCTCTAAGTGCCAGAATTACTTTTTGTATCTGTCAAGCCAGTTCTCTGGCAGGGGCCAATAGTGTGCTTGGGTCTCCTGGAACTCAGTCTCCAACCATTGAGCAAATGTAGCTGTCTTGCCAGTACCTGACTGAGCTTGATAATCACATCATACTCCTTAATACATGGAAGAATAGCTCTCTGCTGAATAACTGATGATTTCTCAAAACCATAAGCATACGTGCCCCAAAGAAGAGATTCCTTTAAGTTCATATTATCGATGTGATCAACAGCCTCATTCCAGTTGCTCTCGATGACACCAGTGGGTCCACTCCCTCTGGGTCATGGTCACCATGTTCTCTCTTGTTATGATCTATGGAACTGCCAGGCATGATCTGAAGAGCCACTCAGCACCCAACTGAAAGGCCCTCAGACTTCTTACTTTGGAAACATATTACAAATCTACAGTAATCAGAACAGAATAGTATTGGCACAAATGCAGACCATAGAGCAATGGAGCAGAATACAGAGCTCAGAAATGAAGCATCATCAATTTAGTCAAATGGTCAACAAGTGTGCCAAGATGACTCACAGGGAAAGACAGCCCCTTCAACAAACATCATTGGAAAACTGGCTGCTTATGTGAAAAAGCATAATGTGGGCCATTACTTTGATTCATGAACAAAAACTAACTTAATATGGATTAAAAACCTAAATGTATGACCTAAGTCTCTTAAACTCCTGGAAGAGAACATCTGAGAAAAACTCAGTAACCTTAAATTTAACAATGATTTGTTGGATATGACACCAAGAGCATATGAAAAAAAAAAAAGGGAAAATAGACACATGTGACCACATCAAACTAAAAATGTGTGCATTAAAGACTTAGATAGCAGTATGGAAAGGCAACCTGTGATCTGGAAGAAAATGTTTAAAATGTTATGTCTGATAAGAGGATTATATTCAGAATACATAAGAAATTACTACAATTAAATGAACCAATAGCCTAAATTAAAATGTTCATGTTACTTAAAGATATTTCTCTAGAGATAACCTACAAATTACCAACAAACATATAAGAAAATGCTCAAAATCAATAATCATTAGGAAAATACTAAAAAAACAACAAAGAGATTATACCTCACAATCATTATAATGGCTGACATGAAAGAGAAAGGAAAAGAACATATACTGACTATTATGTGGAGAAATTGCAACACTTTTGCACTTTTGGTAGGCATAAAAATGGTACAGTCACTATGAAAAGTAGTATAGGGTTCTTCCTAAAATTAAAAAAGAATTCCAATATTATGCAATCAGATATCTGGGTATATAGTAAAAAATAAGATAAAGAACAAAACAGCAGTCTTTCTAAGAGATATTTGCATGCCAAAAGGTGGAGGCAACTCAAGTGTCCCTTGGTGGGTGAAGACATAAACAAAAAGTTGCATACACATGTGATGGAATACTATTCAGCCTTAAAGAGGATAGAAATCCTGTCACATGCAGCAACATGGGTAAATCTTAAGGAGACTATGCTAAGTGTAACAACCAGATGCCAAAAGACCAATGCTTTACATGTTACTTACCTGGGGCATCTGAAGAAGTCACATTCTTAGAGACAGAAAGAAGAATGGTGGCTGCCAGTGGTGGAGGTAAGAAGGAAACAGGGAGTTGTTATTTAGGGGGATGGAGTTCCAGGTTTGCAAAATGAAAAGTTCTGGAGATCTGATACACACAAACTGAATATGCCAGACACTACTGAACTCTACAGTTGGGAAGATGCCCTGGAGGAGGAAATGGCAACCCAGTCCAGAATTCTTGCATGGGAAATTCCATGGACATAGGAGCCTGTCGAGCTACAGTCCATGGGGTTGCAAAAGTGTCAGACAGACTTAGCAACTAAGCAACAACACATGACTTAGTGACTAAACAATAGGACTGAACTACACTCAAAATACAACAAAAGTTATTATTATTATTATTATTTTGCTTTTAAAAGGTAGAAACTTCTAAAGTTCACCAAAATATCAGCATCAAAACTACAATATGGTCTTGAAATGTAATGTGTTTATTGTCCACTTAAGCACAATAAAGAAACTAGCTGTATCATGTATATTTTGGAATTCAGTGACTAACTAACACTGAACTCAACTTATACTCTGGTGTTAGGTGTGAACTGAGAATCTAGTGTGTGCCAGTAGCTGGCAAAGCATAATATGGGGTGAACAACCAAGTAAACAACTTCTAACATTGTATAGAGATATTCACTGCAATCTGAAATATAGTTTTACGGAGAGGTAAAGTCAACCTGTAGGGTTTTAAAAATAATTCTCTTCCAGACTATAGAGCAATTTCCATTCTGTCTAATACTGGATTCAATTTTCCTGATTTATTTGAAAGTGAAAATTAATGTTCTACTGAGAACCATAGATTCCTTACTGCTTGTACCATTAAAATTTACATAATGATGAGAACTCTACACTTGCGTACAAAAGATTGGGATTTTTCTTTTCCTTTAGAAATTTAGAGTAAGATATTCCTTGAAATGGCAAAAATAAAATGAGGGAGAGAAGGAGAATGGAAAGAAGGAAGGAAGGGGAGGAAATGAGGAGGAGGCGGAGAAAAAAGAGGAAGAAAGGAATGCAGGGAAAGAGAACAGTATCGCAGCATGGCACTATAAGAAGGCATGTTATTTTGGGAAAATTCTTCAAAGAATAAAGGTCATCAGAAGAATACAGTAATCTACAGCAGAATTAGAACTGATTTTGGAGCCCAAAGATGAGACAATACTATCAGAGTCCAGCAGAGACATTGGAGTAGGTTCCTATTGAGGAATGGTGAGCAGAAATCTAATGACTTGGGTTTTGGCTGCTTGCCAGAGTCTCCTGAGCAGAGACAGCAGGGAGATGGAGAGCTGCGATCAGAGAGGAGGGCACATCCCTACTGGCCCTACAGGGAAGAGACTAGCCCTGTGTCCACAGGACCACCTCCTGAGAGTGACCATGGGACTGGATGACCCTACCCAGGAGACACCATAGGGATCTGAGTGCAGACTGTGTGTTGGGTCCATGGAGCAGGGGCCTGGAGCTCTGAATGGGGAGGTCAAGGCAGACGATCCAGCTGCCCCAGGGAGTGTGGGACAGAGGGCCAGGGAGCTGTGCTTCTGCCAGGAAACTGCCCCTTCTCTCTTCACCCCCTGCTCTCTGCAGCAGCACCAGGACCTGCATCCTTATTCAGAGATGTCTGTGCTGACAAGACCCCATTTCTTAGGGTCACAAGTAGTCAGGACAGTGTCACCTGTCAGGTTGGATGGTGAACTTTGGGTATCAGACATCCATGTTGACACTCTGGGGCTCCCAGCTGCTGTCTGAGGGGAGAAACCCAGGACAGGGAGCACTAGGAGCCTCTGAAGCAGGAGCGCAGGTGCTTCTGTTGCCTTGTTGGGTGGCAGCATCAGTGAACAGAAGGGGGAGGGGAAGAACAGCCCTGCTCAGGATTGAGGGGAAGCATGGTCTTCCAAACCCCCCTAATTGGCTGTGGTGACCCAGGCTATCACCAAGGAAGGGGCCGGGCTTAGTGTCCTAGAACTCCCTACTAGGTGGTCCAAAGGGGATCACTGAGCACATAAATACATGGACTCAACAATGAAATGAAGGGAAAAACATCAGAGTTTGTCTAGTTTCATACCTTCACTGGAGAGCAAGGAGATCCAACCAGTCCATCCTAAAGGAAATCAACTATGAATAGTCATTGGAAAGAATGATGCTGAAGCTGAAGCTCCAATATTTTGGCCACCTGATGCAAAGAGCTGACTCATTGGAAAAGACCATGGTGCTGGTAAAGATTGAGCACAGGAGCAGAAGGGTGTGACAGAGGATAAAATGGCTGGATGGCATCACCAACTTAATGGAGATGAGTTTGAGCAACCTCAAGGGTATAGCAAAGGAAAGGGAAGTCTGGTGTGCTACATTCATGGGGTCACAAGAAATTGGACACAACTTAGCTGCTAAACAACAACATCTTCACTGGAGGATGCAGAGTTTGGAAATATATTCTCAGTCAAAGACTCTCTGCTGATCACTCTGCCCACTGTATTACCCAAATTTCCAGATTAGAGTCATACCCTTTAAGGATATTAATTTTATATTGGCAAAGAAAATGCGTTATTCATTTTCCATCTCTTGCAGTTTGAGGTCCATGATGTTCTTCCAAGAAGGCCTAAATAAAATGTTGGAGGAAAGAATGAATTGAAAAAATGAATTACACAAATGAGGAATAAATTCTTCAAATTAAACCTAGTGACTCCCCTCAAGTCCTCTTGTCCAGCCCTCAGGACACTGTCTCTCTGTCCACCCTCCTTCACGTGGCTGTCTGTCTCTGCCCCAGTCTCCACAGAGCATCCTTCACGTCCTTGTTTCTCAGACTGTAGACGAGGGGGTTGAGCATCGGGATGACCAGGGTGTAGAAGACAGAGACCACCTTGCCCTGCTCCAAGGATGCCACAGCTCCTGGCTGGGCATACATGACAAAAAGGGTCCCATAAAAGAGGGACACGGCTGTCATGTGGGAGCCGCAGGTGGAGAAGAGCTTGTGTCTCCCTCCTCCTGAGCGCATCCTCAGGATGGTCACTGTGATGTAGCCATAGGAGGTGAGAACCACGAGTGTGGTG
The DNA here is from genome assembly GCF_019923935.1 of Bubalus bubalis. Classification (NCBI taxonomy): domain Eukaryota; kingdom Metazoa; phylum Chordata; class Mammalia; order Artiodactyla; family Bovidae; genus Bubalus; species Bubalus bubalis. The sequence goes on from NC_059162.1 coordinate 118,821,506, forward strand.
CCCACGATGATGAGGCCACAAATGCTAAACAAGATCAGCTTATTGATTGTAGTGTCCGCACAGGCAAGCTTGAGCAGAGGCAGCACATCACAGAAGAAGTGGTCAATGTGGTTGGAGCTGCAGAACGGGAGAGTGAATGTGAAGCTGGCCTGCAGGACGGAGTTGAGGCAGCCCCCACAGTAGCATCCCAGCACCAGGCGGGCACAGATTGAGTGGCACATGGAGATGGGGTACTGCAAGGGGCTGCAGATGGCCACGAAGCGGTCATAGGCCATCACGGCCAAGAGGAATGCCTCAGTGGCTCCCATTAGAGAGAAAAAGAAAAACTGAATGATACATCCCTCAAACGTGATGACCTTGGAGGAAGTTACGGTGTTTGCCAGGGCCTTGGGGTAGATGACAGACAAGTAACACAGGTCCACAAAGGAGAGGTTCTTGAGGAAGAAGTACATTGGGGAGTGCAGACGTGCATCCAGGGTGACGACCATGATCATGGTGAGGTTCCCCAGGATGGCCACCACGTACAGGGCCAGGAACAGAGCAAAGAGCAGGTCCTGGGTCTGCTGACCACCCGCAAATCCATCCAGCACAAACTCCTGCAGAGGCATCACTGAGAGGTTTCCGTTTCCTTGGGGTGACATGGCCCTGAGCTGGTGACACAAGACAGAGAGTTAGGAACCAGTGGGAGGCAGTGAGAGGGAGCAGGTCAGGGTCACAAAGTCATCCTCTCTTAGAGAACAGGCACCCTTCAGTGCCCAACTGCAGGGCAAGTAGATACCACTCTTCTTCCTGATAAATACTAGCTGATCTGAAGCATAACCATTTCCTCTGATTTACTCGTTACTAAGTGTGCTTGGAGCACTCACCCTGTGGGAGATGGAGCATTTGCTATGAGAAAAGACTCAAGGGGTCCTGCCAAGCCGAGAATCTACTGTGTAAGGGTGGCTTACATCTCCCTGTCCTTGCTTTCAAGGACATGCTCTCCCTCCCCACAGGGATGCTCCTGAGCTATTTCTGCACTTGCTCAGGTGTCTAATCCTGCACCTCCCACATCTTATTTACTCATTCTTTAGTTTCAGAAATTGTTAAGTACTTCATGCCATCAGGACATGACCCAGTGATAGCTCTATCCTGGTACAGGCTGGGAGCAGGTAAGGGACCAACCCTCACCAGGCTTGTGTGGAACTATGCATTTCTCTCCTGCAGGAGCAGAGACCTAATTTAGCATCTTTGTCTCTGAGATAGGATCTTGATGGCAACCTCAGCTGAGCTCTCTGCATCCTTGAGAATCTAAGGGTTCTTTCTTGTAATGTCCAGATGTCAGCCAATTCCCAGAGAGGAGAAAGTCCACCTCCATGGCCTGAAAAGCAGCAGGTCAGAGTTGTGACACATTCAGCATATGGCGTGTCCTGGCTCATCCTGACTTCCATGCCCCTGGCTCCTCTGCACACGCTGTGGGGTGATTGCTCGGAGCTGTGGGAGCCACCAACACAGTCACGTCTGTCTCAGTGACTGGGTCCCCCATCTGGGTGCTGCTTTCTGTGCCAGTCACAGCCCAGGCCAGGGCTGAACTCCATACTCACATGGGACATGGGCACCAGCTGTGCGATGCCCAGAGGGGAGGTCAGGGGAGATGCAGACTAAGAGAGAGGAGTGAAGAAGGAAGGTGGACACCACAGTGTCTCCCAGGCCTAAGAGGAGCATCAGTGGGAGAGCAGAGCCGATTTTAGAGCAGTTTCATTCTTTAGAGGTGCGAGCTGCAGGATCACAGGGCTGGCCGCCTTCAGAGGGAGTGCCTTCCCCTGGAGTCGGGGTGTACAGGCAGCAGCTATGTGGTCAGTGGGGCCTGCGGAGGAGCAACGACCACCACACTCTCGCTCAGCCTGCAGTTCTCTTAGAAGATGTCTGAGAGAGTTCATGCTCTCCAACAATAGAGCATGCAGGAGAAAGAATGGGTTGCCCATCTTTCCTCTCCTGACTGGCCTGACTCCAACCCCCACAGGACAGCAGAGCATCAGAGTTTGCTAGGGATGCCCCTGCATTGTGACATGGGTTAGGAGCTGGTGGTCGGAGTGCAGTTGGTGGGATGCCCTACACACCTCAGCTGGCCGCTCCTTGGCTGTCCTCCCATCCCTGTCCTGTGCACAGGTTCACATTAGTCTCAGCTGAGTTTTTGCTGGACTGGAATGAGTGAATTAAACTCAGGTGACCATGATATCTACTGCTGTGGACAGGAAACCCTTAGAAGAAATGCAGTAGCCCTCCTAGTCAACAAAAGATTCTGAAATGCAGTACTTGGGTACAGTCTCAAAAATGACAACAATCTCTCTTCATTTCCAAAGCAAACCATTGAATATAACAATTATCCAAGTCTATGCCCCAATAGTAATGCTAAAGAAGCTGAAGTTCAATGGTTCTATGAAGACCTACAAGACCTTCTAGAATTAACACCCAAAACGATGTCCTTTTCATTATAGGGACCTGGAGTGCAAAAGTAGGAAGTCAAGAAATACCTGGAGTAACAGGCAAATTTGGCCTTGGAGTACAAAATGAAGCAGGGTAAAGCTTAACAGAGTTTTGCCAAGAGAACATACTGGTCATAGCAAACACCTTCTTCCAACAATATAAGAGAAGACTCGACACATGGACATCACCAGATGGTAAGTACTGAAATCAGATGATTATATTCTCTGCAGCTGAAGATGAAGAAGCTCCAAACAGTCAGCAAAAACAAGACTGGCAGCTGAGTGTGGCTCAGATCATGCACTCCTTATTGCCAAATTCAGACTAAATTTGAAGAAAGTAGGGAAGACCACTAGACCATTCAGGTAAGACTTAAATCTCTTATGATTATACAGTAGTAGTGACAAATAGATTCAAGGGATTAGATCTGATAAAGTGCCTGAAGAACTATGGAAGGAGGCTCATGACATTGTACAGGAGGCAGTGATGAAGACCATCCCCAAGAAAAAGAAATGTAAAAAGGCAAAATAGTTGTCTGAACAGGCCTTAAAAATAGCTGACAAAAGAAGAGAAGCTAAAGGCAAAGGAGAAAAGGAAAGATATGCCCATTTGAATTCAGAGTTCAAGAATAGCAAAGAGAGATAAGAAAGCTTCCCCAATGATCAATGCAGAGAAATAGAGGAAAACAACAGAATGGGAAAGACTAGAGATCTCTTCAACAAAATTAGAGATATTAAGAGAATATTTTATGCAAAGATGGCCCCAATAAAGAACAGAAATGGTATGGATCTAACAGAGGCAAAAACTATTAAGAAGAGTTGGCAAGAATACACAGAACTATACAAAAAAGATCTTCATGACCCAGATAACCACGATGGTGTGATCACTGACCTAGAGACAGACACCCTGGAATGCAAAGTCAAGTGGGCTTTAGGAAGCATCACTATGAACAAAGCTAGTGGAGGTGATGGAATTCCAGTTGAGCTATTTAAATCCTAAAAGATGATACTGTGAAAGTGCTGCACTCAATATGCCAGGAAATTTGGAAAACTCAGCAGTGGCTACAGGACTGGAAAAGGTCAGTTTTCACTCCAATACCAAAGAAAGGTAATGCCAAACAATGTTCAAACTACCACACAATTGCACTCATCTCACATGCTAGCAAAGCAATGCTCAAAATTCTCCAAGCCAGGCTTCAAGAGTATGTGAACCATGAATTTTCAGATGCTTAAGCTGGGTGTAGAAAAGGCAGAGGAACCAGAGATCAAATTGCCAAATTCTGTTGGATCATCAAAAAAGCAAGAGAGTTCCAGAAAAGCATCTACTTCTGCTTCATTGACTATGCCAAAGCTTTGACTGTGTGGATCACACCAAACTGTGGAAAATTCTTCAAGAGATGGGAATACCAAACAACCTGACCTGGCTCCTGAGAATTCTGTATGCAAGTCAAGAAACAACAGTTAGAACCATACATGGAACAACAGACTGGTTCTGAATTGGTAAAGGAGTACATCAAGGCTGTATATTGTCACCCTGCTTATTTAACTTATATGCAGAGTACATCATGAGAAATACTGCACTGGACAAATCACAATCTGGAATCAAGATTGCCAGGAGAAATATCAATAACCTCAGATATGCAGATGACACCACCCTTATGGCAGAAAGTGAAGAAGAACTAAAGAGCCTCTTGATGAAAGTGAAGGAGAAGAGTGAAAAGTTGACTTAAAACTCAACATTCATAAAACTAACATCAGGGCATCCGGTCCCATCACTTCATGGCAAATAGATGGAGATACAGTGGGAACACTGGCAAACTTTATTTTCTTGGGCTCCAAAATCACTGCAGATGGTGACTGTAGCCATGAAATTAAAAGATGCTTGATCCTGGGATGAAAAGCTATGACCAACCTAGACCGCATATTTGAAAGCAGAGACATTACTTTGCCAACAGAGTTCCATCTAGTCAAGGCTATGGTCTTTCCTGTAGTCAGGTATGGATGTGAGTGTTGGACTATAAAGAAAACTGAGCACTGAAGAATTGATGCTTTTGAACTGTGGTGTTGGAAAAGACTCCTGAGAGTCCCTTGGACTGCAAGGCGATCCAACCACTCAATCCTAAAGGAAATCAGTTTTGGATATTCATCAGAAGGACTGATGTTGAAGCTGAAACTCCAACACTTTGGGAACTTGATGCGAAGAACTGACTCATATGAAAAGACCCTGATGCTGGGAAAGATTGAAGGCCAGAGGAGAAGGGAACGACAGAGCGTGAGATGGTTGAACGGCATCACTGATTCGATGGACATGAATTTGAGTGAACTCCGGGAGTTGGTAATGGAACAGGGAGGCCAGGTGTACTGCAGTCCATGGGTCAAAAGGAGTAAGACACAACTGAGTGACTGAAATGAACTGAACTGAAGCTTTTTCTGTCCATCTCTGTGTACCTCCTATTTATACACACAATAGAGCCACTGTGACCAGAGTGACCATCTTTCCTCCACCATCCCAGGCCTGCTTTCTTGCTTTTATGTCCCCTGTGGTTCCCAACTTCATGTTCTATTCTGTTTCCCAGGGCAATTTGTCCACTTCAGGGGCCTTGGGTCCTGAAACAGTGACCCCTAGGATGCCTATTGAAGCACATGAGAAGCAATTTGCATTTTCTTCTGGGAAGCCAAGATGGTTTTTGAAAATAAACTCACACATTCCATTGGTTATTTAGATACTGCAGTGGGGCTGTGGTCGCTTCAGTAAACCTGTGATTAAACTTGATATGTACCTTCCCCTGTGTAGCAGAAGAATCCAGTGTTGTCTGCAAGCCTCTGTATTTATTGACTGGGTCCTGTGTCCTTTTCCTTGTACATTTAGTTAGGCAAATGCAGTCTGAGGCCCTACGACAATATCATTACCTAGAGCTAGTCAGAAATGCAAGGTCTCAGGTCACTGGATTTAAGCCCATGTTTATTTGAGACTTCCTGATTATTTCCACATCGTTAATGTTCAGACCTGCTGCCCTGACTGACCCTGCCCAGTGCAGTTGGGAAGTGGGCAGTGATATGTCCAGGTCCAGGCCCCCAGGACTCACCTGTCAGTGATGCTGACCACGCCCTGCTGAGTGATGGCCACGGTGCTCCTGTGATGTCAGGAGGGGCATGGCTCACCCAGGACCCTGTGCTCCCAGGGAGGATGGGACTCCTGACCCAGGTCTGTGCTGATGATAATGATGTGGTACTGAGGGCCCTCCACCCTGTTCAGCTCTGGCCTCCTGTGCAGGGAAGTGAGGGTGGGGAGGGCGCAGGAGAGCGCTTAGGTCAAAATGAGAGGGAGGTCAGGTGCTCCAAGGGCCTTCTGCAGGAAACTCTTAGGTCTTGGTAAAAGCAGAAGATGGGGGTGGACTCAGCTCACCTGCTCCTCTATGTCTGTCCCCTCAGCCAGCTGGTACTCATGGCACCTGCATCTTTGGGTCCCTCTGCTGGGAAGATGCTCTCCACTTGGCACAGCTGGGATTTGTGGCCTCAAATGGCCAATTAGGTGAGACTTGCCTCTGAGTGCACTGGGGCTCCCTACTCCCAGGGCCCCAGAGAGATGTAGTTCTGTGGCCAAACTTCCTCTGTTACATCTCAGCCCAGAACAGGACGGTTAGGAGTGACTCCCTGAAATCATTCTGAACTACTGGGGTCCACTGAGCAAGAAGTAAGGCAATTTAGAGGAACCCAGTGGTCTTCCTTGGAAAGGCCTCCCCAGGGCTGCTGCTGTGACCTTCTGGCCCACAGCCCTTCCTTCCTGTTTCATCCTGGTGTGTTGGCATGACCAAGAGTGATGTGCAGGACTCTGTGCCTGGTGAATAAGCACAGCCCTTTCTCGGTCATAAGGTGGCTCTTCTATCAATGGAGATTGACTAAACATATGTTAAAACAAAATATACACAACGGAGTATTACTCAGCCATTAAAAAGAATACATTTGAATCAGTTCTAATGAGGTGGATGAAACTGGAGCCTATTATACAGAGTGAAGTAAGCCAGAAAGAAAAACACCAATACAGTATACTAACGCATATATATAGAATTTAGAAAGATGGTAACAATAACCCTATGTACGAGACAGCAAAAGAGACACTGATGTATAAAATCAGTCTTCTGGACTCTGTGGGAGAGGGAGAGGGTGGGGAGATTTGGGAGAATGGCATTGAAACATGTATAATATCATGTATGAAACGAGTTGCCAGTCCAGGTTAGATGCACGATACTGGATGCTTGGGGCTGGTGCACTGGGACGACCCAGAGGGAGGGTATGGGGAGGGAGGAGGGAAGAGTGTTCAGGATGGGGAACACAGGTATACCTGTGGCGGATTCATTTCGATATTTGGCAAAACGAATACAATATTGTAAAGTTTAAAAAATAAAATTAAATTAAAAAGAAAAAAAAACTAATTGTGGTTTTGGATTGTGGATTTTAAATCACATAACTGGGCTCAAACACATCTTTATTAATCAAAATAGCCACCTTTACAGTCAACACATTTTTGCCCTTGTGAAATAAGTTAACTTTTTTCTGTAGCATAAAAGTCCATGCTTTAGGATTCAATAAGATCTTGGGAAAAAGCATTTTCTGCCTCCTGCTGGTTGTGGAAGCATTTTCCTTGCAAAAAGTGGTTGAAACGATTGAAGAATCAGTAAATTGGTGAGAGGTCAGGTGAACATGGTGGATGAAGCAAAACTTTGTAGCCCAATTGGTTCAACTTTTGGTGCATTGGTTGTGTGACATGTGGTCAGGCGTTGTCCTGGAGAAGAACTGGGCTCATTCTGTTTACCAAAGCTGGTTGCAGGCATTGTAGTTTTCAGTGTATCTCATCAGTTTGCTGAGCATACTTCTCAGATGTAATTATTTTGCCAGGATTCAGAAAGCTTTAGTAGATCAGATGGGCAGCAAACCACCAAAGAGTGGTCGTGACCTTTTTTTGGTGCAAGTTTGGCTTCAAAAGTGCTTTGGAGCTCTTCTCGGTTCAACCACTAAGCCAGTTGTCACTGGTTGTTGTATAAAATCCATCTTTCATAGCATATCACAATCTTTTTTCAGAATTTATTTATATTTAATTGAAGGATAATTGCTTTACAGTATCGTGTTGGTTTCTACCAAACATCAACGTGAATCAGCAATAGGTTTACCCATGTCCCCTCCCCCTTGAACATCCCTCCCACCTCCCTCCTCATCCCACCCTTCTAGTGAGAGGGTAACAGGCAGGAAGTCTAGGGGTTCCCAAGAGGAGGAAACAAATTAAAAGTGTCAGGCTTTTTTTCCCTTCTCTATGCAAAATTAAAAGGAGGTTTCTGTGGTGACCCAAAGACTAAAGGGCAGGTAAGACCAAGGAGGGTCTTGAAATGCAGGAATGGAAAAACCAGACCCTTATCATCCTTCCCTCCCCCATTTTGTAACTATTAAAGGATTTCAGGTCCTCCTGAGCAGTATAACCTGTCTCCCCTCCTATCCCACACAGGGAGAAGGTATTTGCCTGACACTTCCCCCTACCCAGTATACGTTCCTCATCCAATCAGCAAAAGACCTACAAGACCCCCAATCTCACTCCCTGTACCTTCAGTATAAAAGTAGATTAAGGACCCCTGTTCAACATTGGTTCTCCCTTGAGCTGGACAGCTGTTCTAACAGCGTCTTCCATTCTAATAAACTTTATTTCCCTCTCATTCTGTCTCATGTCTGGAAATTCTTTTCCAACCCTCTCCCAGACCACGACATTTTTAGTGGCCCTTATGGGGACTCAGGGTCTCTTCCCCACTTCCTCCCTTCTCCTTTCTCATAGGGCCCCCCTTGAACAGGAGAGTGCTGTGGAAGTGTTGCAGGAAAGGGGACCCAGAGTCGCCATTTGCTGCAGGAAGGCGGACCCCTTCCAGGGCCTGAAACTAGGCTCTTGTCTAACACTTGGAAATGAATTGTCTGAGGAGACATCTGTGCTGACAAAGCAAGGGATTTTATTGGGAAAGGGTACCTGCGTGGAGAGCCATAGGGTAAGGAACCCAGGAGAACTGCTCTGCCACCAGGCTCGCAGTCTCAGGTTTTATGGTGATGGAATTAGTTTCCAGGTGGTCTTTGGCCAATCATTCTAATTCAGAGTCCTTCCTGGTGGTGCACGCATCACTCAGCCAAGATGGATGCCAGCGAGAGGGATTCTGGGAAGTGGATGGAAACGTGGTGTCTCCTTTCGACCTTTTGAGAACTCTCCCAGTTGGTGGTGGCTTATCAGTTCTGCATTCCTCATCAGGAGTCGTCATAAAACAACTCATGCAAATGGTTACTGTGGTGCTTGGCAAGGGTGGGCGGCCTCAATCGGTGTGCTTCCCCTAACAGAAGCAGCTGAGGAGATCTGATCAGGGTTGCCCTCTGGTGTGTCCAAAGGCCCCACTGCTCAGTGCATGCCAGTAGCTGCCACCCCAATGGGTGAGGGGCTCTCGTTTTACTTCTTTCTAATTGAGGACTAGGCCAACCAATATTGTGTGGGCACGGGTCAGGCACCTAAAAGCCATTAGAATGCCTGCCACATGAAGACTCCCATACGAGGATAAGGGGGACATGTAACAGATCAGGCCACAAGGGCATGCACCCCCAGCAAGACAACTTCAGACCACCTTGTCAGGCACATAGCGGTTGGGGGAAAGCAGAGGCCACTGTCCCCTGGCCACCACCTCACCGATAGGATTGTGAGGTGTATTCCTCAGCCTTTTTCCGTGTCACTTTCACTTTTTCCCCTTTCAGTCCAGATTGATTTACAGGAGCCTAGGTGTTGCCTGTGAGCCATCCCAAGAGTGCCTTCACATTTCAGGGAATCACCAAATGGAGTGATTGGCCTGGGAATCTGTCTGTCTCAGCCTGGGTCACACGGTGTCCTAGCTGCATAGTCCTCAGGGGTCACCTCTCACTGTCAGATGTGGCTATTGGGACGGTCAGCCATTTTGGTGCCATTAGTCACACGGAGAGTTCACTGGGACAAAAGTGACGCCTTTCTGTCAGCTGGTGACTCTCAGTACCCCATTTTACGGCAGGTTGGCTGAGTGGATTCTGGTACATCCTGGGAGCCTCTCTCAGACTCACCCCTTGGATACATTCTCAGAAACTGGAACATTTTCACATGGCAAAAGGCCTAGCCCCAGTACAAACTGGGGGGCCCCCAAAACTGGCTTCTGAATGGCACACTAGCTTTTGCCAACAGGAGGGAAAGGACTCAGAGTTTCCTTATGTTCCGTCCTTCATGACCCTCAGTCAGAACCCAGATTTGAGGGACTCATGCTGCATGTGTCTTTCTGTTGCCTCCCTATCTCCTGTCTCCCTCTGTCTCTCTCCATCAGATTTCCTAGCCACCCCTACTTGAATTTTCACATCCACATGATCTCTAGGGAAGCATTCTGAGCTTCCCCTTGGTCCAGGTCTTTCTGCTATATTCAAAAGCCTGAAGGATCAAAAACTCTCCTAACTTTCTTAAGAATCCCCTTCTAACTGTGCTTATCTCATAGGTGGGGAGGGAACCAAGCCTCCCCCACTCCTGAACATCCTAAAGAATTCCCTTCTAACTACTCCTGTTTCTCAGGATGGGGAAAGACCAAGCTTCCCTCACTCCTGCAAATTCTCTGAACCCTTCACATTCTTCTGATGGGACAAAGACCTCCCTTCCCACCAGAGGGAGAATCCAAGATTTTTATCAGCTGATCTGCCCCTGATATCAGAATCAAATTGAGCACTATTAGCTCTATACTTTGTGTGTAAAACTATGACTACAGAAAGGAATGATGACTTTTGGACACAGGATGGCCATGATATTCTTTAGACTCCGGATAAAACTGGTTAAAATAAAATTTTTTTCTTGGAAACTGCAAAAATCGGTCATTTTACATATGCAGTTAAAAACAACTAGCTTGTTAAAAAGACTGCCTATAGGAAAGCTTTGGAGAAGGCAATGGCACCCCACTCCAGTACTCTTGCCTGCGCCCATGGATGGAGGAACCTGGTAGGCTGCAGTCCATGGGGTCGCTAAGAGTCGGACATGACTGAGCGACTTCCCTTTCACTTTTCACTTTCATGTATTGGAGAAGGAAATGGCAACCCACTCCAGTGTTCTTGCCTGGAGAATCCCAGGGACGGGGGAGCCTGGTGGACTGCCATCTATGGGGTCGCACAGAGTTGGACACAACTGAATTGACTTAGCAGCAGCAGAGAAAAGCTTGAAGTTAACCCTTTCCATGTCCCTTAAATACACGGCCCACTTTGCCTCAGACCTCAGCCTTGGGCAAATTAGAACTTCAAACAAACAAACAAAAAGTGTGTGTGGGGGGGGGGGGGAGGGGATCAAAGAGACATTTTAAATCTCAAGTGGAAAACTAGGAGATCTCTGTCTGTCTGTTTGTACTTAGGTATGTCTCAGTCAGTCAGCTCAGTTGCTCAGTTGTGTCCAACTCTGTGATGCCATGGACTGCAGCACGCCAGGCCTCCCTGCCCATCACCAACTCCCGGAGCTTACTCAAACTCATGTCCATTGAGTCAGTAATGCTTTCCAACCATTTCATCCTCTGTCATCCCCTTCTCCTCCCACCTATAATTTTCCAGCATCTTTCTGGCTTACTTCACTCTGTATAATAGGCTCCAGTTTCATCCACCTCATTAGAACTGATTCAAATGTGTTCTTTTTAATGGCTGAGTGGCTGTGACCAGCGCACTAAGCGTAGCGGCGGCTGCGACCAGCGCACTAAGCGTGGCTGAGAGGAGCTACCCCACGTCCGAGGTCAGGGGCAGAAGCCGGGAGGACCCCATGCCCGAAGGGCAGCGGCCAAGAGGAGTTACCCCACGTCCGAGGTCAGGGGCAGCGGCCGAGAGTGCCAGGCTGCAATGGCACAGGAACGGCCGAGAACAGCTACCCCGTGTCTGAGGTCAGGGGTGATGGCCAAGAGGAGCTACCCCACATCCGAGGTCAGGGGCAATGGCTAAGAGGAGCTACCCCGCAAACGAGGCCAGGAGTGGCAGCTGGGAGGACCAACCCCAGGCCCAAGGCCAGGGGTGGTTGCCGGGAGGAACAACCCCACGTCCAGTGAGCAGTGGCTGCACGGGCACAGGAGGGCCTAGAGGAGCTATCCCACATTGAAGGTCAGGAAGGGCTGAGGTGAGGATACCCCTCGTCCAAGGTAAGGAGCAGCGGCTGCTCTTTGCTGGAGCGGCCGTGAAGAGATAGCCCATGCCCAAGGTAAGAGAAACCCAAGTAAGATGGTAGGTGCTGCAAGAGGGCATCAGAGGGCAGACATACTGAAACATACTCACAGAAAACTAGTCAATCTAATCACACTAGGAACACAGCCTTGTCTAACTCAATGAAACTAAGCCATGCCCGTGGGGCAACCAAGACAGGCGGGTCATGGTGGAGAGATCTGACAGAATGTGGTCCACTGGAGAAGGGAATGGCAAACCACTTCAGTATTCTTGCCTTGAGAACCCCATGAACAGTATGAAAAGGCAAAATGATAGGATACTGAAAGAGGAACTCCCCAGGTCAGTAGGTGCCCAATATGCTACTGGAGATCAGTGGAGAAAAAACTCCAGAAAGAATGAAGAGATGGAGCCAAAGCAAAAACAATACCCAGCTGTGGATATGACTGAAGCAAGGTGATAGAGGCAAGGTCCGATGCTGTAAAGAGCAATATTGCATAGGAACCTGGAACGTCAGATCCATGAATCAAGGCAAATTGGAAGTGGTTAAACAAGAGATGGCAAGAGTGAGTGTTGACATTCTAGGAATGAGCGAACTAAAATGGACTGGAATGGGTGAATTTAACTCAGATGACCATTATATCTACTACTGCGGGAAGCAATCCCTTAGAAAAAATGGAGTAGCCATCATGGTCAACAAAAGAGTCCGAAATGCAGTACTTGGATGCAATCTCAAAAACAACAGAATGATCTCTGTTCGTTTCCAAGGCAAACCATTCAATATCAGAGTAATCCAAGTCTATGCCCCAATCAGTAACGCTGAAGAAGCTGAAGTTGAATGGTTCTATGAAGACCTACAAGACCTTTTAGAACTAAAACCCAAAAAAGATGTCCTTTTCATTATGGGGGACTGGAATGCAAAAGTAGGAAGTCAAGAAACACCTGGAGTAACAGGCTAATTTGGCCTTGGAATACGGAATGAAGCAGGGCAGACTAATAGAGTTTTGCCAAGAAAATGCACTGGTCATAGCAAACACACTCTTCCAACAATACAAGAGAAGACTACACATGGACATCACCAGACGGTCAACACCGAGATCAGATTGATTATATTCTTTGCAGCCAAAGATGGAGAAGCTCTATACAGTCAACAAAAACAAGACCAGGAGCTGACTGTGGCTCAGATCATGAACTCCTTATTGCCAAATTCAGACTGAAATTGAAGAAAGTAGGGAAATCCACTAGACCATTCAGGTATGACCTAAATCAAATCCCTTATGATTATACAGTGGAAGTGAGAGATAGATTTAAGGGCCTAGATCTGATGGATAGAGTGCCTGATGAACTATGGAATGAGGTTCGTGACATTGTACAGGAGACAGGGATCAAGACCACCCCCATGGAAAAGAAATGCAAAAAAGCAAAATGGCTGTGTGGGGAGGCAATACAAATAGCTGTGAAAAGAAGAGAAGCGAAAAGCAAAGGAGAAAAGGAAAGATATAAGCATCTGAATGCAGGGTTCCAAAGAATAGCAAGAAGAGATAAGAAAGCCTTCTTCAGGGATCAATGCAAAGAAATAGGGGAAAACAACAAAATGGGAAAGACTAAAAGATCTCTTCAAGAAAATTAAAGATACCAAGGGGACATTTCATGCAAAGATGGGCTCAATAAAGGACAGAAATGGTATGGACCTAACAGAAGCAGAAGATATTAAGAAGAGGTGGCAAGAATACACAGAAGAACTGTACAAAAAAGATCTTCATGACCCAGATAATCACGATGGTGTGATCACTGACCTAGAGCCAGACATCCTGGAATATGAAGTCAAGTGGACCTTAGAAAGCATCACTACGAACAAAGCTAGTGGAGGTGATGGAATTCCAGTTGAGCTCTTTCAAATCCTGAAAGATGATGCTGTGAAAGTGCTGCACTCAATATGCCAGCAAATTTGGAAAACTCAGCAGTGACCACAGGACTGGAAAAGGTCAGTTTTCATTGCAATCCCAAAGAAGGGCAATGCCAAAGAATGCTCAAACTACCACACAATTGCACTCATATCACACGTGAGTAAAATAATGCTCAAAATTCTCCAAGCCAGGCTTCAGCAATACGTGGACTGTGAACTTCCTGATGTCCAAGCTGGTTTTAGAAAAGGCAGAGGAACCGGAGATCAAAGTGCCAACATCCGCTGGATCATGGAAAAAGCAAGAGAGTTCCAGAAAAACATCTATTTCTGCTTTATTGACTATGCCAAAGCCTTTGACTTTGTGGATCACAATAAACTGTGGAAAATTCTGAAAGAGATGGGAATACCAGACCACCTGACCTGCCTCTTGAGAAATCTGTATGCAGGTCAGGAAGCAACAGTTAGAACTGGACATGGAACAACAGATTGGGTCCAAATTGGCAAAGGAATACGTCAAGGCTGTATATTGTCACCCTGTTTATTTAACTTCTATGCAGAGTACATCATGAGAAACGCTGGACTGGAAGAAAAACAAGCTGGAATCAAGATTGCCGGGAGAAATATCAATAACCTCAGACATGCAGATGACACCACCCTTATGGCAGAAAGTAAAGAGGAACTAAAAAGCCTCTTGATGAAAGTGAAAGTGGAGAGTGAAAAAGTTGGCTTAAAGCTCAACATTCAGAAAACTGAAGATCATGGCATCTGGTCTCATCACTTCATGGGAAATAGATGCGGGAACAGTGGAAACAGTGTCAGGCTTTATTTTTGGGGGGTTTCAAAATCACTGCAGATGGTGACTGTAGCCATGAAATTAAAAGACAGTTACTCCTTGGAAGGAAAGTTATGACCAACCTAGATAGCATATTGAAAAGCAGAGACATTACTTTGCCAACAAAGGTCCGTCTAGTCAAGGCTACGGTTTTTCCTGTGGTCATGTATGAATGTGAGAGTTGGACTGTGAAGAAGGCTGAGGGCCGAAGAATTGATGCATTTGAACTGTGGTGTTGGAGAAGACTCTTGAGAGTCCCTTGGGCTACAAGGAGATCCAACCAGTCCATTCTGAAGGAGATCAGCCCTGGGATTTCTTTGGAGGGAGTGATGCTGAAGCTGAAACTCCAGTACATTGGCCACCTCATGCCAAGAGTTAACTAATTGGAAAAGACCCTGATGCTGGGAAATATTGAAGGCAGGAGGAGAAGGGGACGACAGAGGATGAGATGGTTGGATGGCATCACTGACTTGATGGACGTGAGTCTGAGTGAACCCGGGAGTTGGTGATGGACAGGGAGGCCTGACGTGCTGTGATTCATGGGGTCACAAAGAGTCGGACACAACTGAGCGACTGAACTGAACTGAATACTCCACTGTGTATATGTACCACAGCTTTCTTATCCATTCATCTGCTGATGGACATCTAGGTTGCTTCCATGTCCTGGCTATTATAAACAGTGCTGCAATGAACATAGGGGTACACGTGTCTCTTTCAATTCTGGTGTCCTCGGTGTGTATCCCCACAATGGGATTTCTGGGTCGTATGGCAGTTCTATTTCCAGTTTTTTAAGGAATCTCCACACTGTTCTCCATAGTGGCTGTACTAGTTTGCATTCCCACCAACAGTGTAAGAGGGTTCCCTTTTCTCCACATCCTCTTCAGCATTTACTGCTTGTAGACTTTTGGATCGCAGCCATTCTGACTGGCCTCAAATGGTACCTCATTGTGGTTTTGATTTGCATTTCTCTGATAATGAGTGATGTTGAGCATCTTTTCATGTGTTTGTTAGCCGTCTGTATGTCTACTTTGGAGAAATGTCTATTTAGTTCTTTGGCCCATTTTTTGATTGGGTCGTTTATTTTTATGGAATTGAGCTGCAGGAGTTCCCTGTATATTTTTGAGATTAGTTGTTTGTCAGTTGCTTAATTTGCTATTATTTTCTCACATTCTGAAGACTGTCTTTTCACCTTGCTTATAGTTTCTTTTGTTGTGCAGAAGCTTTTAATTTTAATTAGATCCCATTTGTTTATTTTTGCTTTTATTTCCAATATTCTGGGAGGTGGGTCATAGAGGATCCTGCTGTGATGTATGTCAGAGAGTGTTTTGCCTATGTTCTCCTCTAAGAGTTTTATAGTTTCTGGTCTTATGTTTAGATCTTTAACACATTTTGAGTTTATTTTTGTGTATGGTGTTAGGAAGTGCTCTAGTTTCATTCTTTTACAAGTGGTTGACCAATTTTCCCAGCACCACTTGTTAAACAGATTGTCTTTCCTCCACTGTATATTCTTGCCTCCTTTGTCAAAGATAAGGTGTCCATAGGTGTGTGGGTTTATCTCTGGGCTTTCTATTTTGTTCCACTGATCTATATTTCTGTCTTTATGTCAGTACCATACTGTTTTGATGACTGTGGCTTTGTAGTAGAGCCTTAAGTCAGGCAGGTTGATTCCTCCAGTTCCATTCTTCTTTCTCAAGTTTGCTTTGGCTAGTCGAGGTTTTTTGTATTTCCATACAAATTGTGAAATTATTTGTTCCAGCTCTGTGAAAAATACCGTTGGTAGCTTGATAAGGATTGCATTGAATTTATAGATTGTTTTGGGTAGTATACTCATTTTCACTCTATTGATTCTTCCAATCCATGAACATGATATATTTCTCCATCTATTACTGTCTTCTTTGATTTCTTTCATCAGTGTTTTATATATACAGGTCTTTAGTTTCTTTAGGTAGATATATTCCTAAGTATTTTATTCTTTTCGTTGCAATGGTGAATGGAATTGTTTCCTTAATTTCTCTTTCTATTTTCTCATTGTTAGTGTATAGAAATGCAAGGGATTTCTGTGTGCTGATTTTGTATCATGCAACTTTGCTATATTCATTGATTAGCTCTAGTAATTTTCTGGTGGAGTCTTTAGGGTTTTCTCTGTAGAGGATCATGTCATCTGCAAACAGTGAGAGTTTTACTCCTTCTTTTCCAATTTGGATTCCTTTTATTTCTTTTTCTGCTCTGATTGCTGTGGCCAAAACTTCCAAAACTATGTTGAATAGTAGTGGTGAGAGTGGGCACCCTTGTCTTGTTCCTGACTTTAGGGGAAATGCTTTCAATTTTTCACCATTGAGGATAATGTTTGCTGTGGGTTTGTCATATATAGCTTTTATTATGTTGAGGTATGTTCCTCCTATTCCTGCTCTCTGGAGAGTTTTTATCATCAATAGATGTTGAATTTTATCAAAGACTTTCTCTGCATCTATTGAGATAATCATATGGTTTTTATTTTTCAATTTGTTAATGTGGTGTATTACATTGAATGATTTGTGGATATTGAAGAATCCTTGCATCCCTGGGATAATGCCCACTTGGTCATGGTGTATGATCTTTTTAATGTGTTGTTGAACTCTGATTGCTAGAATTTTACTAAGGGTTTTTGCATCTATGTTCATCAGTGATATTGGCCTGTAGTTTTCTTGTTTTGTGTCACCTTTGTCAGGTTTTGGTATTAGGGTGATGGTGGCCTCATAGAATGGGTTTGGAAGTTTACCTTCCTCTGCAATTTTCTGGAAGAGTTTGAGTAGGATAGGTGTCAGCTCTTCTCTAAACTTTTGGTAGAATTGAGTTGTGAAGTCGTCTGGACCTGGGCTTTTATTTGCTGAAAGATTTCTGATTACAGTTTCAATTTCCGTGCTTGTGATGGGTCTGTTAAGATTTTCTATTTCTTCCTGGTTCAGTTTTGGAAAGTTGTATTTTTCTAAGAATTTGTCCATTTCTTCCATGTTGTCCATTTTATTGGCATATAATTGCTGATAGTAGTCTCTTATGATCCTTTGTATTTCTGAGTTGTCTGTTGTGATCTCTCCATTTTCATTTCTAATTTTATTGATCTGATTTTTCTCCCTTTGTTTCTTGATGAGTCTGGCTAATGGTTTGTCAATTTTATTTATCCTTTCAAAGAACCAGCTTTTGGCTTTGTTGATTTTTGCTATGTTCTCCTTTGTTTCTTTGCATTTATTTCTGCCCTAATTTTTAAGATTTCTTTCCTTCTACTAACCCTGGGGTTCTTCATTTCTGCCTTTTCTAGTTGCTTTAGGTGTGCTACTGCTGCTAAGTTGCTTCCTTGTCTGACGCCGTGCGACCCCATAGATGGCAGCCCACCAGGCTTCCCCGTCCCTGGGATTCTCCAGGCAAGAACACTGGAGCGGGTTGCCATTTCCTTCTCCAATGCATGAAAGTGAAAAGTGAACGTGAAGTCGCTCAGTCGTGTCCGACTCTAGCGACCCCATGGACTGCAGCCCATCAGGCTCCTCTGTCCATGGGATTCTCCAGGCAAAAGTACTGGAGTGGGGTGTGCTTAGGTGTAGAGTTAGGTTATTTATTTGACTTTTTTCTTGTTTCTTGAGGTATGCCTGTATTGCTATGAACTTTACCCTTAGCACTGCTTTTACAGTGTCCCACAGGTTTTGGGTTGTTGTGTTTTCATTTTCATTCATTTCTATGCATATTTTGATTTCTTTTTTTTATTTCTTCTGTGATTAGTTGGTTATTCAGCAGTGTGTTGCTCAGCCTACATATGTTGCAATTTTTAATATTTTTTCTCCTGTAATTGAGATCTAATCTTACTGCATTTTGGTCAGAAAAGATGCTTGGAATGATTTCAATTTTTTTGAATTTACCAAGGCTAGATTTATGGCCCAGATGTCCTCTATCCTGGAGAAGGTTCCATGTGCACTTGAGAAAAAGGTGAAATTCATTTTTGAGGGGTGAAATGTCCTATAGATATCAATTAGATCTAACTGGTCTATTGTATCATTTAACGTTTGTGTTTCTTTGTTAATTTTCTGTTTAGTTGATCTATCCATAGGTGTGAGTGGGGTATTAAAGTCTCCCACTATTATTGTGTTATTGTTAATTTCCCCTTTCATACTTGTTAGCATTTGTCTTACATATTGCAGTGCTCCTATGTTGGGTGCATATATATTTATAATTGTTACATCATCTTCTTGGATTGATCCTTTGATCATTATGTAGTGTCCTTTTTTGTCTCTTTTTACAGCCTTTGTTTTAAAGTCTATTTTATCTGATATGAGTATTGCTACTCCTGCTTTCTTTTGATCTCTATTTGCATGGAATATCTTTTTCCAGCCCTTCACTTTCAGTCTGTACGTGTCCCCTGTTTTGAGGTGAGTCTCTTGTAGACAACATATATAGGGGTCTTGTTTTTGTGTCCATTCAGCCAGTCTTTGTCTTTTGGTTGGGGCATTCAACCCATTTACGTTTAAGGTAATTATTGATAAGTATGATCCCGTTGCCATTTACTTTATTGTCTTGGGTTTGAGTTTATACACCGTTTTGTGTCTCCTGTCTAGAGAATATCCTTTAGCATTTGTTGGAGAGCTGGTTTGATGGTGCTGAATTCTCTCAGCTTTTGCTTGTCTGGAAAGCTTTTGATTTCTCCTTCATATTTGAATGAGATCCTTGCTGGGTACAGTAACCTGGGATGTAGGTTATTTTCTTTCATCACTTTAAGTATGTCTTGCCATTCCCTCCTGGCCTGAAGAGTTTCTATTGAAAGATCAGCTGTTATCCTTATGGGAATCCCCTTGTGTGTTATTTGTTGTTTTCCCTTGCTGCTTTTAATATTTATTCTTTGTGTTTGATCTTTGTTGATTTGATTAATATGTGTCTTGGGGTGTTTCACCTTGGGTTTATCCTGTTTGGGACTCTCTGGGTTCCTTGGACTTGGGTGATTATTTCCTTCCCCATTTTAGGGAAGTTTTCAACTATTATCTCCTCAAGTATTTTCTCATGGTCTTTCTTTTTGTCTTCTTCTTCTGGGACTCCTATGATTCAAATGTTGTGGCGTTTAACACTGTCCTGGAGGTGTCTGAGATTGTCCTCATTTCTTTTAATTCGTTTTTCTTTTTCCCTTTCTGATTAATTTATTTCTACCATTCTATCTTTTATTTCACTAATCCTATCTTCTGCCTCCGTTATTCTACTATTTGTTGCCTCCAGAGTGTTTTTGATCTCATTTATTGTATTATTCATTATATATTGACTCTTTTTTATTTCTTCTAGGTCCTTGTTAAACCTTTCTTGCATTTTCTCAATCCTTGCCTCCAGGCTATTTATCTGTGATTCCATTTTGATTTTAAGATTTTGGATCATTTTCACTATCATTATTCAGAATTCTTTATCAGGTAGATTCCCTATCTCTTCCTCTTTTGTTTGGTTTGGTGGGCAGTTATCCTATTCCTTTACCTGCTGGGTATTCCTCTGTCTCTTCATCTTGTTTATATTGCTGAGTTTGGGGTGGCCTTTCTGTATTCTGGCAGTTTGTGGAGTTCTCTTTATTATGGAGTTTCCTTGCTGTGGGGGGGGTTGTATCGGTGGCTTGTCAAGGTTTCTTGGTTAGGGAAGCTTGTGTCGGTGTTCTGGTGGGTGGAGCTGGACTTCTTCACTCTGGAGTGCAATGAAGTGTCTAATAAGGAGTTATGAGATGTCAGTGGATTTGGAGTAACTTTGGGCAGCCTGTATATTGAAGCCCAGGGCTGTGTTCCTGTGTTGCTGGAGAATTTGCGTGGTATGTCTTGCTCTGGAACTTGTTGGCCCTTGGGTGGTTCTTGGTTTCAGTGTAGGTATGGAGGCGTTTGATGAGCTCCTATCGCTTTATGTTCCCTGGAGTCAGGTGTTCTATGATGTTCTCAGGATTTGGAGTTAAGCCTCCTGCTTCTGGTTTTCAGTCTTATTTTTACAGTAGTCTCAAGACTTCTCCTTCTATACAGCACCATTGATAAAACATCTAGGTTAAAGATGAAAAGTTTCTCCACAGTGAGGAACACCCAGAGAGGTTCACAGAGTTACATGGAGAAGAGAAGAGGGAGGAGGGAGTTAGAGGTGACCCAAATGAGATGAGGTGGAATCAAAAAAGGAGAGAGCAAGCTAGCCAGTAATCACTTCCTTATGTGCGCTCCACAGTCTGGACCACTCAGAGATGTTCATGGAGTTATACAGAGAAGAGAAGAGGGAGGAAGGAGACAGAGGTGGCCAGGAGGATAAAAGGGGGGAATGAAAAGGAGAGAGACAGATCCAGCCAGTAATCAGTTCCCTAAGTGTCCTCCACCGTCTGGAACACACAGAGATTCAGAGAGTTGGGTAGAGAAGAGAAGGGGGAGGGAGGAGACAGAGGTGACCTAGTGGAGAGAAAGGAGAGTCCTAAGGGGGAGAGAGCAGTCAAGCCAGTAATCTCGCTCCCAAGTAAAAATAGGTACTGAAGATTGGGTTCTTAAAGGTACAAAATTGATAACAAATACCAAAAACCAAAGATTAAAATTCTAGAGTAGAGGTTAGATTTTCAAAAATACAATATGAAAGAAAAGAAGAAGAAGAAAAAAAAGTCACAAAAGTTATTATATATATATATATATATATATATATATATATATGAAGTTTGCTTTAAAAAATAGTCTTTTTTTGAAAAGTAATAGTAGGTTATAAAAATGAAAATTAAAGGAGTAATAGAGGACTTAAAACTTAAAAAAAGTTTTAAAATGACAAAAAAAAAAAGAAAAGAAAGAAAAAGAAGAAGAAGAAAGAAAGAAAAGAATGATCGTAAAAATAGTAAAAATTTATCTAGGACTTTCTCTGGTGTTGTTGTGGGCAGTGTGGGGTCAGTTCATTTTTGGATAGTTTCTTGGTCCGGCTTATATTTCTCAAAATCTATAGGCCCCTTCCTATGTAGTCGGTACTAACTACAGGGTTTTAATCTATTGCACCTGTCACTTCCAAGGCGGTTCCCTCGGTTTTAGCTTCTGTTTGCTGGTCTCTTCAGAGTCTGATTTCCGCCTTGACACAAGGGGGCGGTGGTGGACACTTTTTTAGGCTCACTTGTTCAGTCGCACTGTGGGGAGGGAGGGACGCTGCAAACAAATAACACTGGTGTGTGCTTGCAGTGTCTCAGCCACACTGGGCCTGCCCCCCTCATGGCGCATGCACCCTCCCTGCCCACACAGCTCAGTCTCTAGGTTACTCCACCAGGACCGTCCGAGGCTGGCCCTGGGCTGCATGCACCTCCCAGGTCTAAGCCGCTCAGGTTCAGGCACTCGGGTAGTTCTCAGAGGTGCAGATTCTGTCAGGCCTGCGTTTTGTGCCCTTCCCAGCTCCGAGCAGCTCGGGTGATGAGGTCTGTGGCGAGCGCAGTCACTGCTACTTATCGCCTCTCCCATCCATGCCACTAGGTTTTCTGGGTGTACAACCAGCACACCTTCTCAGGCGGATGACTCTCCAGAATCCCAAGAAGTCTTAGTAAGCAAAGAAGCCTGCTTGCAGTTTGGTAGATTATGTCTCTCTGGGGTTGAGATTGCCCCCTTCCAGCTCTGGCTGCCTGTCACCAGAGGGGGAAGGTCTGCAGCCAGCTAGTTTTGTTCCGCCCTTTGTTCTGTACGTGGGCCTGGCAGTGTCTTAGGGCTTTTCCCGTGGTAGCTATCCCACAGTCTGGTTTGCTAGCCCAAATTAGTTTGCTCTGTTTATCCTTGGGGGCATTCAGGCCTGATCCTTAGTCTAAGCAATGCAGCCCGCGCCTCCCTGCCCAGCCCCTGCTTGCTAGTGGCAGGCGCAGGTGTCTGCGTTGCTTCTCCGCTGGGGGAGTTACCGTTGGGCTCGTAATCTGTGGGTTTTAATTATTTACTTATTTTTCCTCCCTATTATGTTGCCCTCTGTGCTTCCAAGGCTTGGCACAGATTTGGCAGTGAGAGTGTTTCCTGGTGTTTGGAAACTTCACTCTTTTTAAGACTCCCTTCCCAGGACGGAGCTCTGTCCCTACCTCTTTGTCTCTTTTTTTGTCTTTTATATTTTCCTACCTCCTTTCAAAGACAATGGGCTGCTTATCTGGGTGCCTGATGTTCTCTGCCGGCATTCAGAAGTTGTTTTGTGGATTTTGCTCAGCATTTAAATGTTCTTTTGATGAATTTGTGGGTGAGAAAATGATCTCCCTGCCTATTCCTCCTCCATCTTAGGACCGCCTCCAGTAACCAGTCTTTGGATAAAGGTCAGATGCTCCATGATGTACAACCAGGAGATTAATACCTGGGTATAATCATTTAACTAAGTCAGATGACCTGGGGCATACTGAGCTTTATCTAATGAAAGCTCTTGACTTAAATTCTTGCTTGTGACCTTACTAATACCTGCTAGCTGTATTATTTTCTATGTCACTTGATTCAGAAGACTGTTTCTGACATTACTAGATGTGTGACTGAGCCTGTGATAAAATGCTGATATGAAGTTCCTTATGAGATCAATGATTTTAATAACGTAATTCTAGATATGTGAAGAAACAACAAGAGGGAATATTTTCCTGGACCAAGAGGCTAGTAAGAAAGGTATGGCCCAGAAACGTTTGCTACTTGCAAGGTCTGGTCCAATAACAGCACAGTGTGGCCTGTCAATGGAATCTTCCCTAGACCTGGGAATGAGCCTTCCCAGCACCGTGGGACACAACGGCCATGAAATGCCCCCAAAGCATGGTCAAATATGTGGCTCTGAAGGGACCCTGCTGACTGGAAGTTGGCACTTGCCAGCTGCTTCTACAAAGATTTCATCATGACCACTGCAAGCTGCTGACCTTCAACACCCCCAAAAGGAGTTCAGGGAGGAGATCAGAAATAAGGCACTCTGTGCTATGGGAAAAAACCCAGAAGAACTGGCCTTCAGAAAGTCCGATGTTTTCAGGTAAAGATTTTATAAGCACAAATTCTTGCCTCTTCTCGTACCTAGAGAAACACTAACGTCACGAACCAATATCTCTTCCTGGTTCTCCTGGCTAGCCCCTGAGCAGCTTTTCTACTTCTATTAATCTTTGGACCATGTACCTTTAACTTTCTTGTTAAGTTTATTTCTTCTAGAATACAACAAATCTCCAAGTGGTAGTACGACAAGAATATTCCCTCACCAACACCCAGACAACACTGAAACAAGGCACCTTATCACTACATGGACTCTCAGATCCCTCCATAAATGCACCCTGACAAAGAGCAAACAAAGGGAACCCCGAGCCCCCGTACGTCCCTGGACAGCCTGAAGAGGTCAAAGCAGTCATTGCCCCTTTTCCTTTGAGACTGGGTTCCCAAAGGCCTGAGAAGTGAAATAGGTAGATAGGTAGGTATAAGCAGGGTATCAACAGGGGCCAAAGAGTTGGCCCTAAAAATAAATAGAGGGAGGAATGTGGTGACACAGAGACTAAAGAGCAAATAAGACCAAGGAGGGTCTTGGAATAAGGAATGGAAAACCAGACCCTTATCATCCTTCCCTCCTCCATATTGTAACTATTAATGGATTTCAGGTCCTCCTGAACAGTGTAACCTGTCTCCCCTTCTACCCGACACAGGGAGAAGGTGTTTACCTTACTCTTCCCCCGACCCTGTATACATGCCTCATCCAGTCAGCAAATGAACCTCAACCCCCCTATCCTACTTCTTGTATCCCGAGTATAAAACTGGACTAAGGACCCCTGTTCAATGTTGGATCTCCCTTGAGATGGCCTGCTGTTCTAACAACATCTCCCACTCTAATAAACTTTATTTCCCTCTCATTCTGTCTCATGTCTGGAAATTCTTTTCCAACCCATGCCTGGACCATGACATTTTTTTACTTTTCTGTGTTGTCATGACAGCACCTGCTTCTGACTGAACTGAACTTTATCTCAAACCTTGAGTTAACCAATGCATTTTTCTCATGGAGATGTCTTTCTTAAGTTATGTTAATGAACTATGCATTTGCTTGGAAATCTTCCTTTCTTCAAGATTCATGTCAATTGTTTTGTGGCCCATGATGACTCACCTTCTGCCAAAGCTATCTCAAAATGCATGTTGTGAGTGAGGGGTCTGGTGCAACTCTAAGTTTTGAGACATTTCCTTTCTCTCACCCTACTCCAGTACTCTTGCCTGGAGAATCCCATGGATTCTACAGAGAACCTGGTAGGCTGCAGTCCATGGGGTCATTAAGTCGGACAGGACTGAGTGACTTCACTTTCAATTTTCACTTTCATGCATTGGAGAAGAAAATGGCAACCCACTCCAGTGTTCTTGCCTGGAGAATCCCAGGGATGGGGGAGCCTGGTGGGCTGCTATCTATAGGGTTGCACAGAGTCAGACACGACTGAAGTGACTTAGCAGCAATAGGTATATAGCTCCTTGCTAAAAACTAGCAAGGGGGGACTCTTTCTGTCTCCTTCTGATGTCAGTCAGAAGCTTTCTCTATCTCTCTTATACTTAAATAAAACTTTGTTACACAAAAGCTCTGATCAATGAAGCCTTGTCACTGGCCCCGCAATGAATTCCTGTCTTCCAGAGGCCAATAATCCCAGCGTCATTCACTCATAGCAGCAACCTTTCACTAGGTTGTTACCTAGTCCTGGTTTGAGTTCCTTGATTCATACAGCAAATTCCCACTGGCTATCTATTTTATATATGGTAATATGGTTCCATCTTACTTTCTCCATACGCTCCCACAAGTCACAATCTGATCAGAAATAGTTTTTTGTTGTTGCATAGAATAAGAGAAGATGACTTTTCAAGACAATGATTTTTTTGATTTGCAATCAGCTCATGATGCACCCACTGACTGAGCTTTTTTATCTTTCTAATTTGCTTCAAATGCCAAATGACCACAGAATGGTCGACAATGAGTTCTTCAACAACTTCTTGTGTAGTTGTAAGAGGATAAGCTTTGATGGTCCTCTCAATTGGTTGGTGTCATCTTCAGATGGCTGGCCACCGTCTCCTTCAACTTCAAGGCTCCCATCTCCTTTGCAAAACTTCTTGACCCACCACTGTACTCTATGCTCATTAGCAATTCCTGGGCCAAATACGTTATTGATGATGTGAGCTGTCTCTGCTGCTTTACTATCCATTTTGAACTCGAATAAGAAAATCACTCAGATTTACTTTTTGTCTAACAGTATTTCTCTAGTCTAAAATAAATATAAAATACACGGCAAGTAATGACATTAGCAAAAAATATAAAGTGAGAAGCATGCATTGAAATGATGTGTAATACAACCACATTTATTTAAGAATGTATTCCAATATAAACTGGCAAGTTCAACAGTGGAAAACCACAATTGCTTTTGCACCAACCTTAATTCTTGAAGCTATTTCTCTAAAAGATGATCTATAGATTGCCATCAAACATGAGAAAATGCTCAAAATCATGAATTGTTAGGGAAATAAAAGCAACAGAGATAATACTTCCCCATCATTTATGATGGCTCAAATGAAAGAGAAAAGAACATATATTAACTATTATGTGGATAAAATGGAACAGTTTTGCACTGTTGGAAGGAAGCAAAGTGATACAGCCACTTAGAAAAGTTATATAAGATTTCCCTCAAAATGAGAAAAGATAACCATATGATACAATCAAACATCTGAATATATACTAAAAGATAGAAAAGAAAGAAAAAAGACAGTCTCCCTGAGATATTTGCATGCCCATTTACATAGCATGTTCTTCAACATAGCCAAAATGTGGAGGCAACCCACATGTTCCTAGGTGGATGAAGGGATAAGCAAAAAGTTTTATACACATGTGATGGATTACTAGTCAGCCCTGAAAATGATAGAAATCCTGTCACATGCTGCAACGTGATAAACCTTGAGGATTCTATGTTAAATGAAACGACCATACACAAAAAGACAAATACTGTATGCTTTACTTATCTGGGTCATCTAAAGAAGTCACATGTGTGGCGACAGAAAGTAGAATAGTGACCACCAGTGGTGAAGGTAAAGGGGAAACAGGGAGTTATTATTTAGGGGGATGGAGTTCCAGGTTTGCAAGATGATAAAGTTCTGGAGATCTGATACACAGTGAAGTGAGTATGCTAACACTACTGAACTACACTCAAAATTAGTTACAACAATTGATTTTTACATTAATAGGTAGAAACTTCTAAACTTTACTATAGGATCAGGATCAAAACTACAATGTGTTTTGTGTTGAAATGTGATGTGTTTATTTTCCACTGAAACACAATAAGCAAATGAGAGCTGTATCATGTATACTTTGGAGCTCAATGTCTACTTAACACTGAACTCAATTTATACACCAGAATTAGATGTGAACAAAGAACCAAGTATGTGTCAGCAACTTGCAAAGCATTATACAGGATGAACCAAAAAACAAACTACTTCTAACATTGTATAATTCCCTTCACTACAGTCTGAAACATAGGTTTACATAGAGTAAAGCCAACTTACAGGGTTTTAAAAATAATTTTCTTCCACAGTATAGGGCAATTTCTCTTTCATCTAATATTTAACTTCCTTTCCTGATTTATTTGAAAGTGAAAATTAATGTTGCTGTACTAAGAACCACTGACATTATACTCTTGGCACCATTAACTTGCACGTATGATGAGAAATATACACTTGTATAAAAAGATTGCACTTTTCTATTTCCTTTAGAAATTTAAATTAAGATGGTAGAAGACCCAAGATAATTCTTCTGAAATTTCATGGAATGGAAAACAATAAAATGAAAGAGAGAGCTAGGTGAGGGAAAGAGAGAGATTAGAAAGAAAGGAAAGGAAAAGAAAGAGGGAGAAAAGGAGGAGGAGAGAGGAGACAAAAGAGAGGAAGAAAGAAAATAGGAGATAGAATAATACAGCATGAAACAATCATAAGACATGTCATTTTGCCCCTGAAAACAGGGAACTTTTCAAAGACATGCATCATTATATCAAGAGAATACAGTAATTTATGGAAGACTTAGAATTAAGTTTGGAGCCCAAATATGAGACAATGGGAACAAGAATAGGGTAGAGGCTTCTGAGTAGGTCCCAACTGAGCACTGGTGAGTGGCAGCCTGATAACAGGATGTGAGCCCCTACCCACTGTCTTCCTGAGCAAAGAGAGAAGATGGAGAGCTGTGACCAGAGAGGCAGGGCCCGTCCCGACCGACCCTACTAGGGACAGACCACCCTTGTGTCCAGAGGACAACCTCCTGGTAGTGACCATGGGAGTGGATGACTCTTCCAAAAGAAGATGCCATAAGGAGGCCACTGGGTTCTGAATGCAGACTGAGTGTTGAATTCCATGGAGCATGACAATGAAGCTCTGAACATGCGGCTCAAGCTTAAGGGACCAGGCTCCCAGGGAGTGTGAGAGAGAGCAAGGAGCTATGCTCTCTACAAGAAACTGCACCTTCCCATTCCTAACCTGCTCTCTGCCACAGCTACGAGGACCTTCGTCCTTATTCAGAGATGTCTGTGCTGACGAAGGATCACAAATGGGAAAGTGTCACCTGCCAGGCTGGGTGGTATAAAGTGTCAGTTGAAGTTTGGGTATCCACGCTGTCTCCCTAGGGCTCCCAGCCTCTGTCTGAGGGGAGAACCCAGGACAGGGAGCACTAGGAGCCTCTGAAGCAGGGGCACAGGTGTTCCCTGTTGCCTTGTTGAGTGGCAGCATCAGTGAACAGAAGGCGGAGGTGGAAGAACAGAAGGCGGAGGTGGAAGAACAGAAGGCACATGCAGGATTGTGGGGAAGCATGGTCTTCCTAACTCTTAATTGGCTCTGGTGACCCAGGCCATCACCAGGAAAGGGACAAGGCCAAGTGTCCTAGGGCCCCTCTTCTAGGTGGTCCAGGGAGATTGCTGAGCACATAATTACCTAGATTTAGAAATGAAGGGAAAAGAGAGGCATCAGAGTTTGTGTCGTTTAATACCTTCACCAGAGGAAGTTGAACTTGGGATACCCATGCTGTTTCAAAGACTCTCTGCTAATCACTCTGCCCACTGTGCTTTTCAGATTTCAAGATTAAGGTCTTGGATAACATGGGTCATTAGTTCTCTAGTGGGAATGAAGATGCCTTGTCTATCTTTATTTCTCACACTTGCAGTTTGTGGAGCATCATGTGCTTCATAAACAGTAGAATGTATCACTGGATGAAAGAGTGGGTTAGATAAATAGGGAATGAATTTCTTAAAGCAAATCCAGTCCCTTCCATGAAGCCATCTTGTCTTGTTCTCAGGACACTGTCTCTCTGGCCATCATCCTTCACGTGGCTGTGTGTCTCTGCCCCAGTCTCCGCAGGGCATCCTTCACGTCCTTGTTTCTCAGGCTGTAGATGAGGGGGTTGAGCATCGGGATGATCAGGGTGTAGAAGATCGAGACCACCTTGCCCTGCTCCAAGGACTCCACAGCTCCCGGCTGGGCATACATGACAAAAAGGGTCCCATAAAAGAGGGAAACGGCTGTCATGTGGGAGCCAAAGGTGGAGAAGAGCTTGTGTCTCCCTCCTCCTGAGCGCATCCTCAGGATGGTCACTGTGATGTAGCCATAGGAGACGATGACCACGAGTGTGGTGCCCACGATGAAGAAGCCACAGAGGCCAAACATGACCAGCTCATTGGTCGTAGTGTCAGCACAGGCCAGCTTGAGCAGAGGCGGCACATCACAGAAGAAGTGGTCGATGTGGTTGGAGCTGCAGAACGGGAGGCTGAATGTGAAGCTGGCCTGCAGGACGGAGTTGAGGCAGCCCCCACAGTAGGAGACCAGCACCAGGAGGGCACACACCGAGGAGCACATGGTGATGGGGTAGTGTAGGGGGCTGCAGACGGCCACAAAGCGGTCATAGGCCATCACGGCCAGGAGGAAACCCTCTGTGGTGCCCAGTAGGGAGAAAAAGAAAAATTGAATGATACATCCCTCAAAGGTGATGACCTTGGAGGAGGACAGGAAGTTGGCCAGGGCCTTAGGGGCGATGACAGATGAGTAACACAGGTCCACAAAGGAGAGGTTCTTGAGGAAGAAGTACATTGGGGAGTGCAGACTGGCATCCAGGATGATGACCACCATCATGGTGAGGTTCCCCAGGACGGCCACCACATACAGGGCCAGGAACAGAGCAAAGAGCAGGGCCTGGGTCTGTGGACCACCCTCAAATCCATCCAGCACAAACTCCTGCAAAGACATCACCGAGAGATTTCCATCGCCTTCGGGTGACATGGTTCTCAGCTGAGCAACAAGCGGCAGACAGCAGAGAGCAGGTGAGATGCAGTGAGAGGGAGCAGATCAAAGTCACAAGGGAACACTCTCTTGGAAAACAGAAACACTTCAAGGCCTTACAGCCCACTGACCAACAGACCACCAGCTGCCCTGTTCATCTCCTGATGAACTCAGACTGACCTGAAATGGCAAACATTTCCTCTCATTTACTAATATCTAAGTGTGCTTGGAGGGCTTCCTTGGCGGCTGAGAGGTAAAGACTCTGCCTGCAAGGCAGGAGACTCAGGTTCGATCCCTGGGTTGGGAAGATCCCCTGGAGAAGAAATGGCAACCCACTCCAGTATTCTTACCTGGGAGAACTCATGGACAGAGGAGCTTGGAGATTTACAGTCATGGGGTCACAAAGAGTCGCACACAACCAAGCCACTAAACAGCAACAAAGTATGCTTGAAACACTCACTCTGTGGGAGACTCTGAGTGTTTGCTATGAGATGGTTCCAGGGGTTATGTCAAGCTGAGAGTCTACTGTGTAAGAATGGCTTCCATCTCCTTGTCCTTGCTTTAAAGGACATGTTCTCCCTTCCCATGGGTTTGATCCTGAGCTGTGCCATTTCTGAACCTTCTCTGGTATCTTATCCTGCATTTTTGCCCCTGAAGGAAATGGCGCCTGACTCCAATACTCTTGCCTAGAAAATCCTATGGATGGAGGAGCCTGGTAGGCTATAGTCCATGGGGTCGCTAAGAATCAGACATGACTGAGTGACTTCACTTTCCTTATTTTTACTCATTCTTTAATTTCAGAAAGTGTTAAACATGTCTTGCCATCAGGATGTTACTCAATGATAGTTCTATCTCCAGGCTAGTCTACAAGCATATCAGGGCCCTAACCTCACCAGGCTAGTGTGGTGCTTTGCCTGTCTCTCCTGCAGGCCCTGAGATTTAACTTGGCATCTTTGTCACTGAGCAGGGACCTTGATGGCAACCATTGTTAGAGATCTCTGCATCCTTGATATTTTAAAGGTTCTTTCTTGCAATGTCCAGATACTGGACAATCTGTGGACAGGGGACAGCCCAGCTCTATGGCCACAGACACAGCAAGACAGACACTTTAACACATTCAGCACATGGGTATGTCATCTCTCTGTCCTTACTCCATGCATCTGGCTCCTTGGCACACCACAAGGGCTTGATTACTTTGAACAATGGGAACCATTAACATTGATGGCTCAGACGGTAAGGAATCTGCCTGCAATGTAGGAGACCTGTGTACAATTCCTGGTTCAGGAAGAACCCCTGGAGAAGGGAATGGCTACCCACTCCAGCATGCTTGCCTGGAGAATTCCATGGACAGAGGAGCCTGGCAGGCTACAGTCTATGGGCTCACAAAGAGTCAGACACAACTCAGCAACTGATACTTTCACTTTCAACACTGTCACATCTGCATCCTTTGGATCTTCCATAAGGTGCTTCTTCCTGTCCCTGTCACAGCCTAGCACTCCCTTGCCTGTCCTGAGCAGAGCTGACCACTACACTCACGTGGGACATGGGAACCAGCTCTGTAATGGCCAGAGGAATGCTTGGGGGAAGATCCATCCTAAATGAGAAGAAGTGGTGAAGGAAGGTGGATACAGAGCCATAGTGCCTCCTAGGAAGACAAAGAGGATTAGTAAGAGGGTGGAAGTCAATTTTAGAGCTCTTCATGTTTTCTAGAGGTCATACCTGCAGCATCACAGTGCTAGCGTGGGAGTTGGGGTGTGCGGGCAGAGGATGGGTGGTCAGTGGTGCCGATAGAGGAGTGATAACCCTGAAGTTCCCTCAACCTTAAGTTTTCTTAGAAGGTGGTCTGAGAGAGTTCATTCTTTCCAACAAAACAGAAGGTAGATGACCATGTAGGTTGTCCAGTTTTCCTCTTCTGGCAGACTTGACTCCAACTCTCACATGATGGCAGAGGGGACAGTCTGCCCTGGATGCTCAGGTAGGGTTTAATATAATATGTGTTTGAAGCTGGTGCTAAGAGCAGAGTTGGTGGTCTGCCTTACACTCCATGGCCACCCACCCTTGCCTCCCACCACTGTCGTGTGCAAACAGTCACATTCATCATGGCCAAGCTTTTGCTGTCCATTCTGTTCACTCCCTAGCCATACACACAATAGATTCACTGTGACCACAGTGACCATCTTCTCCCCACCACCCCAGGCCGGCTGTCTGGCTTCTATGTCCCCTGGGGTTTCTGTTCTGTTTCCAGGACAGTTTGTCCACCTCAGGGGCCTTTGATCATCACAACAGTGACCCTTAGGATGTCTGATGAAGCTCATAAGTAGAGATTGACATGTTTACCTCAGAAAACAAGCTTGGTTTCTGAGAAAACAAACTCACACATTGCCTTGGCTTATTGAAATGACTCAGTGGGCCTATGGTTGCTGCTTCAGTAAACCTACTTGTGAGCTGAGCCTGAGATGTACCTTCCCAGATAAAGCAAAAAGTCTACTGATGTCTGTAAGCCTCCATTTGTATTAACTACGCTTGAGTCCTTCAGGTAAACTTGTTACTCCTACAGCACCAGCATCACCTGGAGATTGTCAGAAATATAGAATCTCAGGCATTAGATTAAAGCCTGCATTTATATGAGACCCCTTAAATTTCGGACCTCTGCGATAACTGACCCTGGCTCATAATAATAGGTGGGGGGAGAGTGTTGATCAGGCTTCAGGATCCCAGGACTCATCTATCAGTGATGCTGACCCACACCCTGCTAAGTGATGACTGAACTGCTCCTGTGATGTCAGAAGGGGGGTGACTCACCAAGGACTTTTTGCTCCCAGGGTTGACAGAGTTCCTGACCCAGGGGTGTGCTGATGATAATGAGTTGGTACAGAGGACTCTCCAGCTTGTTCAGGTCTAGTTTTCTGTGCAATGAAGTGTGATTTGAAAGTTTTCAGAGGAAGGCACCTGGGGTCACAGTGAGAGGCAGGCCAGGTACTCCAAGTTGATGCAGGAAACACTTGGGTCTTTAGTCTTGGAACAAGTAGGAAGTGCGGTGGACTTAACTCACCTGTTCCTCTTTGTCCTGTCCCCTGAGCTGGCTAGTATTCATGGCATCTGCATCTTTAGGTCACTCTACTGGGAAGATGTTCTCTGTGTGGTGCAGCTGGGACTCTTGGCCTCAAATGGCCAATTAGCTGTTACTTGGCCTCTGAGTGCACTGGGACTCCCAACTCCCCAGGTCCCAGGAAGATGCAGTCCTGTGGCCAAATTCCTCTGATACATCTCAGCCCAAACAGAGGAATCAGGAAGCCCGATCTCCCTCCAGGAGTACTGGGGTTCATCCAATGGGAAGCAAGTTAACTTAGAGCGACCCAGTGGCCCTCTTTGGAAAGGCTTCCCCAGGACTGCAGGTGTGTCCTCCTAGCCCACAGCCTGCATTCTTCCTCTGCTTCATCCTGGTATGTTGGTGTGATGAAGGGTGATGTGCAGGACTCTGTGCCTGTGGAAATGAAACAGCCCTCTCTAAGTCACACTGTGGCCCTTCCTTCAGTGCAGGTTGAGTAAATGTGTCTGTAAAAACAAAACATTTAAATCCTGGACAGAAATCCAAAACCAAAGTATAAAGGTGATATATGTATAACATTAAAATATAGAAAGTACGAAAGTAAAAGCAGAAAAAGTAGTATCATAAATATTCTAAAAATAAGAACAAGACAGCTATATCTCAATAATCATTAGACAAAAAGGATTTCAGGAGAAAAAATGCTTATAAAGGGATATTTATTAAGGAAAATGTTCAATCTAAGTGCATATCTGGAAAGTTTAAATTTTATATGACTAATATGATTAAAAATACACATAGTAGAAAATTACAGAGTTAAGAAGAAATGAAAAACGTCCATCATGGTTGATATTCATCTCAATCATTAACTAACAAAAGAAACAGAAAAATTGTAGTCACATGTTAGAATTGGTTCAAAGTATTAGCTAAACGGACCTACTGGGCACAGATAGAACACTGTAATCACAACTGCAGAATATAAATTCTCTTGAAACTCATAGAATATCACTGAACTAAGGTTTTTTTATTTAAATAAATTATTAGAAGGAGGTCATGCTCATTGTTGTTTACTTGCTCAATTTTGTCCGAGTCTTTTGTGACCCCATGAACTGTAGCCCCCTCTGCTCCTCTGTCCACTGGATTTCCCAGGCAAGAATACTGGAGTGGGTTGCCATTTCCTTGTCCAGGGGATCTTCCTGATCCAGAGATCAAATCCAGGTCTCCTACATTGCAGGCAGGTTCTTTACCACTGAGTTACCTGGGAACCCCATGCTGCATTAGGTGGGCCCCACATCCAAAGACTGGTGTCCTTCTAAGGAGAGGAAATGATACACAGACAAGACACAGGGCGTCAGGCATGTAAAGATGGGACAGAGTTTGGAGTGATGCAGCAGCAGGGGAAGGAGTGCCAAGGAGTCTCCAGAAGCCTGGTAGAGGCAAGGAAGAATGTTTTCTTAGAGATTTGTTAATTAGTTGTGGTGGTCCTGGTGACAGACACAGGAGGGTAGTAAGGGAGCTTGCTTTCACCTGGCAAGGTCAGCAATATATACCTTCACGCCCCTATCTTAGGAGTATGCCCTCTGTCCAACTTTATGTCAAAATGTACTCTGTATAGATCTTGATCACCTTTCCCAAACCTTCCATTTTCTAGTTTGGTTATTTAAATTGCTTTAAACATGAAAACATAGCCTAACTGCTTGCGAACACATCTTTAGAAAGACGCTAGTTTACTCACTTTTTATTTGTTTTTTTCAATAAAGTATGTTATGTAATGGATCTTCCCACCCCCCGCCCCCACCCTACCTCTAATGTGTATATCTAGATGTGGATTCATGAATCAAAAGACACATAAGACACTTTTTTTCCCCTCAACTGAGAACTTCCAGGTGTTCAAGGTGGATTTAAAAATGGACATGAGTTTGAGCAAGCTTCAGGAGTTGGTGATGGACAGCGAAGCCTGAGGTGCTGCAGTCCATGGGGTTGTAAAGAGTCGGACAAGACTGAGAGACTGAACTGAACTGAACTGAATGAATCACAACCAGTAGTAGGAGTCTGTTTTCCTCATCCTTTCTTATTTTGATAGTGTGTTAAATCTATGCCTTTTATTTTCATTTGGGTTTCCTACTGCCAATGAGTTCTTATAAGTTTTCAAAGTATTTTTAGGTAGTCGAATTTAGTTATTTTTCTATTAGATATTTGACAACACTGCAGTTTTGATTGGGATGTCAGTAAAAGAAATCTTCATTTTTTCAGGTTCTTTTCCTCCTCCTCCTCCTCCTCCTCCCTCTCCCCCTCCTCATCCTCCTTCTTTTTTCCCAAGTCCTTGGAACATTCTTAGACATGGTGCATTCTATTTTCAATCAATTTGTTCATTATGTAAAAGCTGAATCAAGAATAGATAGCTGTAAAGCAATTATTCTCCAATTAAAAATAAATAAATTAAGAAAAAGAATGAATGGCATTGACTTATAGAGTCATGATAATGATTACCTTTGGAGAACAAGATTTGGGAGTGGGCAAAATGACAGTGGCATTTAGGTAAAAATATTTATCTATCTTGGATTGTGGTGAATTCCATGAGTAGATATGATGTGATCATTTTTTTCTATAAATATATAAACATAAAATACAAACATGAATACTTCATTTTTCATATCCTAGATGAGAAATGTGAATGCTATGACTGGAGTTCAAGGCAATGTTATCCATGCCCTTGGGGTGGTTGAACAGGAGCCCAAGAGAGCTTCTGCCCTAACAGGAACAAAGATTTTTCATTAGACTCCCACCTCTCTCTTCTGTGAGAGACACTGTCTGTCAAATCTGAGTCATTCAAGCCCAAACTATTTCTACTGACATCAAACTCACAAGAAGGACACTTTGGATATGTAATAAATTATTATTTTAATTGTTATTGCTATTTAAAACCAGGTAATTCATATTTGGTTGTGGTGAAATACCAAGCAACAAAGTTTAAAGATTTAATTTCTCTTTGGAATGATCACTTATCAGGCCACAATGAATATTTATCCATCAATCGTCTCTTCTATACCAGCCATTATCTAAGTTGTTTTATTTATGTCCGTTATCTCAGATGAGTCTTGCCATAATTTTTAAGTTTCAGTATAGTTGACGTTGCTACATGAATAGTTTTTAAGTTGCAGTACAGTTCGTGGTTGTTTCAAGATGAGGGAGTAGAAGGATGTGCTAAAATTACAGCTCAGTCCTGAACAACCGTCAACAGGAGAATGTTGGATCTCACCAAAAACAGACACCCCACATCCAAGGGCAAAGGAGAAGCTCCAGCAAGATGGTAGGAGGGGCAAAATACGTTTAGAATCAAACCCCATAACCCCCAGAGACGCTCAGATGGCTCAAGCAAACCTTGTGCACACCAGGACTCAGAGACCCCATAGAGACTGAGACAGAGCTGTGTTTGAATGTTTCAGGTGGAGGTATGGGTCAGCAGTGACCTGCTGCTGGGGCAGGGGCTCTGGGTGCAACAGACCTGGGTATGGCATAAGCCTTCTTGGAGGAGCTCGCCATTATCCCACATTAGAGCCACCAGAACCTACACAGGACTGGGAAAGCAGACTCCTTTAGGGCACAAACAAAACACTGTGCACACCAGGACCTGGGAGAAAGGAGCAGTGACAACACAAGAGATTGACCCAGACCTGCCTGTAAGGGTTCAGGAGTCTCCAATGAAGGCGTGGGTAGGCAGTGGCCTGCTGCAGGGTTGGAGGCACTGAGTGTGCAAGTGCATGCAAAAGACCTTTTGAAGGAGGTCGCCATTATCTTCATCAACTCCACCATAGTTTGGCCTCAGGTCAAACACCAGGGAAGGAACACAGCCCAATCCATCAACAGAAAATTGGATTAAAGATTTACTGAGCATGGCCCCACCCATCAGGACAAGACCCAGTTCTCCCTCAGGCAGTCTCTCCCATCAGAAAGCTTCCGTAAGCCTCTTGTCCTTCTTCTTCAGAGGGCAGACAGACTGAAAGCCACAATCACAGGGTTCTGACAAAACATGGTCCACTGGGGAAGGGACCGGGAAAGCACTTCAGTACTCTTGCCTTGAGAACTCTATGAACGGTATGAAAAGGCAAAAGGATAGGACACTGAAAGATGAACTCCCCAGGTCGGAAGGTGCCCAATATGCTACTGGAGATCGGTGGAGAAATAATTCCAGAAAGAATGAAAAGATGGAGCCAAAGCAAAAAACAACACCCAGTTGTGGATGTACTGTTGATGGAAGTGAAGTCTGGTGCTGTAAACGGCAATATTGCATAGGAACCTGGGAAGTTAGATCCATTAATTAAGGTAAATTAAAAGCGGTCAAACAGAAGTTGGCAAGAGTGAACATCAACATTTTAGGAATCAGTGAACTAAAATGGACTGGAATGGGTGAATTTAACTTAGATGACCATTATATCTATT
This sequence comes from Bubalus bubalis, assembly GCF_019923935.1. Lineage (NCBI taxonomy): Eukaryota > Metazoa > Chordata > Mammalia > Artiodactyla > Bovidae > Bubalus > Bubalus bubalis. The sequence continues at coordinate 118,858,611 of NC_059162.1, forward strand.
ACTGTGGGCAAGAATCCCTTAGAAGAAATAGAGTAGCCATCATAGTCAAATAAAGAGTCTGAAATTCAGTACTTGGATGCAATCTCAAAAACGACACAATGATCTATGTTCATTTCCAAGGCAAACCATTCAATAACACAGTATTCCAAGTCTATGCCCCAACCAGTAATGCTGATGAGGCTGAAGTAGAGAGCTTCTATGAAGACCTACAAGACCTTCTAGAACTAACACCCAAAATAGATGCCCTTTTCATTAAAGGGGACTGGAATGCAAAAGTAGGACGTCAAGAGATACCTAGAGTAACAGGTAAATTTGGCCTTGGAGTACAGAATGAAGCAGGGCAAAGGCTAGTAGAGTTTTGTCAAGGAACGCACTGGTCATAGCAAACACCCTCTTCCAACAACACAAGAGAAGACTCTACACATGGACATCACCAGATGGTCAGTAGTGAAATCAGATTGATTATATTCTTTGCAGCCAAATATGGAGAATCTCTATACAGCTAGCAAAAGGAATACCAAGAGCTGACTCTGCCTCAGGACGTGAACTCATTGCCAAATTCAGACTTAAATCGAAGAAAGTAGGGAAAACCACCAGACCATTTGGGTATCACCTAAATCAAATCCCTTACAATTATACAGTGGAAGTGACAAATAGATTGAAGGGATTAGATCTGATAGAGTGCCTGAAGAATGGAGGTTCGTGACATTGTAGAAGAGGCAGTCACCAAAATAATCCCCAAGGAAAAAAAAAAAGCAAAAAGACAAAATGGTTGTCTGAGGAGTCCTTACAAATAGCTGTGAAAAGAAGAGACGCTAAAGACAAAGGAGAAAAGCAAAGATATACCCACTTGAATGTAGAGTTCCTAAGAATAGCAGGGAGAGATAAGAAAGCCTTCCTCAGTGATCAATGCAAAGAAATAGAGGGTAACAATAGAATGGAAAAGACTAGATATCTCTTCAAAAAATTAGAGATACTAAGGGACCATTTCATGCAAATATGGGCTCAATAAAGGACAGAAATGGTATGGACCTAACAGAAGCAGAATATATTAAGAAGAAGTGGCAAAATATACAGAAGAACTATACAAAAAAGATCTTCATGACCCAGATAATCATGATGGTGTGATCACTTACCTAGAGCCAGACATCCAGGAATGCAAAGTCCAGTGGGCCTTAGGAAACGTCATTAAGCACAAAGCTAGTGGAGGTGATGGAATTCCAGTTGAGCTATTTCGAATCCTAAAAGATGATGCTGTGAAAGTGCTGCACTCAATATGTCAGCAAATTTGGAAAACTTGGCAGTGGCCACGCGACTGGAAAAGGTTAGTTTTAATTCCAAACCCAAAGAAAGGTAACACTGAAGATTGTTCAAACTACTACACAATAGCCCTCATCTCACATGCTAGCAAAGTAATGCTCAAAATTCTCCAAGCCAGGCTTCAACTGTACACGAACTGTGAACCTGTAGTTGTTCAAGCTGGATTTAAAAAAGGCAGAGGAACCAGAGATCAAATTGCCAACTTGTGTTGGATCATCGAAAAAGCAAGAGAGGTCCAGAAAAGCATCTACTTCTGCTTTATTGATTAAGCCAATGCCTTTGGCTGTGTGGATGACAACAAACTGTCGAAAATTCTTAAAGAGATGGGAATACCAGACCACCTCATCTGCCTCTTGAGAAATCTGTATGCTAGTCAAGAAGCAACATTTAGAAGCAGACATGGAATAACGGACTGTATCCATATCGGGAAAGGAGTACGTCAAGGCTGTATATAGTCACCCTGCTTATTTAACTTATATGCAGAGTACATCATGAGAAATGTTGGGCTGGATGAAGCAGAAGCTGGAATCAAGATTGCCAGGAGAAATATCAATAACCTCAGATATGCCAATGACACAACCTTTATGTAAGAAAGTGAAGAACTAAAGAGCTTCTTGATGAAATTAAAAGAGGAGAGTGAAAAAACTGGCTTAAAGCTCAACATTCCAAAACTGAAGATCATGTCATCTGGTCCCATTAATTCAGTACAGTTCAGTCACTCTGTCGTCTCCGACTCTTTGCGACCCCATGAATCGCAGCACGCCAGGCCTCCCTGTCCATCACCAACTCCCAGAGTTTAACCAAACTCATCTCCATCAAGTTGGTGATGCCATCCATCCATCTCATCCTCTGTTGTCCCCTTCTCCTCCTGCCCCAATCCCCCCCAGCAACAGGATCTTTTCCATTGAGTCAACTCTTCGCATGAGGTGGCCAAAGTACTGGAGTTTCAGCTTCAGCATCAGTCCTTCCAATGAACACCCAGGACTGATCTCATTTAAGATGGACTGATTGGATCTCCTTGCAGTCCAAGGGACTCTCAAGAGTCTTCTCCAACACCACAGTTCAAAAGCATCAATTCTTCTGTGCTCAGCTTTCTTCACAGTCCAACTCTCACATCCATACACGACCACTGGAAAAACCATAGCCTTGACTAGACAGACGTTTGTTGGCAAAGTAATGTCTCTGCTTTTTAATATGCTGTCTAGGTTGGTCATAACTTTCCTTCCAAGGGGTAAGTGTCTTTTAATTTCATGGAATGGTTTCAGGACTTACCTTTAAACCTTTAACCTATTTTGTGAATTTTTTCTTTTTTACATAAAGTAAGAATGTGGTCCAGATTCACTCTTTTACCTTTACCTGTTTAGTTTTCTCAGTATCACTTATTGAAGCCTCTGTATTTTTCCAAATTGTGTATTCTTGGGTCCTTTGCCATAGAGCATTAGACTTTTTAAGCATGAGTTTATTTCTGGGCTCTCTAATTTGTTCAATTAATATACGTCTGTTTTTGTACCAGTATTATACTTTTTTCATTACTGTCACTTTGTAGTATAGTTTAAAATCAGGGAGTGTGTTGCTTTCATTTTTGCTTTTCTTTCTCAAGATTGTGTTGGCTATAAATAATCTTTTGAGCCCCCCCCTTTTTTTGGCTGTACCACACAGCATGTGGGATCTTAGTTTCCTGCCAGAGATTGAACCCTTGCAGCCTGCAGTGGAAGATGAAGTCTTAGCCACTGGACCACCAAGGAAATTTTATCATTATTCACTTTAGCTCTGTGGAAAATGCCATTGGCATTTTCATATGAATTGCATGATATATATCTCCCCATTTGTGTTTTCCATTTCTTTCATCACTGTTTTTCATTTTTCAGAGTACAAGTCTTTTACCTCTTTGTTCAGATATATTCCTAGGTATTTTATATTTTCTGATGTAATTATAAACAGGATAGTCTTGCTAATTTCTTTTTTTTTAGCAGGTATTTATTAATGTGTAGGTAATTATTTCTGTCCTGGAGAAGGAAATGGCAACCCATTCCAGTATTCTTGCCTGGAAAATCCCATGGGTGGAGGAGCCTGTTGAGCTACAGTACATGGGATCACAAAGAGTCGGACACGACTGAACGACTAAGTGCAGCATAAGGATTTCTGTATATTCATTCTTTTGGAGAAATTTAAGGAATTCATTTCTTAAGCCATAAAAGCTTTTTGGTAGTGTTTAAGCAACAGTTAGAACTGGACATGGAGCAACACACTGGTTCTAAATAGGAAAAGGAGTACATCAAGGCTGTATATTGTCACCCTGCTTATTTAACTTCTATGCAGAGTACATCATGAGAAACGCTGGGCTGGAAGAAGCACAAGCTGGAATCAAGATTGCCGGCAGAAATATCAATAACCTCAGTTATGCAGATGACACCACCCTTATGGCAGAAAGTGAAGAGGAACTAAAAAGCCTCTTGATGAAAGTGAAAGAGGAGAGTGAAAAAGTTGGCTTAAAGTTCAACATTCAGAAAAGGAAGATCATGGCATCTGGTCCCATCACTTGATGGGAAATAGATGGGGAAACAGTGGAAACAGTGTCAGACTTTATCTTTGGGGGCTGTGATTCATGGGATGACAAAGAGTTGGACACAACTGAGCGAGAACATAACTGAACGGAAGATTTACTTTATATAGTATCATGTCATCTGCAAACAGTGACAGTTTTACTTCTTCCTTTCCAATTAGGATCCTTTCTGTCTTTTTCTTGTTTGATTGCTGTGGCTAGGACTTGCAGTACTATGTTGAATGCAAGTGGCAAGGGTTGCCACTCCCATCCTGTTGAAAAGTTTGGAACTTTTCACCACTGGGTGTGATGCTGACTGTGGGTTTCTCACATACATATGGTCTGTATTGGCTTCCCTTGTGGCTCAGCTGGTAAAGAAGCTGCTTGCAATGTAGGAGACCTGGGTTTGATTCCTGGGTTGGGATGATCCCCTGCAGAAGGGAAAGGCTACCCACTCCAGTATCCTAGCCTGGAGAATTCCACAGACTGTATAGTCCCTGGGCTCACAAAGTGTCGAACACGACTAAGTGACTTTCACTTCACTTTCGTGTTCCCTCTATATCTACTTTGTTGAGAGTTTTTATCACAAATTCATAGAGTTTTGGTAGAAGTGTTTTCTGCATCCATTGAGATGATCATATGATTTTTACTCTTCCATTTGTTAATGTGTTTTATCACTTTGATTGACTGTGTATGTTGAAACATTTTTGCATCCCTTGGATGAATCCTATTTGACAATGGTATATGATCAATCATTTTAATCGCTATTGAATTCAGTTTTCTAATGCTGTATTGAGAACTTTTCAATCTATATTTATCAGATATAGAGCTCTAGTTTTCTTTTCCTTTAGTGGCCTTATCTTGTTTTCATATTAGACTAGTACTGGCCTTGTACAATGAGTACGGGAGTGTTCCCTCCTGTTCAATATTTTGGAATAATTTGAGAACTTTGGGCATTAATTATTTTTAATATTTTCTAGAATTCATCCTGAAGCCATCTGATCCTTGGCTTTTCTTTACTGGGTGATGTTTCATTACTGATTAAATCTCCTTATTCATTACTGGACTTATAATATTTTCTATTTTTTCCTAATTAAGTCTTGAAGGGTTGTACAGTTTTTATTCATGTCTAGATTTTCTGTTTTATTGACATAAAATAGTTACTAATAATCTCTTATAATCTTTTGTATTTCTGTGGTGTTCCTTGTATCTTCTTTTCACATCTGATTTTACTTACTTGAGCCCTCTGTCTTTTTTCATAGTGAGTCTAGCTACAGGTTTATTACCTTTATTTATCTATTAAAAGAACCAGTTCTTAGTCTCATTGATCTCTTCTATTGTTTTTTAGTCTCTTTTGTTTTGGGGCTGATCTTTATTATTTCGTTCCTTCCAGTAAATTTGGATTTTGTTTTTTCTCTTTTCCTAGCTCCTTTATTTGTGAAATTTGATTTTTTATTTGATATTTTTATTTTCTGAAGTAGGCTTTTATCACTGTAAACTTTTCTCATAGAACTCCATTAGTTGCATCCCATAGATTTTGAATAGTTTCATCTTCCTTTTCATTTAATTCCATATTTTTTAAAATTTCCTCTTCAATTAATTTAGTCACCCATTTGTTTTTTAGGAGCATATTGTTTATGTGTTTTTGGTTTTTGTTGTTTTTTCTTGTAGTCTATTTCTCTTCATGCTTCCATGATGAGAAAAAATTCTTGATATAATTTTAATTACCTTAAAGTTAATGGGAGTTGTTTAGCAGACTTGTATGTGATCTATCCTGGAAAAACATTCCACATGCACCTGACAAAAAGATGTATTCTTCTGTTTTTGAATAAAATATTCTGTATATTTCCACTAAATCCATATGTTCAAAGTGTCATTTAGGACAGTATTTCCATATTGATTTTCTGTCTGTGTGATCTTTCCATTGATTGAATTCAGTGGTTAAACCCCCTACTGTTATTGTATTACTTTTAATTATTCCCTTCATGTTTCTTAGTGTATGTTTTGTTTTTGGTGCTCCTATATTTGGTGTGCATATACAACTGTTGACTCTTCTTGTTGGTTTAATGTAGTGAAAATGATAACAAAAGCACTGAAACAAAAAATAAAAGTAGACAAAATAGGCAAAATGAAGATGAGAAACCAGTGTACTAAAAAACTTAAGAAACACTGTGGAAAAGAAAAAAAAAAAAACCCTATGAGATGGGAGATAACGTTTCCAAATCTTATATCTGATAAGGGGTAATATCAGAATATAAAATGTTTTTCTACAATTAAAAAGATCAATAACCCAATAGAAAAATTTCAAAGATGAACTACATGTTTCCAACAAAGTATGAAAAGATGCTTAACACCAATAATCATTAGTGAAATGTACAACAAGATGATATTTCACAAGTATTAGAATGAGTATTCAAAAAGAAAGAAATAGAGAAGTTAGGTTGGCTAGGAAGTCAAGAAATTGGAACAGTTTGCACTATTGATGGGAATGTAAAATGGTATAGCCACTACGTAAAGTTCTTTGGAGGTTCCCTCCAACTTAAAACATATTTACTCTATGATTCAGTAGTCACATGGTTGTGTATATATTTCCCCCAAATAAAAAATGGTGACTATCAGAGATATTTGTGCATCCATGTACATAGCAGCATTTTTCACAATAGGCAAAAGATGGACACAACCAAGGTGTTCATTGGTGGATGAATAAATAAACAAAATGTGGTATAAACATATGATGGAATATTATTCAGCTTTTAAAAAGATGTAAATCCATTCATTTACTGCAACATGTATGAACCCTGGAGATATTATGCTAAGTCTCATAACCAGACACAAAAAGACAAATATTCTATGTTTTACTTCATGAGGTATCTAAAGTAGTTACATTCAAAAAACAGAAAGTAAAATGCTGGCTTCTAGTACTGGAAGTAAGGGGGAAATAAGGAGTCTTTGCTGAAGGGGTGTGCAAGTTCAGTTTTGCAAGATGAAAAAGTTCTGGAAATCTGTTACACAACAAGGTTTTCTTTCCAATCCCAAAGAAAGGGAATGCCAAAGCATGTTCAAACTACTGCACAATTGCATTCATTCCACATGCTAGCAAAGTAATGCTCAAAATTCTTCAAGCTAGGCTTCAACAGTACGTGAACCAAGAACTTCCAGATGTTCAAGTTGGATTTAGAAAAGGCAGAGAAAAGTGTTAGTCACTCGGTCGTGTCTGACTCTACTTGACCCCGTGGACTATAGCCCACCAGGCCCCTCTATCCATGGGATTCTCCAGGCAAGAATACTGGACTGGGTAGCCATTGCCCTCTCTGGGGGACTTTTCTGACTCAGAGATCAAACCTGGGTCACCTGCATTGCAGGCAGGTTCTTTATTGTCTAAGCTACCAAAATTCTCCAAGCTGAGCTTCAACAGTACATGAACTGAGAAATTCCAGATATTTAGCTGGATTTGGAAAAGGCAGAGGAACCAGAGGTCAAATTGCCAATTCTGTGATCCACTGGATCATAGAAAAAGCAAGAGAATTCCAGAACATCTACTTCTGCTTCATTGACTATGCTAAAGCCTTTGACTCTGTGTATCACAACAAACTGTGGAAAACTCTTCAAGAGATGGGAATTCCAGAACACCTTACCTGCCTCATGAGAAACCTGTGTGTGGAACAAGAAGCCACAGTTAGAATGGGACATGGAACAATGGGCTGGTTCCAAATCAGGAAAGTAGTACATCCAGGCTGTATATTGACACCCTGCTTATTTAACTTATGTGCAGAGTATGTCATGTGAAATGCTGGGCTGGATGAAGCACGAAATTACTAGGAGAAATACCACTCACCTCAGATATGCAAATGACAACACCCTTATGGCAGAAAGTGAAGAGGAACTAAAGAGCCTCTTGATGAAGGTGAAAGAGAAGACTGAAAAAGTCAGACTTAAAGTTCAGCATTCAGAAAATGAAGATTATGGCATCTGGCCCCATCACTTCATGGCAAATAGATGCAGAAACAGTGGAAACACTGTAAGACTTTATTTTTGGGGCTCCAAAATCACTGCAGATGGTGACTGCAGCCATGAAATTGAAAGACGCATGCTCCTTGGAAGGAAAGCTATGACAAACTTAGATGGCATATTAAAAACCTGAGACATTACTTTGCCAACCAAGGTTCATCTAGTCAAAGCTATGTTTTTTTCCGGTAGTCGTGTATGGGTGTTAGATTTGAACCATCAGGAAAGCTGAGCACCAAAGAATAGATGCTTTTGAACTGTGGTGTTGGAGAAGACTCTTAAGAGTCCCTTGGACTGCAAGGAGATCAAACCAGTCAATCCTGAAAGAAATCAATTCTCAATATTCATTGGAAGACTGATGCTGAAATTGAAGCTCCAGTATTTTGACCACCTGATGTGAAGAACTGACTCATTGGAAATGACCCTGATGCTGGGAAAGATTGAAGGCAGGAGGAGAAGCGGACAGCAGAGGATGAGATTGTTGGATGGCATCACAGACTTGATGGACATGAGTTTGAGCAATCTCCAGGAGTTGATGATGGACAGGGAATTCTGGCGTGCTGCAGTCCATGGTGTCATGAAGAGTCGGACAGGACTGAGTGACTGAATTGACTGACTGATAGAGTGGCTAAACTCTACACTTAAAATTAGTTACAACAAAAGATTACTTTTAGACACAAACACAATAAAAGTTGTTAAGCTTTGTTAAAAGTTAATGCAGAATCAGAATTAAAAATGTAATATGATCTTGAACATAAGGTGTTTATTCTACACCTATCGCATTAATACAACTAGAGTTATGCCAATTATACTTTGGAGTTCAATGATGAGTTAAAAGTAAACTCAAGTTGTAATCAGCCAGTAGATATGAAATGAGAATGAACTATGTTGCAGCAACCTGCAAAGTATAGAATGGGTTTCAGTTCGGTTCAGTTCAGTTCAGTTGCTCATTCGTGTCCGACTCTTTGTGACCCCATGAATCGCAGCATGCCAGTCCTCCCTGTCCATCACCAACTCCCAGAATTTACTCAAACTCATGTTCATCGAGTCGGTGCTGCCATCCAGCCATCTCATCCTCTGTCGTCCCCTTCTCCTCCTGACTTCAATCTTTCCCAGCATCAGGGTCTTTTCCAATGAATCAACTCTTCTCATGAGGTGGCCAAAGCATTGGAGTTTCAGCTTTAGCATCAGTCCTTCCAATGAACACCAAGGACTGATCTCCTTTAGAATGGACTGGTTGGACCTCCTTTCTGTCCAAGGGACTTTCAAGAGTCTTCTCCAACACCATAGTTCAAAAGCATCAATTCTATGGTGCTCAGCTTTCTTCACAGTCCAAATCTCACATCCATACATGACTACTAGAAAAAGCATAGCCTTGATTACACAGACCTTTGTTAGCAAAGTAATGTCTCTGCTTTTGAATATGCTATCTAGGTCGGTCATAACTTTCCTTCCAAGGAGTAAGCGTCTTTTAATTTCATGGCTGCAATCACCATCTGCAGTGATTTTGGAGCCCCCCCCCCCCCAACAAAAAAAAGTCTGACACTGTTTCCACTGTTTCCCCATCTATTTCCCATGAAGTGATGTGACTGGATGGCATGATCTTCATTTTCTGAATGTTGAGCTTTAAGCCAACTTTTTCACTCTCCAATTTCACTTTCCTCAAGAGGCTTTTAAGTTCCTCTTCACTTTCTGCCTTAGGGGTGGTGTCATCTGTATATCTGAGTTTGTTGGTATTTCTCCTGGAAATCTTGATTCCTGTTTGAGCTTCTTCCAGCCCAGCATTTCTTGTAATGTACTTTGCCTTTAAGTTAAATAAGCAGGGTGACAATATACAGCCTTGACGTACCCCTTTTCCTATTTGGAACCAGTCTGTTCTTCCATGTCCAATTCTAACTGTTGCTTCCTGACCTGCATGTAGGTTTCTCAAGAGGCAGGTCAGGTGGTCTGGTTTGCCCATCTCTTTCAGAATTTTCTACAGTTTATTGTGATCCATACAGTCAAAGGCTTTGGCATAGTCAATAAAGCAGAAATAGATGTTTTTCTGGAACTCTCTTGCTTTCTCGATGATCCAGCGTATGTTGGCAATTTGATCTCTGTTTCCTCTGCCTTTTCTAAAATCAGCTTGAACATCTGGAAGTTCATGGTTCACGTATTGCTGGAGACTGGCTTGGAGAATTTTGAGCATTACTTTACTAGTGCATGAGATGAGTGCAATTGTGCAGTAGTTTGAGCATTCTTTGGCATTGCCTTTCTTTGGAATGGAGTGAAAACTGAACTTTTCCAGTCCTGTGGCCACTGAGGACTTTTCCAAACTTGCTGGCAAACCACTTTTAGCATTATGCAGCTATCTTCACTATAGTCTGATATGTAGGTTAACACAGACATAAAGATAATCTGTAGGGTCTTAAAATAATTTTATTCCAGACTTTTGGAGAATTTCTACTCCATGCAATATTGGATCAGCTTTCATGACTTATTCCAAAGTCATAATTAATGTTTTTCTACTAAGAACACCTGATTTCTTTCATACCATTAGGTATCAAATAATGATGATAAATCTCCACTTGTATAGGAAAACAAAGACTGTGTTTTTCCACTTCCTTTAGAAATGTAAATTGAAATAATAGACAACCGAAGTTTTGTCTTGTGAAAAGACATGTGAAAGTGAAAGTCGCTCAGTCATTTCTGACTCTTTGTGACTCCATGGACTATACAGGCCATGGAGTTCTCCAGGCCAGAATACTGGAATGGGTAACCTTTCCTTTCTCCAGGGACTCTTTCCAACCCAGGGATCGAACCCAGGTCTCCTGCATTGCAGGTGGATCAATGACTAAAAATACAATGAGAAAATACAAGGGACAGAGGAAGAGCGAGCCGGGAGTGGGAAAAGTGGGAGAAAGGAAGGAGGGGTAAGTGGAGGGAAAGAGAAGTGGTTGGGGAGGGAAGGGGAAAGGAATGAAAGAAAGAAGGAAAAGCAGAGAAAGGAGGAAGAGGTCAGGAGGAAACAGAGTAGAGAAAAAGAGAGGAAGAAGGGAGCGTGGGAAACAACATTCTTACAGCTCGAGAAGAAAAGGAGTGTCCCTAATAGCTGAAAACTGGAGAACTCCTCAAAGAAACAGGCGTTACATCAAGGGAATACAGTAAACTGGCAGAGATAAAAATAATTTTACAGAAAGTCCAGAAATGAGAAGGAACAGGAACAAGTGAGTGAAGACCTTGGAGTGTATTTCAGTTGACAATTGTGAGCAGCAATCGTCTCACTGGGCTATTAGCCCCTCCTCATGTCTCCTGAGCAAAGAAGCAAGAAGATTGAGTCTGTGATCTGAGACACAGGGCACGTCCCCCTGCCCCTACAGGGTACAGACCACACTTCTTCCAGAGGACAACTTCCTGGGAGTGATCATGGGAGTCAATGACTCTACCAAAGGGAGACCAGTTAAGGAGGCTGCTGGGCTCTGCATCCAGGCTGTGTGTTGGATCCACAGAGAATGAGGATGGAGCTCTGAATGGGCAGGTTAAGCCTGAGGGGCCAGGCTCCCAGGGAGTGTGGGACAGAGAGCAGGGAACTGTGCTCACCACCAAGAAAGGGCACCTTCTTTCTCTACCATCTGCTCTCTGCTTCAGCCACCAGGACCTCCATCCTTACTCAGAGATGTCTGCGCTGACAAGGTCCCATTTCTTAGGGTCACAAGTAGTCAGGACAGTGTCACCTGTCAGGTTGGATGGTGAACTTTGGGTGTCAGGCATTCACGTTGGCTCCCTGGGGCTCCCAGCTGCTGTCTGAGGGGAGAAACCCAGGGCAGGGAGCACTAGGAGTGTCTGAGGCAGGAGCGCAGGTGCTCCCTACTGCCTTGTTGGGTGGCGGCTTCAGTGAACAGAAAGGTGAAGAGGAGGAACAGCCCCACTGCAGGACTGAAGGGAAGCATGGTCTTCCTAACTCCCCTAATTGGCTGTGGGAATGCCCAGGCTATCACCAAGGCTGAGTATCCTAAGGCCCCCCTGCTAGGTGGTCCAGGGGAGATAGCTGAACACTTACTTACATTAGGTTCAGCAACAACTTGAAGGGAGAAGCCTCTAAATCTGTCTAGTCTATGTATTTTCACTGGAGGAAGTTGAACTTGGGACACACAGGCTGCTCAGAGATTCTCTGTTCACGATGCTGCCCACTGTGTTACCCAGAGTTCAAGATTATGGCCTTGCTCCATCCTTGCACTGTTACTTTTCTGCTGGCAAAAGAGTCTTGTTCTTTATTGCATCTCATCCTTGCAATGTATGCTCCATGAAGTGCTCCTATGAAGGGTTCAATGAAAGTTTGGATGAAAGAAATGAGTTGGATGAATGAGGAATGAATTCCTCAAACCAAAGCCTGTACCTCTCCCAGAGCCCTCTTGTCCTGTCTCGGAACAACCAGTCTCTCTGGTCACTCTCCTTCACGTGGCTGTGTGTTTCTGCCCCAGTCTCCTCAGGCCATCCTGACCTCCTTGTTTCTCAGACTGTAAATGAGGGGGTTGAGCATCAGGATGACCAAGGTGTAGAAGACAGAGACCACCTTGCCCTGCTCCATGGACTCCACAGCTCCTGGCTGGGCATACATGACAAAAAGGGTCCCATAAAAGAGGGACACGGCTGTCATGTGGGAGCCACAGGTGGAGAAGAGCTTGTGTCTCCTTCCTCCTGAGCACATCCTCAGGATGGTCACTGTGATGTAGCCATAGGAGACGAGGACCACGAGTGTGGTGCCCACGATGATGAGGCCACAAATGCTAAACAAGACCAGATCATTGATGGTAGTGTCAGCACAGGCAAGCTTGAGCAGAGGTGGCACATCACAGAAGAAGTGGTCAATGTGGTTGGAGCTGCAGAACGGGAGGCTGAATGTGATGGAGTGCAGGATGATCTGCAGGATGGAGTTGAGGCAGCCCCCGCAGTAGCAACCCAGCATCAGGCGGACATAGACCGAGGGGCACATGTTGATGGGGTAGCGTAGGGTGCCGGGGTCCAGCCCCTGTGTATCCAGGGAAATCCGAAGGGGAGATGGCGTTGGCAATCAGGAAACAATTGCTAGATTAAATATTAACTAGAGGCTTATAGAGTGGTTAAGTGAGGATAGCGCAGCAGGAAAATTCAGCATAGAAAAGAGGCTGAATAATTTGGTTTACGTGGAAAGCTGGTAAAATTCCAAGGCAAGGAATTTACATCACCTATGTAGGCCACAGGCGTCCTCCCGTTCTCCTGAAGGAGAGGAGACACTAAGGCCTTACCAGTGAGATCTTAGAAGCCCAGGCATAATTAGTAGGCTTGACGAGCCTCCACGCCCCAGATGGAATTCAGCCAGAAAATGAGAGAAAGAATGGCATGGGGAGACCAGTATTTTGAAGAACTGATCCCATTTTTTATTTTTTCAGGGTCTGTTTTTATACACTGAGATGTTATACAAAAATCACGTGGGGTCAGCAGTCCTGACTTTTATCAAAGTCAGGTGCTTCAAACAGATGTATACAGAGGTCTTAGGGGTGTTACATCATCTTCTGGCCAGGGGGCCTGCTGACAATTTATGACCCTCTCCTTGTGACAGCGGTCAGTCAACCAGGACACTTATTTCTCCAGGGGTGATTATTCTTAAAACATAAGCCACCTTCCGAAGTTACCAGATAAAGTTACATTCCTATAGGGTGAGGGTGTAGTGGGTTTTAATTAAGGAAAGAATTTGCTTAGCCTAAGGTCTAACGTGATTAATATCAAAGGTTAATACTTATTTCTTCTATATATTCATTAATGTGTATAAGGGTAGGGGACGTGGAGACTTAGCAGTAAACATTGGCTCAACAAATGAAAAACCCTTCACCAATACAATTTCTAATCAGCCCACTATACTTATACTAATAGTTTTCTAACTTCTCTAAAGAGCCTGTTTTTAGAAGGTTTAAAGCATCTCGTGCCTCTCACGGTTGGGAGGCTGTGAGCAATCACATGTGGCCAGACAAGCCTGTCAGGCAGGCTAGAGAACCTTCAGAGGAGTTTGTAGGCTAAAACACTCCTGTCACGCCCAGGAATTATTATTAACTGGAGCTGTAATTTAACTCTTTTTCAGAGAGAGGTGGTAGGGGACAGCCCCCCCCCCTAAAGTCAGAGGTGTAGGTGAGAGCACAAAGCAGTAAAGTAGGCAGACTCTGGTTTTGGGGGTAGATGCTCGAGAATTTCCAGGGGGACTCCTGAGACTCGATCCCGCCTTTGCGTATGCCGAGCCTCCTTCCTCATGACCTTTGCCATGGGCGGAGTTCCTCATGCTGGCTCCTGGCAGTAGGGGGCTGCAGATGGCCATGAAGCGGTCATAGGCCATCACAGCCAAGAGGAATCCCTCAGTGGTGAGGAGCAGGGAGATGAAGATGAACTGGGTGACACATCCCCCTAAGGTGATGACCTTGGAGGAGGAAAGGAGGTCAGTGAGTGCCGAGGTCCAGCCCCAGTGGATCCAGGGAATTCGAAGCAGGGACAGGTCAGCGAGGATCAGGAAACAATTCCTTAATTAAACGTTAATTAAGGCTATAAAGAGTAGTTAAATAAGGATAGCTCAGTGAGAAAATTTAGTGGATAAAAGAGGCTGAATAACTTGGTTTACGTGGAAAGCTAATAAAATTCCAAAATAAGGAATTTGCGTCACCTACATAGGCCGCAGGCGTCCTCCCATTCTCCCGAAGGAGAGGAGACACTAAGGCCTCCCTGGTCAGAACTTAGAAGCTCAGGCAAAATTAGTAGGCTTGACGAGCCTCCCCGCCCCAGATGGGAATTCAGCCAGAAGGTGAGAGAAAGAACGACATGGGGAGACCAAGTTTCAGTGAACAAAGCTCACACTTTATTTTCCAAAGTAGTTTTTGTACCTTAAGTTGTGCATAGAGGATAATGGGGGAAGGGGTAGAGTCATGCAAGGACATCAGTCCTTGATCCTAATCGAAGCCAGGCTTTCAAACTTATCATATGCAAACGTTTTGGTGATTTACATCATCTTCTGGCCAGGAGGCCTGTTAACATTTTAAGATCCCCTTTCTTCAGAAAACTTATTTTTCTCTAAAGGTGATGATTCTAAAGTCAGGCACCACCCTCCAAAAGCATTAAAGTTGCATTCCTATAGGGCAAAGGTGTGGTGGGCTATAACAAGAAAAGAATTAACTCAAGGGTCCAAGGTTACAAACATTAAAGCTACTACTTACATTCCTATACACCAATTATATCAATCAATACACTGCCAGAGACACAGTAGGTAAGGGATATGGAAACTTAGCAGCAAACATTGGCCCAACAAGTGAAAAACCCTTCACCAATACAATTTCTAATCAATCTTTTAACTGCTCAAAGGAATCTGTATTTAGATAGTTTAGAACACCTCATGCCTCTCACAGTTAGGAGGCTCTGAACAATCACAGGTAGCCGGAAAAACCTATTCAGGCAGGCTAGAGGACTTTCAAAGGAGTTTGTAGGTGGAAACACTCTTGTCAGGCCCAGGAACTTTATTAACTGGAGCTGTAAATTAACTCTTTTTCAGAGAGAAGTGTTGGGGGACAGCCCCCCGTAAAGTCAGAGGTGTAGGTGAGAGCACAAAGCAGTAAAGTAGGCAGACTCTGGTTTTGGGGGTAGATGCTCGAGAATTTCCAGGGGGACTCCTGAGGCTCGATCCCGCCTTTGCGTATGCCGAGCCTCCTTCCTCATGACCTTTGCCACGGGTGGAGCTCCTCACGCTGGATCCCTGAGAGTGAGGGTCTTAGGGTAGATGACAGATGAATATCATAGGTCCAGGAAGGAGAGGTTCTTGAGGAAGAAGTACACTGGGGAGTGCAGATGGGCATCCAGCGTGATGACCACGATCATGGTGAGGTTTCCCAGGATGGCCACCAAGTACAGAACAAGGAACAGAGCAAACAGCAGGGCCTGGGTCTGTGGGCCACCCCCAAATCCATCCAGCACAAACAGAGGCATCACTGAGAGGTTTCCATTTCTGTGGGGTGACATAACCCTGACCATGACATGGCACAGAGAGCAGAGAGCAGGTGGAAGGCAGGGAGAGCGAGCAGGTCAATGTCACATGATCATCTTGCCTTGGAGATCAAGGACATTGCACCACCTCACTGCCCAGTGACCAAGAGACCACCAGCTGCCCAGTTCTGCTTCCAGATGAGTATGGACTGACCTGAAAAGGGAACATTTCCTCTGATTCATTAATGCATAAATATGGAAGTTTACTCTCTCTGGGCGACTCTAAAGTGCTGTTATGGGGTTTGTAGTGGCTGCCAGGAGCTTTGGAGGCTGAAAACTTAAAGTGTGAGGAGTGTTGCAATCTCCTCTGTCTCTTCTCAATACGTGCTTTCCATCTCCATAGGGATGTTCCTGAGCTGTGTAATTTCCACTCCTCACTCAAGTATCTAATCCTGCACTTTCCTGTCTTATTAATTCATTCACTAATTTTATAAATATTTATTGAACACCTCATGCCAGCCTGGTGGTGTGTTGATGATTGTACCTCCAGGCCAGGCTGGGACCAGAGCAGGAACCAGCACCAACCAGGAAAATTTCTCTCAGCCTGTCCTGAAGACCATGAGCCCCATGTAGCATCAATATGTGAACCTGGACCACAGCTTCATTCTGTCTGCAGAGCACTGTGCATCCTTGAGGATCTCAAGGGGCCTCAAGCCAATGTCCTGATGTTTAAAAATATGAGCAGGGGACCCCAGGCTACTGAGGTGCTATGTCTATCTTTCCTGCAGACCCTGAGATCTATCTTGACATGATGGAAAACATCAACAGAGCTGTTTATATCCTTGAGAATATAAGGTTTTTTTTCTTGCAATGTAGATAGTGGACAATTAATGGGGAGGGGACAGCCAAGCTTCATGGCCTGAGAAGCAGCAGGAAAGGGGCTGTGACACATTTGGGATGTGAGGATGTCCTCCTCCTGTCCTTACTTCTATGCCCCTGGCTCCTCAGCACATCTCATATAGTCATTGCTTGGAGCAATGGGAGCCTCCAACACGGTCACATCTGCTCAGTGTCCGGGTGCTGCTTCATGTCCCTGTCACAGCCCAGATCTCCCTTGGCCACACTGGACCGGGCTGACCACCACACCCTCATGGCACATGGGCACCCGCTGTGTGGTGGCCAGAGGAATGGTTGGGAGATGCAACCTAGAGAGCGAGCAGTGGGAAGGAGGGTGGGCACAGCGCCACAGTGCCACTCAGGAAGGTGAGGAGGATTAGGGGGAGGATGTAAAGTATGTCAGAGCAAACCCCACAGTTCCTAGAGGGCAGGTCAGCAGCATGGCGCAGCTGGCTGCCTTTGCAGGGAGCGAGCTCCCATGCACTGGGGGTGTGCAGTCAGAGGCTGGGTGGTCTGTGGTGGTGTGGAGGAGTGATGACCCCCATGCTCCCTCTTAGCTTGAAGTTCTCTTGGAAGATGATCTATGAGAGCCCACACTTTGCAACCAAAAGTTGTACAAGGTACAAGGGTTAGTGGTCCTGCTTTCCTCTCCTGGGAGACTTAAGTCTAATCCTCTTATGACAGCAGAGGGGGACAGTCTGTCTGACATGTGCAGGCAGGGTCCACTCAAATTTGAATTTGGATATGGGCACTGAGGCTGGACAGGGTGATGCCCTACACATGTTGGCCACCAGCCCTATGCACTGAGGCCTGTCCTGCACACACACACACACACACACACACACACCCTGTCTGCCCATCCAGGTCCTCATCTCATAATAATCTCAAAGTGACCCGAGTGACCACCTTCACCCACTATCCCCAGATTTGGTGACCTTGCTGTTATATCCCTGGGGGTTCCCAGCTTTATTTATTTGGCTGTTTCCTGGAACAATTCATCCACCTCAGGGGCCTTGAGTCATCACCACAGTGACCCCTCGCATACCTGGGGAGCACATGAGGACTGCTTTGCATTTTCAACTGGGAAGCCAAGCTTCAAAGCTTGTTTTGAAAAACTGAACAAACACATTCTTCTGGCTTGTTGAGATGACCAAGTGGGGCTACTGCAGTGGCTTCAGTAAACCTGCTTCTGAGTTGAGCCTGACAAATACCTCCAGGGTGAAGCAGAGAAACCCAGCGCTGCTTTCAAGGATCTATTGAATATTTGTAGTGACTGTGTCCTGAATCCTTTCCTTGCAAACTCTCATCACTCAAGCATGATCTGAGCTTATTCAGCACCAGCAGTGCCTGATGCTTGTTAGGTTCAGGATCTCAGGCCATTGACTTAAAATCCACCTTTGTAATAATCCCCTGATTATTTCTACTCTTGTTAAGCTCAGACATGCTGCCCTAACTGATCCTGCCTGGGGCAGTGGGGCGTGGGGGACTTTGTTGTCCAGGATCCAGACTCCCAGGACTCACCTGTCAGGGATGCTGACCACGCCCTGCTGAGTGATGACCACACCGCTCCTGTGATGTCAGGAGGGGCATGGCTCACCGAGGACGCTGTGCTCCCAGGGAGGACAGGACTCCTGACCCAGGTCTGTGCTGCTGATAATGACGTGGCACTGAGGACTCCCTCCCTTGTTCACCTCTGGCCTCCTGTGCACGAAAGTGAGAGGGAGGAAGGGACATGGGGGGAAGCAGGCTCTGGCTGCAGGAACTCCTGGGTCTTGATAAAAGCAGAGCAGGGCATGGACTCAGTCACCTGACTCTACACATTATCTGTCATCTGGGCAATATGTCAGGTTCCTGTACCTGAGGGTCACTCTGCTCTGAAGATGCTATTTGCAGGTCTGAGACTTGAGGCCTCGAATGGCCAATTAGGTGAGACCTGGGCTTCTGAGCGCACTGGGACTCACAACCTCCTGGGTCCCACGAGCTGCAATCCGGTGGCCAATTGTCCTTTGATGCATCTCAGTTCAGTACAGGGGAGGCAGGAAGACCATCAGAGAGCCCTGAGTGTGGGTGGGGCAAGCAGTAGAGAAATACAGACAACTTATATGGGCTCTATGGACGTTCTTGTAAAGATCTCCCTGGGCAGCAGGTGGAACCTCCTGGCCCACAGCCCTTTCTCCTCCTCTGGTCCATTCTCATCTGTTCTTGTGAGGAAAAGTGACAGGTGGGAAGTCTGTACCCAGGGCAACAGCACAGCCCTTTCAGTGACACTTATTACCCTTATGACCCTTTTTCATGCTAAAATTGTCCTGTTTTTGGCTATTTGGATTCTCTTCAAAGCAGCCCTACACTCACTGAATATAGCTTAAATATATCACATCCATTAAAAGAAAATATTTTAATCTCAGTTGGAAAACCAAAACAAAATTATAAACATGATATATATTTAATGTTTAATTTAATATAGAAAATTTGAAATGGAAATGCTGGAGAAAATTGTATCATATACATTCTAAGATAAACAAAGCTCACATGCCTTAATAATTTTTAGACAAACTAGACTTCTGGGGAAAAGTTTATTTGTAAAGGGACATGTCATAATGAAAATGTATTATCCACCTGGGTCACAGGTAAATTTAAATTTGTATACAACTAATAGAGACTTAAAATATAGGAAGTAAAAACTGACGAATTAAAAAGAAATAATCCCACTTCTGAGCATACACACCGAGGAAACCAGAATTGAAAAAGACACAGGTACCCCAATGTTCATCACAGCACTGTTTACAATAGCCAGGACATGGAAGCAACCTAGATGTCTATCGGCAGACGAATGGATAAGAAAACCATGGTACATATACACAATGGACTATTACCCAGCTATTAAAAAGAATGCATTTGAATCAGTTCTAATGAGGTGGATGAAACTGGCACCTATTATACAGAGTGAAGTAAGTCAGAACGAAAAACACCAATACAGTATATTAACACATATATATGGAATTTAGAAAGATGGTAATGATGACCCTATATGTGATACAGCAAAAGAGACACAGATGTAAAGAACAGAATTTTGGACTCTGTGGGAGAAGGTGAGGGTGGGATGATTTGAGAGAATAGCATTGAATCTTGTATATTATCATATGAATAGATCACCAGTCCAGGTTTGATGCATGGGACAGGGCGCTCAGGGCTGGTGCACTGGGATGACCCTGAGGGATGGGATGGGGAGGGAGGCGGGAGGGGGTTCAGGATGGGGAACACATGTACACCCATGGCTGATTCATGTCAATGTATGGCCAAAATCACTGCAATATTGTAAAGTAATTAGCCTACAATTATAATAAATAAATTAAAAAAAAGAAAGAAATAGATTGGCAACACACTTCAGTATTCTTGCCTGGAGAATTGCATGGACAGAGGAGCCTGGTGGGCACATTCCAAGAAGTTGCAAAGAGTCAGACACAACTGAGTGATGAAGACACACACATATCCAAATTATAGGTGATATAGGTGGTATTTTACCATATCTCTCTAAATAATAATGCAAGAGAAAAATTGTAGTCATGATACAATTGATTCTACGTGTCAACCAAATTGATTCTACTTGACATAGAGAGAACAATACATTCAGCAACTGCAGAGTAAATTACCTTCAGCACATGGAATAGGATTCTAGTAGGCTCCATAGTGACCCCCTCCCCTCAAAAAATGTCTGCCTGAAAATGCAGAGTGTGACCTTAATTGGAAATAGGATCTTTCCAAATGAATTAGTTAGGATGAGGTCATGCTGGATTAGGTGGGCCCTAAATGCACTGGCAGGTGTTCTTCTGAGAAGAAGAGAGGAAACAGACACAAAACACAAGGAAGAAGGGCAAGTAAAAGCTGGGCAGAGGTTGGAGTGATGCAACAACAGGGGCAGGGGAAGGAATGCCAAGGATGCCAGAGGCTCCTGAAGCCAGGAAAAGTCACAGAAAAGTGTTTGTCTCGAATTTTTAAATGCAGCAGGCCCTGGAGACAACTTGATTTTGGACATCTATCCTCTAGACCTGCAAGAGAGCAAATTCCTTTTGTGAAAAGTCACCGAGTATTAATTAGTTCTGGCAGCCCTGGTCACTGACACAGAAGAGCAGGGAGGCAGTCTGCTTTCACCTGGCAAGGTCAGCAATACACCTTCACTCTCATATCGCAGGGTTATGTCCCCTCTCCAGCTATATGTCAGAATGTACTCTGCAGAGGTCTTGATCCCCTTTTCCAAATCTACCATATTCTAGTTCACTTATTTCAATTGTTTTAAACATGATCACATATCACAATTTACTTGTAGAATCTTCTTTAGAGAGATGTTTAGATGACTTCCATTTTTTTTTTCAGTAATGCGTATTATGAAATGGACATTTTTGTCCTCCCTAAAGTTTGATGTGTTCAGTTTAGTTCACTCGCTCAGTCGTATTCGACTCTTTGCGACCCCATGAATTGCAGCACGCCAGGCCTCCCTGTCCATCACCAACACCTGGAGTCCACTCAAACTCATGTCCATCGAGTTGGTGATGCCATCCAGCCATCTCATCCTCTGTAGTCCCCTTCTCCTCTTGCCCCCAATTCCTCCCAGCATCAGGGTCTTTTCCAATGAGTCAACTCTTTGCACGAGGTGGCCAAAGTATTGGTTTCAGCTTTAGCATCAGTCCTTCCAAAGAACACGCAGGACTGACTCATTTATGATGGAATGGTTGGACCTCCTTGCAGTCCAAGGGACTCTAAACAGTCTTCTCCAACACCACAGTTCAAAAGCATCAATTCTTCAGTGCTCAGCTTCCTTCACAGTCCAACTCTCACATCCATACATGACCACTGGAAAAACCACAGCCTTGACTAGATGGATCTTTGTTGGCAAAGTAATGTCTCTGCTTTTTAATATGCTGTCTAGGTTGGTCATAATTTTCCTTCCAAGAAGTAAGTGTCTTTTTATTTCATGGCTGCAATCACCATCTGCAGTGATTTTGGAGCCCAGAAAAAAGTCTGACACTGTTTCCTCTGTCTCCCCATCTATTTCCCATGAAGTGATGGGACCAGATGCCATGATCTTCATTTTCTGAATGTTGAGCTTTAAGCCAACTTTGCCACTCTTCTCTTTCATTTTCATCAAGAGGCTTTTTAGTTCCTCTTCACTTTCTGCCATAAGGGTGGTGTCATATGCATATCTGAGGTTATTGATATTTCTCCTGGCAATCTTGATTCCAGCTTGTGTTTCTTCCAACCCAGTGTTTCTTATGATGTACTCTGCATATAAGTTAAAGAAGCAGGCTGACAATATACAGCCTTGAAGTACTCCTTTCACAATTTGGAACCAGCCTGTTGTTCTATGTCCAGTGCTAGCTGTTGCTTCCTGACTTGCATATAGGTTTCTCAAGAGGCAGGTCAGGTGGTCTGGTATTCGCATCTCTTTCAGAATTTTCCACAGTTTATTGTGATCCACACAATCAAAGGCTTTGGCATAGTCAATAAAGCAGAAATAGATGTTTTCCTGGAACTCTCTTGCTTTTTCAATGATCCAGCGTATGTTGGCAATTTGATCTCTGGTTCCTCTACCTTTCCTAAAACCAGCTTGAACATCTGGAAGTAAACAGTTCACGTATTGCTGAAGCCTGGCTTGTGTGGTTCACAATAAACTGTGGAAAGTTCTGAAAGAGATGGGAATACCAGACCACCTGACCTGCTTCTTGACAAACCTATATGCAGGTCAGGAAGCAGCAGTTAGCACTGAACATGGAACAACAGACTGGTTCCAAATAGGAAAAGGAATACGTCAAGGCTGTATATTGTCAGCCTGCTTATTTAACTTCTATGCAGAGTATATCATGAGAAACACTGGGCTGGAAGAAGCACAAGCTGGAATCAAGATTGCCGAGAGAAATATCAATAATCTCAGATATGCAGATGACACCATCCTTATGGCAGAAAGTGAAGGGAAACTAAAAAGCCTCTTGATGAAAGTGAAAGAGAAGAGTGAAAAAGTTGGCTTAAAGCTCAACATTCAGAAAATGAAGATCATGGCACCTGGTCTCATCACTTCATGGCAAATAGATGGGGAAACAGTGGAAACAGTGTCAGACTTTATTTTTTGGAGCTCCAAAATCACTGCAGATGGTGATTGCAGCCATGAAATTAAAAGACACTTACCCCTTGGAAAGAAAGTTATGACCAAACTAGATAGCATATTAAAAATCAGAGATACTGCTTTGCCACTAAAGGTCTGTCTAGTCAAGGCTGTGGTTTTTCCAGTGGTCATGTATGGATGTGAGAGTTGGACTGTGAAGAAAGCTGACTGCTGAAGAATTGATGTTTTTGAACAGTGGTGCTGGAGAAGACTATTGCAAGTCCCTTGGACTGAAAGGAAGTCCAATCAGTCCATCCTAAATGAGTCAGTCCTGGGGGTTCATTGGAACGACTGATGCTAAAACTGAAACTTCAATATTTTGGCCACCTCATGCAAAGAGTTGATTCATTGGAAAAGACCCTGATGCTGGGAGGCATTGGGGGCAGGAGGAGAAGGGGACGACAGAGGATGAGATGGCTGAATGGCATCACTGACTCGATGGGCATGAGTTTGAGTGGACTCCGGGAGTTGGTGATGGCAGGGAGGCCGGGCGTGCTGGGATTTATGGGGTCGCAAAGAATTGGACACGACTGAGCAACTGACTGAACTGTACTGAAAGTTTATATCTTAAAGTGTGTTCCTGAGCAGAAAGGCACACTTTTTCCCCCTCAACCTCATTAAATTTTACATTCATTTTATATAATAGAGGCTCCTTTCCTTCCATCTTTCTTCATTGTGCCCCCAATTTCTGTAATCAACTCTAAAGTTAAAAGCCTTCCCTTTAAGATGTTCTGCTCCCAAGGGACTAAAGGAGTTTATAAGGTAATCCAGTGACTACAGTGTTGGCTAAAGATCAGCAGAGAGGTGTTATCCATGCCAATCCTTCTTTTTGTTCTAATTTCATCACCAAGCCTCTGTTGATCTGGATTGTCTACATTCACAGCTTCGAAGAGAACAGGAGTGTGAACTGTTCTTGCTGTAAATCATTCTGTCCTTTCATTTTTCTTGGTGAGCAACTGTATCATGTAAAGTTCATTTTTATTTAGGCACTTATCTAGGGCATTCTCAAAATGACTGTACCAATCAAGCTCTACTTAGAATGAATAGCAGTGACTTATAGAGTTATGATAATGGTTAACTTTGGGGGACAAAACTTGAGAGTGAGCAAAAATGGCAGTGGCATTACATTTTTAACCTGAATGGTAGGGGATTCCATGAGTGGATATGCTGTGATGGTTTTTTTCTGTAAATATATACAGATACAATAAGAATACAAATACTCTTTCTCTAATTCATACCAGAAAGGTGAATACTGTGGTGGGGGTCTGTGGCATCAACTTTAGTGGCAAAGTCACCATGCGCTTGGGGTAATGAAGCAGGAGTCCAGGAGAGCTTCTGCCCAACATGGAACCAAGCGTGTACCTCTGACCCTTGACTTCTCTCCCCTGTGAGAGGCACTATTTGTTACATCTGAGTCACTTAAGCCAAACTTGTTCCTACTGATATCAAACTCACAGGGGGAACACTTGTCCATGTATTATTATTATTGTTGTTATTTAAAACTGGGTAATGGAGTCTTCCCTCATGATCCACTGATTAAGACTTTGCCTTGCAATGCAGGGGTGTGTGGGTTTGATCTCTGGCCCAGTAACTATGATTCCACGTGTCTTGTGGCCAAACAAACGAACAGAAATAAATAAAACAGAAGCAATATTATAATAAATTCAGTAAAGAGTTTACAAAAGGCTGGATCTTGAGTATTGGCCTTATTGGCTTTGGTGAAGTATGAAGGAAAAAAGCTAAGGATTTAATTTTTCTTTGAAATAATCACCCATAAGGCCACAATGAATATCCATCAATAATCTTTTATATACTAGCCATTGCCTAAGGTCTGTTATTGTGCACAGTATCTCTGGTGAGCCTGGCCATGTGAATGTGTCTTTAATTGCCGTATAGCCGACTGTAATGCTGGGTTAGTTTCTGCTGTACTGCCTAGTGATTTGACAGTTAAATTCCCTGGTGGCTCAGATGGTAAAGAATCTGACTGCAATGCGGGAGACCTGGGTTCAATTCCTGGGTTGGGAAGATCCCCTGGAGGAGGGCACGGCAGCCCACTCCAGTAGTCTTGCCTGGAGAATCCCCATGGACAGAGGAGGCTGGCTGGCTACAGCCCATGGGGTCGCCAAGAGTCGGACATGACTGAGTGACTACACACACACAGCACGTACATTATGAAATGACCATCTCAAAAAATCTAATAACCATCTGTTCCCATGTAAGTTTTTATATTAATACAATGACTAAGGCATCTGGTCCCATTACTTCATGGGAAATAGATGGGGAAACAGTGTCAGACTTTATTTTGGGGGGCTCCAAAATCACTGCACATGGTGATTGCAGCCATGAAATTAAAAGACACTGACTCCTTGGAAAGAAAGTTATGACCAAACTAGATAGCATATTAAAAAGCAGAGATATTACTTTGCCAACAAAGGTTCGTCTAGTCAAGGCTATGGTTTTTCCAGTGGTCATGTATGATTGTGAGAGTTGGACTGTGAAGAAAGCTGAGTCCCAAAGAATTGATGCTTTTGAACTGTGGTGTTGGAGAAGACTGTTGAGAGTCCCTTGGACTGCAAGGAGGTCCAACCAGTCCATCCTAAGGGACATCAGTCCTGGGTGTTCATTAGAAGGACTGATGCTAAAGCTGAAACTCCAGTACTTTGGCCACCTCATGTGAAGAGTTGACTCATTGGAAAAGACCCTGAAGATGGGAGGGACTGGGGACAAGAGGAGAAGGGATGACAGAAGATGAGATGGCTGGATGGCATCACTGACTCGATGAACATGAGTTTGAGTGAACTATGGGAGTGGGTGCTGGACAGGGAGGCCCGGAGTGCTGCGATTCATGGGGTCACAAAGAGTCGGACAAGACTGAGCAGCTGAACTGAAGTGAACTGAAGAATACATATTGTTTATGCTGTAAATTATATCCCCAGATTTATTTATTTATTACAGAGTTTATGCCTGTATACTCCCTTTATCTATTTAATTACCCAATGCCTTCCCTTCTGGCAACCACCATTTGTTCTATGTATGTATGAATCTGATTCCGATTTATTACGTTTTTTGGATTTTCTTTTAAAAACCATGAGGTTGTCCTAAGATGGTGGAGGAATAGGACAGGGGGAGATCACTTTCTCGCCCACAAATTCATCAAAAGAACATTTAAACACTGAGTAAAATCCACAAAACAAATTCTGAATGCCAGCAGAAGACATCAGGCACCCAGAAAAGCAGCCCATTGTCTGCAAAAGGAGGTAGGAAAAATATAAAAGACAAAAAAAGAGACAAAAGAGGTAGGGACGGAGCTCTGTCCTGGGAAGGGAGTCTTAAAAAGAGAGAAGTTTCCAAACACCAGGAAACACTCTCACTGCTGAGTCTGTGCTGAGCCTTGGAAGCACAGAGGGCAACATAATAGGGAGGAAAAATAAGTAAATAATTAAAACCCACAGATTAGGAGCCCAACGGTAACTCCCCCAGTGGAGAAGCAGTGAAGATGCCTGTGCCCGCCACTAGCAAGCGGGAGGCTGGGCAGGGAGGCGCGGGCTGAAATGCTTAGAGTAAGGATCACGCTGGAATGCCCCCGAGGATAATCACAGCGAACTAATTTGGGCTAGCAAGCCAGACTGTGGGATAGCTACCACGCGAAAAGCCCTAAGACACTGCCAGGCCCGTGCACAGAACAAAGGGTGGAACAGAACTAGCTGGCTGCAGACCTTCCCCCTCTGGTGACAGGCAGCCAGAGCCGGAAGGGGGCAATCACAGCCCCAGAGAGACATTATCTACCAAACTGCAAGCAGGCTTCTTTGCTTACTATGACTTATTGGGATTCTGGACAGTCATCTGTCTGAGAAGGTGCGCTGGTTGTACACCCAGAAAACTGAGCGGCAGGGACGGGAGAGGCGATAAGTCGCAGTGACCGCTGTCACCAAACACCTCATTACCCGAGCTGCTCGGAGCTGGGAAGGGCACAAAACGCAGGCCTGACAGAATCTGCACCTCTGAGAACTACCCGAGTGCCTGAACCTGAGCGGCTTAGACCTGGGAGGTGCATGCAGCCCAGGGCCAGCCTCGGACGGTCCCTGGTGGAGCAATCTAGAGCCTGAGCTGTGTGGGCAGGATGGGTGCACGCGCTGTGAGCAGTGGCAGGCCCAGTGTGGCAGAGACATTGAGAGCACACACCAGTGTTATTTGTTTCCAGCGTCCCTCCCTCCCCACAGTGCGACTGAACAAGTGAGCCTAAAAAAGTGTCCACCACCGCCCCCTTGTGTCAGGGCAGAAATCAGACACTGAAGAGACCAGCAAACAGAAGCTAAAACCGAGGTCACCACCTTGGAAGTGACAGGTGCAATAGACTAAAACCCTGTAGTTAGTACCGACTGCATAGGAAGGGGCCTATAGATCTTGAGAAATATAAGCCAGACCAAGGACCTATCTGAAAATGAACTGACCCCACACTGCCCACAACAACACCAGAGAAAGTCCTAGATTTATTTTGACTCTTTTTACGATCATTCTCTTCTTTTTTTTTCTTTGCTTTCTTTTTGTTTTTTTAAATTTAAGAAAAAAAATTTAAGTCCTCTATTACTCCTTTAATTTTCATTTTTATAACCTACTATTACTTTTCCAAAAAAAAGACTATTTTTTAAAGCAAACTTCATATATATAACTTTGTGATTTTGTTTTTCTTTTCTTCTTCTTCTTTTCTTTAATATTGTATTTTTTTTTAATCTAACTTCTACTCTAGAATCTCAGAGACCTCCAGGACAGTGTTAAACGCCACAACATTTGAATCATAGGAGTCCCAGAAGAAGAAGACAAAAAGAAAGACCATGAGAAAATACTTGAGGAGATAATAGTTGAAAACTTCCCTAAAATGGGGAAGGAAATAATCACCCAAGTCCAAGGAACCCAGAGAGTCCCAAACAGGATAAACCCAAGGTGAAACACCCCAAGACACATATTAATCAAATCAACAAAGATCAAACACAAAGAACAAATATTAAAAGCAGCAAGGGAAAAACAACAAATAACACACAGGGTGATTCCCATAAGGATAATAGCTGATCTTTCAATGGAAATTCTTCAGGCCAGGACGGAATGGCAAGACATACTTAAAGTGATGAAAGAAAATAATCTACAGCCCAGGTTACTGTACCCAGCAAGGATCTCATTCAAATATGAAGGAGAAATCAAAAGCTTTTCAGACAAGCAAAAGCTGAGAGAATTCAGCACCACCAAACCAGCTCTCCAACAAATGCTAAAGGATATCTCTAGACAGGAGACACAAAAACGGTGTATAAACACGAACCCAAAAACAATAAAGTAAATGGCAATGGGATCATATTTATCAATTATTGCCTTAAACGTAAATGGGTTGAATGCCCCAACCAAAAGACAAAGACTGGCTGAATGGGTACAAAAACAAGACCCCTGTATACGTTGTGTACAAGAGACCCACCTCAAAACAGGGGACACATACAGACTGAAAGTGAAGGGCTGGAAAAAGATATTCCATGCAAATAAAGATCAATAGAAAGCAGGAGTAGCAATACTCATATCAGATAAAATAGACTTTAAAACAAAGGCTGTAAAAAGAGACAAAAAAGGACACTACATAATGATCAAAGGATCAATCCAAGAAGAAGATGTAACAATTATAAATTTATATGCACCCAACATAGGAACACTGCAATATGTAAGACAAATGCTAACAGGTATGAAAGGGGAAATTAAAAATAACACAATAATAGTGGGAGACTTTAATACCCCATTCACACCTATGGATAGATCAGCTAAACAGAAAATTAACAAAGAAACACAAACGTTAAATGATACAATAGACCAGTTAGGCCTAATTGATATCTATAGGACATTTCACCCCAAAATAGTCAATTTCACGTTTTTCTCAAGTGCACATGAAACCTTCTCCAGGATAGATCACATCCTGGGCCATAAATCTAGCCTTGGTAAATTCAAAAAAATTGAAATTATTCCAAGCATCTTTTCTGACCACAATGCAGTAATATTAGATCTCAATTATAGGAGAAAAAAATATTAAAAATTGCAACATATGGAGGCTGAACAACACGCTGCTGAATAACCAACAAATCACAGAAGAAATAAAAAAAGAAATCAAAATATGCATAGAAACGAATGAAAATGAAACACAACAACCCAAAACCTATGGGACATTGTAAAAGCAGTGCTAAGGGGAAAGTACATAGCAATACAGGCATATCTCAAGAAATAAGAAAAAAGTCAAATAAATAACCTAACTCCACAACTAAAGCGACAGAAAAGGAAGAAATTAAGAACCCAAGGGTGAGTAAAAGGAAAGAAATCTTAAAAATTAGGGCAGAAATAAATGCAAAAAAAGAAAGAAAAGAAACAAAGGAGACCATAGCAAAAATCAACAAAGCCAAAAGCTGGTTCTTTGAAAGGATAAATAAAATTGACAAACCATTAACCAGACTCATCAAGAAACAAAGGGAGAAAAATCAAATCAATAAAATTAGAAAAGAAAATGGAGGGATCACAACAGACAACTCAGAAATACAAAGGATCATAAGAGACTACTATGAGCAATTACATGCCAATAAAATGGACAACGTGGAAGAAATGGACAAATTCTTAGAAGAGTACAACTTTCCAAAACTGAACGAGGAAGAAATAGAAAATCTTAACAGACCCATCACTAGTACAGAAATTGAAACTGTAATCAGAAATCTTCCAGCAAATAAAAGCCCAGATCGAGATGGCTTCACAGCTGAATTCTACCAAAAGTTTAGAGAAGAGCTGACACCTATCTTACTCAAATTCTTCCAGAAAATTGCAGAGAAAGGTAAACTTCCAAACTCATTCTATGAGGCCACCATCACCCTAATACCAAAACCTGACAAAGATCCCACAAAAAAAAAAAAAAAAAAAACTACAGGCCAATATCACTGATGAACACAGATGCAAAAATCGTTAATAAAATTCTAGCAATCAGAATCCAACAACACATTAAAAAGATCATACACCATGACCAAGTGGGCTTTATCCCAGCGATGCAAGGATTCTTCAATATTTGCAAACCAATCACACCACATTAACAAATTGAAAAATAAAAGCCATATGATTATCTCAATAGATGCAGAAAAAGTCTTTGATAAATTTCAACATCCATTGATGATAAAAACTCTCCAGAAAGCAGGAATAGAAGGAACATACCTCAACATAATAAAAGCTATATATGACAAACCCACAGCAAACATTATCCTCAATGGTGAAAAATTGAAAGCATTTCCCCTAAAGTCATGAACAAGACAAGGGTGCCCACTCTCACCACTACTATTCAACATAGTTTTGGAAGTTTTGGCCACAGCAATCAGAGCAGAAAAAGAAATAAAAGGAATCCAAATTGGAAAAGGAGAAGTAAAACTCTCACTGTTTGCAGATGACATGATCCTCTACACAGAAAACCCTAAAGACTCCACCAGAAAATTACTAGAGCTAATCAATGAATATAGTAAAGTTGCAGGATATAAAATCAACACACAGAAATCCCTTGCATTCCTATACACTAATAATGAGAAAATAGAACAAGAAATTAAGGAAACAATTCCATTCACCATTGCAATGAAAAGAATTAAATACTTAGGAATATATCTACCTAAAGAAAAAAAAAAGACCTATATATAGAAAACTATAAAACACTGATGAAAGAAATCAAAGAGGACACTAATAGATGGAGAAATATACCATGTTTGTGAATTGGAAGAATCAATAGAGTGAAAATGAGTATACTACCCAAAGCAATCTATAGATTCAATGCAATCCCTATCAAGCTACCAACAGTATTTTTCACAGAGCTAGAACAAATAATTTCACAATTTGTATAGAAATACAAAAAAGCTCGACTAGCCAAAGCAATCTTGAGAAAGAAGAATGGAACTGGAGGAATCAACCTGCCTGACTTAAGGCTCTACTACAAAGCCACAGTCATAAAGACAATATGGTACTGGCACAAAGATAGAAATATAGATCAATGGAACAAAATAGAAAGCCCAGTGATAAATCCACGCACATATGGACACCTTATCTTTGACAAAGGAGACAAGAATATACAATGGAGAAAAGACAATCTCTTTAACAAGTGGTGCTGGGAAAACTGGTCAACCACTTGTAAAAGAATGAAACTAGAACACTTTCTAACACCATACACAAAAATAAACTCAAAATGGATTAAAGATCTAAACATAAGACCAGAAACTATAAAACTCTTAGAGGAGAACATAGGCAAAACACTCTCCGACATACATCATAACAGGATCCTCTATGACCCATCTCCCAGAATATTGAAAATAAAAGCAAAAATAAACAAATGGGACCTAATTAAGCTTAAAAGCTTCTGCACAACAAAAGAAACTATAAGCAAGGTGAAAAGACAGCCTTCAGAATGGGAGAAAATAATAGCAAATGAAGCAACTGGCAAACAAGTAAT
Organism: Bubalus bubalis; assembly: GCF_019923935.1. NCBI lineage: Eukaryota > Metazoa > Chordata > Mammalia > Artiodactyla > Bovidae > Bubalus > Bubalus bubalis. The sequence goes on from NC_059162.1 coordinate 118,889,988, forward strand.
CTCAAAAATATGCAGGCAACTCCTGCAGCTCAATTTCAGAAAAATAAACGACCCAATCAAAAAATGGGCCAAAGAACTAAATAGACATTTCTCCAAAGATGGCTAACAAACACATGAAAAGATGCTCAACATCACTCATTATCAGAGAAACGCAAATCAAAATCACTATGAGGTACGATTTCACGCCAGTCAGAATGGCTGCGATCCAAAAGTCTACAAGCAATAAATGCTGGAGCGGATGTGGTGGAAAGGGAACCCTCTTACACTGTTGGTGAGAATTCAAACTAGTACAGCCACTATGGAGAACAGTGTGGAGATTCCTTTAAAAACTGGAAATAGAACTGCCATACAACCCAGCAATCCCACTGCTGGGCATACACACTGAGGAAACCAGAATTGAAAGAGACACGTGTACCCCAATGTTCACCGCAGCACTGTTTATAATAGCCAGGACATAGAAGCAACCTAAATGTCCATCAGCAGATGAATGGATAAGAAAGCTGTGGTACATATACACAATGGAGTATTACTCGGCCATTAAAAAGAATACATTTGAATCAGTTCTAATGAGGTGGATGAAACTGGAGCCTATTATACAGAGTGAAGTAAGCCAGAAAGAAAAACACCAATACAGTATACTAACGCATATATATGGAATTTAGAAAGATGGTAACCACAACCCTGTATGTGAGACAGCAAAAGAGACACAGATGTATAGAACAGTCCTTTGGACTCTGTGGGAGAGGGAGGGGGGGATGATTTGGGAGAATGGCATTAAAACATGTATAATATCATATAAGAAACAAATCGCCAGTCCAGGTTCAATGCAGGATACAGGAAGCTTGGAGCTGGTGCACTGGGATGACCCAGAGGGACGGTATGAGGAGGGAGGTGGCAGGGGGGTTCAGGATGGGGAACACGTGTACACCCATGGTGGATTCTTATTGATGTATGGCAAAACCATTACAATATTGTAAAGTAAAAAAATAATAATTTTAAAATAAAAAAATAAAAAATCCACATATATGTGAGGTCATATGGTATTTCTTTTCCCTAAATGATTTCTTTCACAAAGGATGAAACCGTCTAAATCCATCCATTTGTCACAAAAAGCAGGAAAGGATTTCATTATTTTATCGTTGATGTAAGCGTCTTTTAATTTCATGGCTGCAGTCACCATCTGCAGTGATTTTGGAGCCCAAAAAGATAAAGTCTCACACTGTTTCCACTGTTTCCCCATCTATTTCCCATGAAGTGATGGGACCAGATGCCATGATCTTCGTTTTCTGAATGTTCAGCTTTAAGCCAACTTTTTCACTCTCCTCTTTCACTTTCATCAAGATGCTTTTGAGTTCCTCTTCACTTTCTGCCATAAGGGTGGTGTCATCTGCATGTCTGAGGTTATTGACATTTCTCCCAGCAATCTTGATTCCAGCTTGTGCTTCTTCCAGCCCAGCGTTTCTCATGATGTACTTCTGCATAGAAGTTAAATAAGCAGTGTGACAATATATGGCCTTGTACTCCTTCCCCAACTTTGAACCAGTCAGTTGTCTCATGTTCAGTTCTAACTGTTCCTTCTTAACTCACATGCAAGTTTCTCAGGGAGCAGATAAGTTGATGTGGTACTCCCATCTCTTTAAGAATTTTTAACAGTTTGTTGAGATTCACAGTCAAAGGCATTAGCTTAGTCAATGTAACAGAAGTAGACATTTGTCTGCAATTGCCTTGCTTTCTCCAAGATCCAACAGATGTTGCCAATTTGATCACTGGTTCTTCTGCCTTTTCAAAATCCAGCTTGTATATCTGGAAGTTCTCAGTTCATGTATTGCTGAAGCCTAGTTTGAAGGAATTTGAACATAACCTTGCTAGCATGTCAAATGAGTAGTTGTAGGATCATTAAAACATTCTTTGATATTGCCCTTCTTGGGGATTGGAATGAGAACTGACCCTTTCCAGTCCTGTGGCCACTGCTGAGTTTTTCAGATTTGCTGACATGTTGAGTGCAGCACTTTAACTGTGTTATCTTTCAGAATTTAAAATAGCTCAGCTGGAATTCTATCACATCCACTAACATTGTTTGTATAAATGCCTCCTAAGAATCACTTGACCTTACACTCCAAGATGTTCAGCTTTAGGTGAGTGACAACAGCATCATGGTTATCTGGGCCATTAAGATCTTTTTGTAGACTTCTGCATATTCTTGCCACTTCTTCTTAATCTCTTCTGCTTCTGCTAGGTCCTTACCATTTTTGTCTGTTATCATGCCCATCCTTGCATGAAATGCTCCCTTGATATCTCATTTTCTTAAAGAGATCTCTAGTCTTCCCCATTCTATTGTTTTCCTTATTTCTTTGCATAGTTCATTTAAGAAGGCCTTCTTATCTCTCCTTGCTATTCTCAAGACTCTGTATTCAAGTGGGGTATATCTTTCCCTTTCTTCCTTTCCTTTTGCTTCTCTTCTTTGCTCAACTCTTTGCAAAATCTTGTTCTTTTTTACATGTTCTTTTTTGATTTAGACTATCACGGGCCATTAAATAGATTTCCCTGCGCTATCTAGCAGGTCCTTCTTGGTTATCTTTCTTATACATCAGATCAGATCAGTTGCTTAGTCATGTCCGACTCTTTGCAACCCCATGAATTGCAGCACGCCAGGCCTCCCTGTCCATCACCAACTCCCGGAGTTCACCCAGACTCATGTCCATCGAGTCAGTGATGCCATCCAGCCATCTCATCCTCTGTCGTCTCCTTCTCCTCCTGCCCCCAATCCCTCCCAGCATCAAAGTCTTTTCCAATGAGTCAACTCTTCAAATGAGGTGGCCAAAGTACTGGAGTTTCAGCTTTAGCATCATTCCTTCCAAAGAAATCCCAGGGCTGATCTCCTTCAGAATGGACTGGTTGGATCTCCTTGCAGTCCAAGGGACTCTCAAGAGTCTTCTCCAATACCACAGTTCAAAAGCATCAGTTCTTCAGTGCTCAGCCTTCTTCATAGTCCAACTACATAGTAGTCTGTGTATGTTAATCCCAAACTGATGTTTGGTCATTTCTCTTCCTTGCACATTTTCTGTTTGGTAATTATAAGTTGTTTTGATATCTGTAAGCATATTTCTGTTTTGCAAATATGTTCAATGGAGTATTGCTCAGCCAGGAAAACAATGAAATAATGCCATTTGCAGCAACATGGATGGACCTAGAGATTATCATATGATGCAAAGAAAGTCAGACAGAGAAACAAACATTGTATCACTCATATGTGGAATTCCCTTGGTTTTTCTATGATCCAGTATATGTTGGCAGTTTGAGCTCTGGTTCCTCTCCCTTTTCTAAATAAAGGTTGTATATCTGGAAGTTCTTGGTTCACATACTGTTGAAGCCTGGCTTGAAGTATTTTGAGTGTAATTTGTTTGGCATATGAAATGAATGCAATTGTATGGCAATTTGAACTATGTTTGGCATGCCTTTTCTTTGCAAATGGAATGGAAACGGACCTTTTCCAGTACTGTGGCCACTGCCGAGTTTTCCAAATTTGCTGGCATAGTGAGTGAAGCGTTTTGACAGCACCATCTTTTAGGATTTGCAATAGCTCAGCTAGAATTCCATCACGTCAACTAGTTTTCTTTGTAGTAATGCTTCCTAAGGCCCAGTTGACTTCACACTTCTGGTTCTAGGTGAGTGACCACACCATCGTGGTTATCTGGGTCATTAGGATCCTTTTTGTATAGTTCTTCTGTGTATTCTTGCCACCTCTTCTTAATCGCCTATACTTCTGTTAGTTCCTTGCCGTTTTTGCCCTTTATTGTGCCTATCTTTGGAGAAGGCAATGGCACCCACTCCAGTACTCTTGCCTGGAAAATCCCATAGATGGAGGAGCCTGGTAGGCTGTCGTCCATGGGGTCGCTAAGAGTCGGACACGACTGAGCGACTTCTTTCACTTTTCACTTTCATGCATTGGAGAAGGAAATGGGAACCAACTCCAGTGTTCTTGCCTGGAGAATCCCAGGGATGGGGGAGCCTGGTGGGCTGCCATCTATGGGGTCACACAGAGTCGGACACAACTGAAGCGACTTAGCAGTATGGAAAATCCCATGGACGGAGGAGCTTGGAAGGCTGCAGTCCATGGGGTCGCTAAGAGTCAGACACGACTGAGTGACTTCCCTTTCACTTTTCACTTTCACGCATTGCAGAAGGAAATGGCAACCCACTCCAGTGTTCTTGACTGGAGAATCCCAGGGACGGGGGAACCTGGTGGGCTTCTGTCTATCTGGTCGCACAGAGTCAGACACGACTGTGGTGACTTAGCAGCAGCAGCAGTGCCTATCTTTGCTTGAAATGTTCCCGTGGTATCTCCAATTTTCTTAAAGAGACCTGTAGTGATTTCTATTCTATCCCCCCCACCCCTGTTTCTTTGCATTGCTCATTAAGATGGCTTTCTCATCTTTCCTTGCTTTTCTCTGGAACTCTGCATTCAGCTGGGTATATCTTTCCCTCGCTTCTTTGCCTTTTGCTTTTCTTCTTTTCTCAGCTATTTGTAAGGCCTCCTCAGACAATCACTTTGCCTTCTTGCAATTCTTTTTCATGGGGATAATTTTGGTCACCACCTCCTGTACAATGTGGCAAACCTCTGTCCATAGTTCTTCAGGCACTCAGTCTACCATATCTACTCCCTTGAATCTATTCCAAAAAAGCAAGGGAAATCCCAAAAAAGTCTACTTCTGCTTCAATGACTATGCTAAAGCCTTTGACTGTGTTGATCATAGAAAACTGTGGAAAATTCTTAAAGTGATGAGAATACCAGACTACTTCACCTGGCTCCTGGAAAATCTGTATGCAGCTGAAGAAGCAACAGTTTGAACCAGACATGGAGCAACAAACTGGTTCAAAATTTGGAAAGGAGTATGTCAAAGCTGTTTATTGCCATCCTGCTTATTTAACTGATATACAGAGTGATATCTTACAGTGGCTGGTGTCAAATTCGTGGTAGTCAAAGAAAATTTCACTCTAAGATCAAAGACACAGTCTCAGTCATTCAGAGCTTTGTGTGGCAGAGAATTTACTAAAGTGAAAGGATAGGAAAGCTTCTGACACAGACATCAGAAGGGGGAAGAAAGAGTACACCCCCCTCACTAGTTTTAACATGACAGTATATACTTTTCAGTCAGCTGCTAAGAAGATAAAAAGAATACTTCAAGACTGTACAAGGTTGTAAAAGATTTACCAGAATCCTTCTCCCACAGGGTACATCCCAAGATAATATCTATCCAAGATTAGTCAAGGAGAATGGGTTCCTGGAAGAATGTCTCTGGGCGAGATATATTGTTGCTGGGTAAGCAATGGATATGAGAAAACAGGGTCCCAGGCAAGATTTGCTACAATTATAATCATTAACATACAGACGAAGAAAACCATACCCATGATTAAGATATTACTGCTGCACATTCATTAGCTCCATATCTAAAGAAACACCAGCTCTCTGGGGCAAGATACATTGTTGCAAAAGCCTTAATGAAAGCATGAGCAAGATATACTGTTGCCTGGGCAGCCAACATGATTAATGCAAAAGAATGTGGATAAAAATGTTCACCTCCACCTTAAAGGGGACTTGGACTCCCTATCAACCTGCCTAAGTCTTAACTCTCTCAAGAGTACATCATGCAATATGCCATGCTGGATGACTCACAAGCTGGAATCAAGACTGCTGGGAAAAATATCAACAACCTCAGATATGCAGATGACACCACCCTAATGGCAGAAAGTGAAGATGAACTAAAGAGCCTCTTGTTGAGGTGAAAGAGGAGAGCATAAAAGCTGGCTTAAAGCTCAACATTAAAAAAACTAAGATCTTGGCATCCAGATCTCATCACATCATGGCAAATAGTTGGGGCAACAATGGAAACAGTGAAGGATTTTATTTTCCTGGACTCCAAAATTACTGTGGATGGTGGCTGCAGCCATGAAATTCAGAGCAAAGCTATGACAAACTTAGACAGCATATTCAAAAGCAGAGATATAACTTTGCCAACAAAGGTCCATCTAATTGAATCTATGATTTTTCCATTAGTCATGTATGGATGTGAGAGTTGAACCATAAAGAAGGCTGAGTGCCAAAGAATTGATGCTTTTGAACTGTGGTGTTGGAGAAGACTCTTGAGAGTTCCTTGGACAGCAAGGAGATCAAACTAGTCAATCGTAAGGGAAATCAAATCTGAATATTCATTGAAAGGACTGATACTATGGCTTAAGCTCCAATACTTTTGCTACCTGATATGAAGAGCTGACTGTTTGGAAAAGACCCTGATGCTGGGAAATACTGAGGGCCGGAGGAGATACGGGCGACCAAGGATGAGATAGTTGGATGGCATTTGTCGACTCAATGGACATGAGTGTGAGCAAACTCTGGAAGATGGTGAAGGATAGAGAAGCCTGGAGTGCTGCAGTCCATGAGGCTGCAAAGAGTCAGACTCAGCTGAGCAACTGAATGACAGCAACAACAATTAAAAACTCAATGAAAAATCTTCAAGCTATGAATATATATTTCTCTAAATATAAATATGTATTTCTGTAAACATGTTATATACATTGACAACTAACATGAAAATATGCTCAACAGCACTAATCATCAGTGAAATGAAAATAAAAAACAATGTTATAATACTTTGGAACTATCAAGATGGATATACAAAAGAAACAAAAGTATGTTTGTATGTTGTATGTATGTAAGTATACATGTTGACTAGGAGAAATTGGAACATTCTTGCACTGTTGATGGGAATGTAAGAAGTACTATGAAAAATTCTTTGCAGGTTCCTCCAAAATTTAAAAAAACTACTATATGATCCAGTAATCACATATTTGAGTGTATATCCTGCCTCAATTTGATAGCAGTAACTACAAGAGATACTGGCACACCTACATACATAGCAGCATTCTTCATCATAGGCAGAAGGTGGAAGAAACACAAGTGTTCATTGGTGAATAAAATGGTAAACAAAATGTTGTGGTGTATATATGAGGGAATATTATTTAGCTTTCTAAAAGATTAAAATACTGATATTTACTGAGACATGGGTGAAACTTGAAGACATTTTGTTAAGTGAGATAACTGGACACACAAAAAGACAAACATTGTATGCTTTACTTATGTGAGGTATCTAAAGTATTAGCATTCATAGAGACAAATTAAAGTGTTGGCTGCCAGTGGTTGAGGCAGGGGAAATAGGGAGTTACTGCTGAGGGGTATGCAGTTCAGTTTTGCAAGATGAAAACAGATGAAATAAGTTCTAGAGATTTGTTACACGAAAAGGTGAATATGCTTAGCATTACTGAACTGTACACTTAAAAGCAGGTACAACAAAATGTTTTTTTAAACACAATTAGAAACTTATAACCTTAAAAAAAGTTAGCATAGAAACAATTTAAAGTACAGTATGGTCCTGAAATTCAAGATGTTTATTCTACACTAACTCAATAATGTAACTAGAACTATTTAAGTTACATTTTTCAGTTCAGTGACTAATTAACACTGAACTCAAATTATAATCAGCCAATAGATATGGACTGAGAACCTATTAAGTGGCAGAAGATTGCAAAGCATGTACAGAATTAAATAAGCAGGGTGACAATATACAGCCTTGACATACTCCTTTTCCTATTTGGAACCAGTCTGTTGTTCCATGTCCAGTTCTAACTGTTGCTTCCTGACCTGCATATAGGTTTCTCAAGCGGCAGGTCAGGTGGTCTGGTATTCCCATCTCTTTCAGAATTTTCTACAGTTTATTGTGATCGACACAGTCAAAGGCTTTGGCATAGTCAATAAAGCAGAAATAGATGTTTTTCTGGAACTCTCTTACTTTTTCGATGATCCAGCAGATGTTGGCAATTTGATCTCTGATTCCTCTGCCTTTTCTAAAACGAGCTTGAACATCTGGAAGTTCATGGTTCACATATTGCTGAAGCCTGGCTTGGAGAAATTTGAGCATTACTTTACTAGTGTGTGAGATGAGTGCAATTGTGTGGTAGTTTGAGCATTCTTTGGCACTGCCTTTCTTTGGGATTGGAATGAAAACTGACCTTTTCCAGTCCTGTGGCCACTGCTGAGTTTTCCAAGTTTGCTGGCATATTGAGTGCAGCACTTTCACAGCATCATCTTTTAGGATTTGAAATAGCTCAACTGGAATTCCATTGCCTCCACTAGCTTTGTTCATAGTGATGCTTCCTAAGGCCCACCTGACTACACATTCTACAATGTCCAGCTCTAAGTGACGGTGAAAGATATTCTTGTAGTATGGTATAGGTAAATGAATATCTATTTGAACCCCCATAGAATGATACAGGACAAATGAGAGGGAGAGAGAGAAGGAGGAGGAGGGGGCATTGGAGGGGGAGGAGGGTGCAGAGGAGGGGAGGAGGGGAAGTGGAGGGGGAGGGAGTGGGGAATGAGGATGATGAGGAGGACAAGGGGAAAGTGGGTGGGAGATAGAACAGTATTACAGCATGAGAGGATGAGAAGCATGATATCATGGAGAGGTAATTTGGGGAACTCAACAAAAAATATATTGTATCAGATGATTATAGAAATATACTACAGAGACAGAAATAATTTTGGAGAGCTCAAAGCAAAGGCAAATGGGGCCAAGAATCCAGCAGATACCTTGGAGTGTGCTGGAAATAAGTGATGGTGAGTAGCAATTTGATGCTTGGGTGTTGGCTCCTCCTCACAGTTCTCCTGAGCAAGAGATGGAGAACTATGATCAGAGACCACTCCCAAGTTCACTGGACAAGTTCCTTGTAGTAACCATGGGAGTGAATGACGCTACCAAAGAAAGACACCATGAGGAGGCCTCTGGGCTCTGAGTCCAGGCAGTGTGTTGGGTCCATGGAGCACGAGGATAGATCTCTGAATGGGCAGGTCAAGATTGAGGGACCAGGCTTCTGGGGACTGCGGGACAGGGCTAGAAAGTTATGCTCCCTACCAAGAAAGTTCACCATCTCTTAGCAACCCCTGATTTCTTCTGCAGCCACCAGAATAATGTTAATAATGTTACCCTTATTAACAGATGTCTGCGATGATAAAGCACCATTTGTCAGGGTCATAAGTAGTCAGGACAGTGTCACCTGCCAGGCTGTGTGGTAAAGGGTCAGTTGAGCTTTGAGAATCAGGCATCCACGTTGACTCCCTGGGGTTCCCAGCTGCTGTCTGAAGGGAGAAACCCGGGACAGGGTGCACTGAGAGCCTCTGAATCTGGGCACAGGTGCACCCTGCTGCCTTGTTGGTGTGGTAGTATCAGTGAACAGGAGGGGAAGGTGGAAGAACAACCACACTGCAAAATTAAGGGGGAACCTGGTCTTCCTAACTCCTCCTAATTGGCAGTAGTAATCTCAGGCTACCAGGAAGGAAGATGCAAGGCTGAGTGTGCTAAAGCCCGCTTTCTAGGTGGTCCAGGGGAGAATTCTGAGCACACATTTGCATTCGATTCAGGAAAGAAGTGAAGGAAATGGCCAGAGACTTTGTCTAGTTATGTACCTTCACTGGTAGAGTTGAACTTGGGACACATACTATGCCTCAAAGACTCTCTGTTCATCACTCTACCTACAAAGTTCAAGATTAGAGCCATGCCCCATTGATATTAATTTTCTGAGGCCAAAGAAAATGTCTCATTCACTTTGTATCTCACACTCGAAATGCATGGCCAATGGTATGTGAAGGATTGAATGAAATGTTGGGTGAAAGAATGAATTAAGGGAATAAGGAACAAATTCCTCCAACCAAACCTAGTGACTCCCTTGAAGCCATCTTGTCCTGATGTCAAGATGCACTGCCCCTTCTGGCCACACTCCTTCACGTGGCTGTGTGCTTCTGGCCCAGTCTCCACAGGGCATCCTTCACCTCCTTGTTTCTCAGACTGTAGATGAGGGGGTTGAGCATCGGGATGACCAGGGTGTAGAAGACAGAGACCACCATGCCCTGCTCCACAGACTCCACAGCTCCTGGCTGGGCATACATGACAAAAACTGTCCCATAATAGATGGACACAGCTGTCAAATGGGAGCCGCAGGTGGAGAAGAGCTTGTGTCTCCCTCCTACTGATCGCATCTTCAGGATGGTCACTGTGATGTAGCCATAGGAGATGAGGATCACAAGTATGGTGCCCACAATTATGACCCCACAAAGGCCAAACATGACCAGCTCATTGATGGTAGTGTCAGCACAGGCAAGCTTGAGCAGAGGCGGCACATCACAGAAGAAGTGGTCGATGTGGTTGGAGCTGCAGAATGGGAGGCTGAATGTGAAGCTGGTCTGAATAATGGAGTTGACACAGCCCCCACAGTAGGTGCCCAACACCAAGCGGGCACACACCGAAGGGCGCATGGAGATGGGGTAGCACAGGGGGCTGCAGATGGCCACTAAGCGGTCATAAGCCATCACAGCCAAGAGGAATGCCTCAGTGGTGCCCACCATGGAGAAGAAGAAGAACTGAGTGGCACATCCTGCAAAGGTGATGACCTTGGAGGAAGACAGGAAGTTGGCCAGGGCTTTGGGGTAGATGACAGATGAGTAGCACAAGTCTAGGAAGGAGAGGTTCTTGAGGAAGAAGTACATTGGGGAGTGCAGATGGGCATCCAGGGTGATGACCACGATCATGGTGAGGTTCCCCAGGATGGCCACCACGTACAGGGCCAGGAACAGAGCAAACAGCAGGGCCTGGGTCTGAAATCCATCCAGTACAAACTCCTGCAAAGGCATCGCTGAAAGGTTTCCATTTCCATAGGGTGACATTTCCCTGAACTGGGTGACAGGGGCAGAGAGTCAAGAGCAGGAGACAGTGAGATGGAACAGGTCAAGGTCACACGGTGATCCTCCCGTGGATCACACACACCCTTCCGTGTCTCACTGCCCACTGACCAACACACTAGCCACTGCCCATTCCTCATTTCAAATGAGCTCAGACTGACCTGAAATTGTAAACGTTTCCACCGACTTGCACCTTCATAATCATGCATGGAGCCTTCCCTCTCTGGGAGACTCTGAGCTGTTGTCACGGGGTTTGTCCAGGGCTCCTCCAGAGCTGAGTGTCTACGGTGTAAGTATGGCTTGCATCTCCTGGTCATTTATGAAGGACATATTTTCCCTCCCCATGGGGATACTTCTGAGTCGTGCCATGTCTACACTTTGTTCGAGTATCTAATACTGCACGTTCTGTTCCTTATTTTGAGTGAAGTGAGTAAGTGAAGTCGCCCAGTCATGCCTGACTCTTTGCAACCCCGTGAACTGCAGCCCACCAGGCTCCTCTGTCCATGGGATTCTCTAGACAAGAATACTGCAGTGGGTTGCCATTTCCTTCTCCAGGGGATCTTCCTGACCCAGGGATCTAACCCAGGTCTCCCGCATTGCAGACAGATGCTTTAACCTCTGAGCCACCAGGGAAGCCCTTTATTTTAGCCCTACTTTAATTTCAGAAATTGTAAAGCCCTTTTTGCCATCCTGACTCAACCCAGTGATGGTCCTATGTCTAGGCCAGGCCGGGACCAGAGCAGGGACCAGTCCTCACCAGGCTAATGTGGGTGATTTGTCTGTCACCCCTGTAGACCGTGAGAGATATCTCAGCTTCATTGTCTCTGAGATTTGACTATCATGGCAACCATCAGCAGAGCTCTCTGCATCTTTGAGAATCTAAGGGTTCTTTCCTGCTAAGTCCTGATGTGGCATAATTCATGGAGAGTGGATAGCCCAGCTCCATGGCCTGAGAACCTGCCGGACAGGGACTGTGACACACTCAGGGCATGCCATGTCCTCCCCCTGTCCTTACTTCCATGCCACTGGCACCTTGGCACACTCCATGTAGGGATTGCTTGGAACAATGGGAGCCACCAACATGGTCACATCTGCCTCAATGTCTAGGTCCCCCTCTGGGTGCTGCCTCCTGTCCCTGTCACAGCCCAGACCTCCCTTGTCTGCCACACACTATCATAAAACATGGGGACCAGTTGTGTGATGGCCAGAGGAATTAACAGGATATGATGCAACTTAAGAGGAGGAGTGGGAAGGATGGATCATTAGCACAGAGCCATAGTGCCTCCAAGGGAGGGGAGGAGGATTAGTGAGAGGGTGAAAGCTGATTTTATAGAGTTTCATGTTTTCTAGAGGTCAGATCTGTAGCATCAGTTGGACATCTGTAGCATCAGCTATCTGACTTTGAAAGTGTGAGTTCCCCAGGAGTCGGGGTGTGCAGGCAGAGGCTGGAGGTCAGTGGTGCCTGTGGAGGAGTGATGACCCCCCACATTCCCTCTGAGACTGAAGTTCTCTTAGAAGGTTGTCTATGAGAGCCAGGGCTCTCTCTCAATAGAGGATGTGGATGAAAGAATAGGCTGTCCTATTTGGAATATTTAGGCTTTCCTTTCTGAAATATTTGACCCCAACTCTCACATGAGAGCAGAGGCAGATAGTCTGAGCTTGGATGCCCAAGATCCTCTTGAATATGTGTTTGAAGCTGGTGCTAAGTTTGGTGGCCCCTACCCACCTTGGCCGCCCACCCCTGTGCAAATAGCCCTGTACTCTCAGTGGCACAAGGAACCACCTCCTCTCCCTCTTCAGCTCTGCCTTCCTTGCAGTGAAGTGAGACTGAGGAGGGGGCAGGGGTGGCCCCCTAAGTGTCAGTGATAGTCTGTCCAGGTCCTCTAGTTCTGGGTACCAGGAGCTCCCACAACACAGTTCAACCAGAGTGAACCATGTTGAACTCACCTGCCCCTCTCTCTGTCCCCTCAGCTGGCCAGCATCCGTGGCACCTGCACACTAGGATCTTTTTATGGAGAGGATCCCTCCACCTGGCACAGCTGGGATTTGAGGCCTCAAGTGGCCAATTAGCTGCTGCCTAAACTCTGAGTACTCTGGGACTCCTAACACTCTGAGTCCCTGGAAGAGTTAGTCCTGTGGGTAAAATTCCCTTGATACATCTCAGCCCAAAACAAGAGGGGTAAGGGAGTCTGAAATTCCTCTGGGAGTGCTGCGGTCCACCAGATGAGAAGCAAATCAGAGGGACCCAGTGGCCATCCTTGGAAAGACTTCCCTAGGGCTGCAGGTGTGACCTCCTGGCCCACAGCTCTTCCTCCTCCTCTGCTCCATCCTGGCGTGTTGGTGTGATAAAAAGTGATGTGCAGGACTCTGTGTCTGCGGGAGCAGCACAGCCCATCCTAAGTCATAATATGGGCCTTCCCTCAGGGCAGGTCGAGTAAAAGTATCTGTTAAAACAAAATATTTTAATCCTGGACAGAAATCCCAAACCAAAGCATAAACGTGATTTGTATTTACTATGAAAATATAGGGGCCAACCTGGTTGCACAGTGGTAAAGAATCTGCCTGCTGCCAAAGACACAGAAGATGTGGGCTCCATCCCTGGCTCAGGAAGATCCCCTGGAGAAATAAATGGCCACCACTCCAGTATTCTTGCCTGGAAGATTCCATGAACAGAGGAGCCTGTCAGGCTACAGTCCATCTGTCACAAAGAGTAAGATATGACCGAGCAACTGAACATACACACATTAAAATATAGAAAGTATGCAAGTGAAAAGCTGGAGAAACTTGGATCATGAATATCCTAAGAAAACCAAGGCTTTTGTGGCTTAATAATCATTAAAATACAAAATAGACCTCAGGAGAAAATTTTGCTCATAAAGGGCCATTTCATAATTCAAATGTTCAATCAAACTGGGTAATGTGAAAAATTTAAATATGTATACAACTAATAAAGATTTAAAATATGTAATGTAAAAGCTGACAGAAATGAAAAGAAATGTAAATCTCCAAATCATGGTTGATATTTTATCAGGCTTCTCTCTGTAACTGGTAAAGCAAGCAGAAATACTGTTATATGATAGAATTGGTTCAACGTATCAACCACATGGACCTCCCTGGCATCAGTTCAGTTCAGTACTCGGTTGTGTCCGACTCTTTGAGACCCCATGGATTGCAGCATGCCCGGGTTCCCTGTACATCACCAACTCCCGGAAAATTGCTCAAGCTCATAACCATGAGTCAATGATGCCATCCAACCATCTCATCCCCTGTCGTCCCCTTTTTCTCCTGCCTTCAATCTTTCCCAGAATTGGGGTCTTTTCTAATTAGTCAGTTCTTTGCATCAGGTGGCCAAGGTATTGGAGTTTCAGCTTCAGCATCATTCCTTCCAATGAATACTCAGGACTGACTTCCTGTAGGATTAACTAGTTTGATCTCCTTGCAGTCCAAGGGACTCTCAAGAGTCTTCTCCAACACCACAGTTCAAAGGCACCAATTCTTCAGCACTCAGCTTTCTTTATAGTCCAACTCTCACATCCATACACAACTGCTGGAAAAACCATAGCTTTGACTAGATGGACCTTTGTTGGCAAAATAATGTCTCTGCTTTTAAATATGCTGTCTAGGTTGGTCATAGCTTTTCTTCCAAGGAGCAAGCATCTTTGAATTTCATTGCTGCAGTCACCATCTGCAGTGATTTTTGAGCCCCCCCCCCAAATAAAATCTGTCACTGTTTCCACTTTCCCCCATATATTTGCCATAAAGTGATGGGACCAGATGCCATGATCTTAGTTTTCTGGATGTTGAATTTTAAGCCAGTTTTTTCAATCTCCTCTTTAACTTTCATCAAGAGGCTCTTTAGTTCTTCACTTTCTGCTATTAGGGTGGTATCATCAGCATATCTGAGGTTATTGATATTTCTCCCCACAATCTTGATTCCAGTTTGTGCTTCATCAGCCTGGCATTTTGCATGATTTACTCTGCATAGAAGTAAAATAACGAGGAGACAATATACAGCCTTGATGTACTCTTTTCCCAATTTGAAATCAGTGTGTTGTTCCATGTCTGGTTCTAACTGTTCCTTCTTGACCTGCATCCAGATTTCTAAGGAAGCAGGTAAGGTGTTCTGGTATTTCCATCTCTTGAAGAATTTTCCACAGTTTGTGGTGATCCACACGGTCAAAAGCTTTGATGTAGTCAATGAAGCAGAAGTAGATGTTTTTCTGGAATTTTGAGCAATACTTTGCTGGCATGTGAGATGAGTGCAATTGTGCGGTAGTTTGAGCATTCTTTGGCATTGCCTTTCTTTGGGGTTGGAATGCAAACTGACCTTTTCTGGTCCTGTGACCACTGCTGAGTTTCCCAAATTTTCTGACATATTGAGTGCATCATTTTCATAGCATCATCTTTTAGGATTTGAACTAGGTCAACTGGTATTCCATCACCTCCACTAGCTTTCTTCATAGTGATTCTTCCTAAGGCCCTCTTGACTTTGCATTCCAGGATGCCTGGCTCTAGGTGAGTGATCACACCATCCTGGTTATCTGGGTCATGAAGATCTTTTTTTTGTATAGTTCTTCTGTGTATTCTTGCCACAGTTAGTTCCCAGTCTTATTTTTGCTAACTGTATGGAGCTTCTCCATCTTTGGCTGCAAAGAATATTATCAGTCTGATTTTGGCATTGACCATCTGGTGATATCCATATGTAGAGTCGTCTCTTGTGTTGATGGAAGAGGATGCTTGCTATGACCAGTGTGTTTTCTTAGCAAAACTCTGTTAGCCTTTGCTCTGCTTCATTTTGTACTCCAAGGCCAGACTTGCCTGTTAGTCCAGGTGTTTCTTGACTTCCTACTTTTGCATCCCCATCCCCTATGATGGAAAGACATGTTTTGGGGGGTGTTAGTTCTAGACGGTCTTGTAGGTCTTCACAGAAACATTGCAACTTCACCTTCTTTGGCATTAGTGGTTGAGGCATAGACTTGGATTACTGTGATATTGAATGGTTTGCCTTGGAAATGAACAGAGATCATTCTGTCGTTTTTAAGAAAGCACCCCAGTACTGCATTTCGGACTCTTTGGTTGACTATGAGGGCCACTCTATTTCTTCTAAGGGATTTTTGCCCACAGTAGTAGATAAAATGGTCATCTGAATTAAATTCACCCATTCCAGTTCATTTTAGTTCACTGATTCCTAAAATGTCGACGTTTACTCTTGCTATCTCCTGTTCGACCTTTTCCAATTTACCTTGACTCATGGAGCTAACATTCCAGGTTCCTATGCAATATTGTTCTTTACAGCATTGGACTTCACTTCCATCACCAGTCACATCCACAATTGGGTGTTGTTTTCACTTTGGCTCTGTCTCTTCATTCTTTCTGGATTTATTTCTCCACTCTTCTACAGTACCATATTTGGCACCTACTGACCTGGGGAGTTAATCTTTTAGTGTCCTATCTTTTTGCCTTTTCATACTGTTCCTGGGGTTCTCAAGGCAAGAGTACTGAAGTGGTTTGCCATTCCTTTCTCCAGTGGACCACGTTTTGTCAGAACTCTCTACCATGACCTGTCTGTCTTGGGTGGCCCTACACAGCATGGTTCATAGTTTCTTTGAGCTACACAACACTGTGGTCCATGAGATCAGTTTGATTAGTTTTCTATGATTGTGGTTTTCCTTCTGTCTGACCTCTGCTGGATAAAGATAAGAGGCTTATGAATTTTCCTGATAGGAGAGACTAATGGGTGTTGTTCTGATGGGTGGGGCCATGCTCAGTAAATCTTAATCCAATTTCTGTTGATGGACAGGGCTGTGTTCCCTCCTTATTGTTTAACCTGAGACCAAACTATGGTATGTTTAATGAAGATAATCACATGTATGGATGTGAGAGTTGGAGTATAAAGAAATCTTCAGGATGGGGAGCACATGTATACCTGTGGTGGATTCGTTTTGATGTTTGGCAAAACTAATACAGTGTTTCAGGTTTAAAAATAAAATTAAATTAAAAGAAATCTATAAAGACTATAAGGATTGAAGGCAGGAGAAGGGGATGACAGAAGATGAGATGGTTGTATGGTATCACCAACTTGGTTGACATGAGTTTGTGTAAGCTCTGGGAGTTGGTGATAGACAGGGAATCGTGGCATGCTGCAATCCATGGGGTTGCAAAGAGTCAGACACGACTGAGAGACTGAACTGAAGTGAATGAAGATAATGGCAACCTCCTTCAAAACGTCTTGTGCATGCACTATTGCACTCAGTGTAGCCATTTTATTATTGAAGATTAAAGAAAAAAAGCAACATTTTGGCATATTATGCTTTATTATTTCAAGAAAGGTTGAAATGCAACTGAAATGAAAAAAAAAAAGTGTGCACTGTATGCAGAAGGTGCTGTGACTGACCTTATTGAAACATTGTATGTTTCAAAGTGATTTGAAAAATTTTGTCCTGGAGATTTCTCACTGAATGATAATCCATGGTGAGGTAGACCAGTTGAATATGAGAGTGATCAAATCAAGACATTAATTGAGAAAAAGCAGCATTATACCATATGGGAGATAGCCAACATACTAGAAATATCCAAATCCAACATGGTAAATCATTTACTCAGCTTGGTTATGTTAAGCATTTTGTTGTTTGGGTTCCATGTAAGTTAAGCAAAGAAAACCTTCTTGACCGTATTTCAGCTTCCAATTTTCTAATTAAATGTGACAAATGTTTCGTTTTTAAAACAAATTTTGACACGGGATGAAAAGTGGATACTGTACAATAATGTGGAACAGAAAGGATGATGGGACAAGTGAAATGAACCAACACCAACCACATCAAAAACTGATCTTCATTCAAAGTAAGTGATGTTGCATATATGGTGGGTTTGGAAGGGAGTCGTCTATCGTGAGCTCCTCCTGGAAAAGAAAGCAATTAATTCCAACAAGCACTGCTACCAATGAGACCAACTGAAGCATCACTCAAAGAAAAGCATCTGGAATTAGTCAACATAAACTGCAGAATCTTTCATCAGGATAATTCAAGACCACATGTTTCTTTGATGACCAGGCAAAACTGTTACAGCTTGGCTGGGAAGTTCTGATTCATTCACCATATTCAGCAAACACTACACCTTCAGATTTTGATTTATTTAGGTCTTTACAAAATTCTCTTAATGGAAAACATTTTAATTTCCTGGAAGACTGTAAAAGGTACCTAAAGCAGTTCTTGGCTCAGAACGATCAAGAGTTTTTGAAAGATGGAATTATAAAGTTTCCTGAAAAATGGCAGAAGATAGTGGAACAAAAGGGTGAATACATTGTTCAATAAATTCTTTGTGAAAATGAAAAATGTGCCTTTTATTTTACTTAAAAACCAAAAGAATGTTTTGGTAAATCCAATATATAAAAATATATATACAATATATATAAAATCCTAAAGATAGATACAAATCTGTTATAATAGCAAATTTAGCATAGTGTCAATATACAAAGCCAACACATTAAAATCAGCAGCATTACTATGCACTGTCAATGAACTATTTAACAAAGAATTAATAAAGCCAATCATTTACAAAAATATCAAAAAGAATAAAGTACTAAGGACTCAACTTAGCCAAGGAAACAAAAGAGTTATAGAACTAGAAACCATAGCTGAAAGCAATTAAAGGTATCAACATAAATGAAAGATATCCCATGTGCATGAGTTGGAAAATGGGAAAATTACCCACTGTGATCTAAGATTCAGTGTAATCCTTATCAAAATCACAATGCTGTTTTTTTGCAGAAAATAAAAATTACGTTTTAAAATTCAAATGGAGTCTCAAGAAAGACCAAATAGCTAAAAAAAAAAAAATCTTGAAAACAAAGTTGGTGGTCTCAGAATTCTAAATTTGAAAATATATTACAATTCTACAGTAATCAAAACTGGTGGTACTGGCACAAAGACAGATCTGTAGAACAAAAGAGGTGAACAGAGAGCCCAGAAATGAAATTTCATGGATATAATCAAATGATTGAAAACAAGAGTGCCAAGACATCTCATGGGGAAAAGACAGATCTTTCAACAAACAGCATTGGGAAACTGACTGTGTGCAAAAGTATAAAGTTGACCCCTTAGCTTGCATCCTAACAAAAAGTAACTCAAAATGGATTAAAAACATCACTGTATGACATCAACCTCTTAAATTCCCAGAAGAAAACGTACAAGAAAAAGCTTTATGATGTCGGATTTGGCAATGATTTCTCAGCTCTGACTCCAAAAGCACAGGACACAGAAGTAAAAATAGAACAAGATGGCGGCGGAGGAGGTGGACTTGGGGTACATCTTTCTCCACAGATACATCAGTGATACACCTTCAGACAGCAGTGCATGCAGAACACCAGCTGAGAGCGGACAGGAGGACCTGACCAGAGGAAAAGAACCTATAGAACCATGCAGAACTCAGTAGGATGAAGTAACTAGGGGGAAGAACAGGAGTGTTAGAAGGACTGGATCTGCCTCAGCGGGCAGGGGAACTGAAGCAGGGGTCTGATTCCCACACAGGGGCAATTGTCTGAGTCAGAGAAGAAACATTTAAGGCTGAGAGTGAAACAGCTGATCTGTGGCAGCCTAAATGGAATGAGAATGAGACAGTCCTTGCTGCAGGCCCATGTACCCTGGACAGGAATGCTGGTCCCCTGGAAGGCATAGAGGCTGGGCACCGGAGTTTAGGGATTGTGGTGCAATCCCAGGGTGAGAGCTGCTATTGACGATAGAGAGACTGATTGAGGGCATGTGAGGGAGGAGATTGAGGGGGAAAAATCCTGTGGAGGAAGCCAGGCAGCCATGACTGCTGAGTCACGCGAAGGGGGTGGAGCCATCAGCATAGCCTCTCCCTATATGCCACCATGGCAGGTGAACAATAGAGAGGCTGGCCCATCAAACGCTTGAGGCACTGAATTAGAGAGTAGGACCCCACCTAGTTCAGATCAGTTCAGTCGCTCAGTCGTGTCCGAATCTTCGTGACCCCATGAATCGCAGCACGTCAGGCCTCCCTGTCCATCACCAGCTCCCGGAGTTCACTCAAACTCACGTCCATCGAGTCAGCGATGCCATCCAGCCATCTCATCCTTTGTCATCCCCTTCTCCTCCTGCCCCCAATCCCTCCCAGCATCAGAGTCTTATCCAATGAGTCAGCTCTTCGCATGAGGTGGCCAAAGTATTGGAGTTTCAGCTTCAGCATCATTCCTCCTAAGGAAATCCCAGGCCTGATCTCCTTCAGAATGACTAGTTGGATGTCTGCAGTCCAAGGCACTCTCAAGTGTCTTCTCCAACACCACAGTTCAAAAGCATCAATTCTTCCATGCTCAGCTTTCTGCACAGTCCAACTCTCACATCCATACATGACCACAGGAAAAACCATAGCCTTGACTAGACGGACCTTTGTTGGCAAAGTAATGTCTCTGCTTTTCAATATGCTGTCTAGGTTGGTCATAACTTTTCTTCCAAGGAGTAAGCGTCTTTTAATTTCATGGATGCAGTCACCATCTGCAGTGATTTGGGAGCCCAAAAAAATAGTCTGACACCGTTTCCCCATCTATTTCCCATGAAGTGATGGGACTGGATGCCATGATCTTTGTTTTCTGAATGTTGAGCTGTAAGCCAACTTTTTCACTCTCCACCTTCACCTTCTTCAAGAGGCTTTTTAGTTCCTCTTCACTTTCTGCCACAAAGGTGGTGTAATCTGCATATCTGAGGTTATTGATATTTCTCCTGGCAATTTTGATTCCAGCTTGTGTTTCTTCCAGCCCAGCGTTTCTCATGATGTACTCTGCATATAAGTTAAATAAGCAGGGTGACAATATACAGCCTTGACGTATTCCTTTTCCTATTTGGAACCAGTCTGTTGTTCCTTGTCCAGTTCTAACTGCTGCTTCCTGACCTGCATATAGGTTTCTCAAGAGGCAGATCAGGTGGTCTGGTATTCCCATCTCCTTCAGAATTTTCCACAGATTATTGTGATCGACACAGTCAACGTTGTTGGCATTGTCAATAAAGCAGAAATATATGTTTTTCTGGAACTCTCTTGCTTTTTCGATGATCCAGCAGATGCTGGCGATTTGATCTCTGATTCCTCTGCCTTTTCTAAAACCAGCTTGAACATCTGGAAGTTCACGGTTCACGTATTGCTGAAGCCTGGCTTGGAGAATTTTGAGCATTACTTTACTAGCGTGTGAGATGAGTGCAATTGTGTGGTGGTTTGAGCATTCTTTGGCACTGCCTTTCTTTGGGATTGGAATGAAAACTGACCTTTTCCAGTCCTGTGGCCACTGCTGAGTTTTCCGAATTTGCTGGCATATTGAGTGCAGCACTTTCACAGCATCATCTTTCAGGATTTGAAATAGCTCAACTGGAATGCCATCACCTCCACTAGCTTTGTTCGTAGTGATGCTTTCTAAGGCCCACTTCACTTCACATTCCAGGATGTCTGGCTCTAGGTGAGTGATCACAACATTGTGATTATCTTGGTCTTGAAGACCTTTTTTGTACAGTTCTGTGTATTCTTGCCACCGCTTCTTAATATCTTCTGCTTCTGTTAGGTCCATTACCATTTCTGCCCTATATCTAGCTCATCTTTGCATGAAATGTTTCCTTGGTATCTATAATTTTCTTGAAGAGATTTCTAGTGTTTCCCATTCTGTTGTTTTCCTCTATTTCTTTGCATTGATCACTGAGGAAGGCTTTCTTATCTCTTCTTGCTATTCTTTGGAACTCTGCATTCAGATGCTTATATCTTTTCTTTTATCCTTTGTTTTTCACTTCTCTTCTTTTCACAGATATTTGTAAGGCCTCCCCAGACAGCCATTTTGCTTTTTTGCATTTCTTTTCCATGGGGATGGTCTTGATCCCTGTCTCCTGTACAATGTCATGAACTTCATTCCATAGTTCATCAGGCATTCTATCTATCAGATCTAGGCCCTTAAATCTATTTCTCACTTCCACTGTATAATCATAATGGATTTGATTTAAGTAATACCTGAATGGCCTAGTGGTTTTCCCTACTTTCTTCAATTTAAGTCTGAATTTGGCAGTAAGGAGTTCATGATCTGAGCCACAGTCAGCTCCTGGCCTTGTTTTTGTTGACTGTATACAGCTTCTCCATCTTTGGCTGCAAAGAATATAATCAATCTAATTTCGGTGTTGACCATCTGGTGATGTCCATGTGTAGAGTCTTCTCTTGTGTTGTTGGAAGAGGGTGTTTGCTATGACCAGTGCATTTTCTTGGCAAAACTCTATTAGTCTTTGCCCTGCTTCATTCCGTATTCCAAGGCCAAATTTGCCTGTTACTCCAGGTGTTTCTTGACTTCCTACTTTTGCATTCCAGTTCCCTATAATGAAAAGGACATCTTTTGGGGGTGTTAGTTCTAAAGGTCTTGTAGGTCTTCATAGAACCGTTCAACTTCAGCTTCTTCAGCATTACTGGTTGGGGTATAGACTTGGATTACTGTGATATTGAATGGTTTGCCCTGGAAACGAACAGAGATCATTCTGTCGTTTTTGAGATTCCATCCAAGAACTGCATTTTAGACTCTTTTGTTGACCATGGTGGCTACTCCATTTCTTCTAAGAGATTCCTGCCCACAGTAGTAAATATAATGGTCATCTGAGTTAAATTCACCCATTCCAGTCCATTTTAGTTTGCTGATTCCTAGAATGTCAAAGTTCACACTTGCCATCTCCTGTTTGACCACTTCCAGTTTGCCTTGATTCATGGACCTGACATTCCAGGTTCCTATGCAATATTGCTCTTTACAGCATTGGACCTTGCTTCTAGCACCAGTCATATCCACAACTGTGTATTATTTTTGCTTTGGCTCCATCCCTTCATTCTTTCTGAAATTATTTCTCCACTGATCTCCAGTAGCATATTGGGCACCTACTGACCTGGGGAGTTCCTCTTTCAGTATCCTATCATTTTGCCTTTTCATACTGTTCATGGGGTTCTCAAGGCAAGAACCCCACCTAGGGTGTCCCTTTAAGTGCCTGATGCACCAATCTACAGAGTAGGACCCCAGACAGGAGGGCCCTTCTATGTTCATGATGCGCCAAACAACTGAGAAGGACCCCAGGCAAGGGAGCCATCTAAGTTCCTAAATGGGCGGATCTATAGAAAAAGACTGGCTGAAGAGGCCTCCTGATCACCAGCTACAAGAGGCCAAAACAAGACTCTGATAGGGCCATAACTCCTGCACTGGAGGCCGTCTGTGTCCCTGCACACTTGGTGCAGCCAGGGTCCCTGCAAGCCAAGCAGCTAAGCACCTTCATGCCAGCCCTCACTGGGGCAGAGCTGCCACAGGCAAAAAAAAAAAAAAAAAAAAAGCCTTGTGTCTATGCTTGCAGGGTCGCTTTTGCCATTTCTGGCTGCTTGCGACCCTGTGGACTGTAGCCTGCCACAGAAGAACTTCTCTGTCTGAGGAATTCTTCAGGCTAGAATACTGAAGTGTATAGGCCAATACTCATTGCCATACTCTTCTAGAGCACTATATTTCCTGCTGCCCTAGCTGACCACTCCCCTGAGTATCTGGTGCTGCCAGAACCCCTGCAACCCAAGCAGCTGCACCACCTCCACACCTGGCCTTTACTGGGGCAGATCCAAGTCCTCCAGGGCAGCCTCAGGAGCAAACCCCAGTGGATGGACGACCCACATGCAGAGGTGGAAATAAAACCACAATTGAAACTCAGGGGCAGTGTGGTTAAGAAAGAAGACCCAAAACCTTCTCACCAGCTGTACAAGCTGCACAATAAATCTATGTGGTCAACTGGGCAGACTCTGTGTCTATGGAATATATACAAGGACATTGAGATCTCCCACAAAAGAAAACGCACTAGTTCTGATAGCTGTGGACATTGAAGGCAAGAACACAGAAGATTAGCACCAGGTTATAATCTGAGCTGCCCTCACAGCAGGTCCAGAGACCAGCACAGTGTTGAAGGACATCCTAGGGAGGTGAGGTGGACTGTGACTCCCAATGAGGGAAAGGACTCTGACAGCAGTGACTCAAGAAAAACATTTATTTTCTTATGCTTAGACTTGTTCTGTAGATTCGTTGGGGTTTTTTCTCCCCTGCCTTTCCCCCCTCCCCCTTCTGTTGCAGTTGTCAATTTTTTGTCACTATGAAATCTAATTAAGCTTTTGAGCTTTTCTTTTTTTTCCTCAGTCATATTTTTTACTATTGTTATAAACCTCTGCATCTACATTGGGCTTTTGCAGTTCTGTGGAGGTTTTCTTTTTTTTTTTCTCTCTCTCTTTTTTTAAAGTTTAATTTTTTTTAATTTATTATTATTTTTTCTACATTTATTCCTTTGTTTGCTTTTCCTACTATTCTTTTCCCCTTGCAGTTAATCTGTAATATATATAAATCTTCTTCATCTACCTCTATTTAAATTTGCATATCTATTCAGTTTTTTTTTCCCCCCTTTCCTTTCTTCTCAACATATTTGTTAGTTTTGTTTTTATTGCTTTATTCTCCCCTTGGCACCCTGCATTAGTTTTCCTTCCTAGTTTGTGCTATAGTTAGTTTTGTTCTTAACTGGTAAATATAATTTTTGATTACCTTGGTTTGCTGGGTCAATCTGCTGTACTTTATTTTTGTTGGGCTGTTTTGATTTTGCTTATGGGTGTATATGTATATGTGTATATTCCATTATTTTAATTATTATTTGCCTGATTTTGTAACTTCCATTTGTCAGGGTTCATCTTTGGATACTCGTTTTGGGGTATTTGTTTTAATCTTACTTAATGCCATAACAAACTACTTGTGGAATCTGACCAGAGATCAAGCCCAGAGCCTTTGAAGTGGGAGCACTGACTCCAAGACCCTAGAATACCAGGGAACTAACCCCAGGGAGTATCAGATAGTGAGAACTCACACAAAGGAAACTGCTTGAAAACAAGACCCGGCATCACTCAACCACGAGTAGCACCCTATGCAGGACGCCTCATCTAAACAGCAAATGAAGCAAAATTACAGACCCAATCATCAGCAGATAGGACTACCACCTCACTCAGCCTTGCCCATCAGAGGAAAAACAAACAAAAAAACAAAATAAAAAACTCAGTATACTAACGCATATATATGGAATTTAGAAAGATGGTAATGATAACCCTGTATGAGAGATAGCAAACGAGACATAGATGTATAGAACAATCTTTTGGTGGGATGATTTGGGGGAATGTCATGGAAACATGTATAATATCATATAAGAAACGAATTGCCAGTCCAGGTTCGATACAGGATCCTTGGGGCTGGTGCACTGGGATGACGTGGAGTGATGGTATGGGGAGGAAGGTGGGAGGGGGGTTCAGGATGGGGAACACATGTACAGCCGTGGTGGATTCATGATGATGTGTGGCAGAACCAATACAATATTGTAAAGTAATTAGCCTTGAATTAAACACATAAATTTAAATTAAAAAAAAATAAAATCATGAGATGTTAAAAAAAAAGAAAGAAAGAAAGAAAAGAAAAGACCCAGCACAAAGCTCACCATATATGGACTTTACACAAACCACTGGACTAATCTTAGGAGGGCAGAAACTGAAAGGAAGAAAGAATTCAACCTTGAAGCCTGGGAAAAGGAGACCTCAAACACAATAAGCTTAAAAAAATGATGAAAAGACAGATAAATAATACACAAATGAAAGAACAAACTAGAAATACAGAAGTCCAAATAAATGAAGAGGAAATAGGCAAACTACCTGAAAAAGAATTCAGAATAATGATAGTAAAGGTAACCAAAAACCTTGAAAACAGAGTGGAGAAAATGCAAGAATCAATTAAGAAAGATCTAGAAAAATTAAAGAATAAACATACAGAGACAAACAACACAGTTCCTGAAATCAAAAATACTCTAAAAGGAATCAATAGCAGAATATCTGAAGCAGAAGAAAGAATCAGTGAGCTGGAAGATAAAATGGTGGAAATAACTTCTGAAGAGCAGAATAAAGTAAAAAGAATGAAAAGAACTATGGATAATCTCAGAGAACTCTTGGACAATATCAAATGCACCAATATTCGAATTATAGGGGTCCCAGAAGAAGAAGAGAAAAAGAAAGAATATGAGAAAATTTTGGAAGAGATTATAGTTGAAAATTTGCCCAACATGGAAAAGGAAATAGTCAATCAAGTTTAAGAGGTGCAAAGAGTTCCATACAGGATAAACCCAAGCAGAAACACACCAAGACACACACTAATCAAACTAAGACTAAACACAAAGAAAGAATATTAAAAGCAGCAAGGGAAAAGCAACAAGTAACATACAAGGGAAATCCCCTTTGCTTAACAGCTGATTTTTCAGCAGAAAACTCTGCAGGCCAGAAGGCAATGACAGGATATATTTAAAGTACAAAAAGGGAAAAATCTACAACCAAGATTACTGTACCTGGCAAGGATTTCATTCAAAATTGATGGGGAAATAGAAAGCTTTCCAGGCAAGCAAAAGTTAAGAGAATTCAGTACCACCAAACCAGCTTTACAACAAATGTTAAAGGGACTTGTATAGTCAAGAAATACAAGAGAAGAAAATCTACAAAATCAACCCCAAACAATTAAGAAAATGGCAATAGGAACATAAATATCAATAATTACTTTAAATGTAAACAAATTAAATGCTCCAACCAAAAGACACAGACTGGCTGAATGGATGCACAAACAAGACCTATATATAAATGCTGTCTACAAGAAACCCATTTCAGACCTAACAACACATATAGACTGAAAGTGAGAGGATGGAAAAATATATTCCATGCAAATGGGAAGCAAAAGAAAGCCAGAGCAGCAATCCTCATATCAGACAAAATAGACCTTAAAATAAAGAAGATTACAAGAGATAAGGAAGGACTCTATATAATGATCAAGGGATCAGTCCAAGAGGAAGACATGACAATTGTAAATATCTCTGCACCCAACATAGGAGCACCTCAATACATAAGGCAAACACTAACAGACATAAAAGGAGAAATTGACAGTAACACAATAATAGTAGGAGACTTTAACACACCACTCACACCAATAGACAGATCATCAAAACAGAAAATTAATAAGGAAACACAAGTCTTAAAAGATACATTAGATGAGATGGATCTCATTGATGTCTTCAGGACATTCCATCCAAAGGCATAAGAATACACCTTCTTCTCAAGTGCCCATAGAAAATTCTCCAGGACAGACCATGTCTTGGGTCACAACTCAGTAAATTTAAGAAAACTGAAATCATATCAAGCATCTTCTCTGATCACAATGCCATGAAACTAGATCTCAATTACAAGAAGAAAAAAAAAGATGTAAAAAACACAAATACCACAGTACGTTTCTAAATAATCAACAGGTTACTGAGGAAATCAAAAGGGAAATTAAAAATTCTAGAAACAAATGACAATGAAAACATGACAACTCCAAACCTATGGGAGGCAGCAAAAGCAGTTCTAAGAGGGAAGTTTATAGTAATTACAATCCTACCTCAAGAAACAAGAAAAAAACATCGAGCAGACAACCTAACTTTACACCTAAAGCGACTGGAAAAGAAGAACCAAAAAAAAAAAAAAAAACCCAAGATTAGTAGAAGGAAAGAAATCATAAAGATCAGAGTGGAAATAAATGAAAAAGAAATGAAGGAAACAGCAGTAAAGATTAATAAAACTAAAAGTTGATTCTTTGAGAAGATAAAGAAAATTAAGAAACTTTAGCCAGACTCATCAAGAAAAAAGAAAGAAGAATCAAATCAACAAAATTAGAAATGAAAAAGGAGAGGTTACAACAGACAGTGCAGAAATACAAAGGATTATAAGAGACTATTATGAAGAACTATATGGCAATAAAGTGGATAACCTGGAAGAAATGGACAGATTCTTAGAAAAGTTCAATCTTTTAAGATTGAACCAAGTAGAAATAGAAATTATGAACAAACCAATTACAAGGGCTGAAATTGAAGCTGTGATAAAACATATCCCAAAAAACAAGAGCAAAGGACTGGATGACTTCACAGGGGAATTCTATCAAACATTTTGAGAGGAGCTAATGCCTAGCCATCTAAAACTGTTTCCAAAAAATTGCAGAGGAAGGAACATTTCCAAACTCATTCTATGAGTATCATCACCCTGATACCAAACCAGACAAAGACAACGCAAAAAAAGAAAACTACGGGCCAATATCAGTGATGAGCATAGATGCAAAAATCCTCAACAAAAATTTTGCAAACAGAATTCAGCAACACATCAAAAAGCTCATACACCATGGTCAAATTGGTTTTTTTCCAGGGATGCAAGGATTCTTCAGTATAAGAAAATCAAACAATGTGATACACCATATTAACAAATTGAAAGATAAAAGCCAAATTATAATCTCAGTAGATGCAGAAAAAGCCTTTGACAAAATTCAGCACCAATATATGATTAAAATTCTTCAAAAACTGGGCATAAAAGGAATCTACCTCAATATAGTGAAGGCCATATATGATAAGCCTACAGCAAACATTATTCTCAATGGTGAAAAGCTGAAAGCATTCCCCCTAAGATCAACAAGACAAGGGTGTCCACTTTCACCACAATTATTCAACATAGTTCTGGGAGCCCTAGCTACAGCAGTCAGAGAAGAAAAAGAAATAAAAGGAATCCAGATTGAAAAGAAGAAGTAAAGCTCTCACCGTTTTTCAGATGACATGATACTATACACAGAAAAGCCTAAGGATAATATCAGAAAATTATTAGAGCTAATCAGTGAATTTAGCAAAGTTGCAGGATGCAAAATCAATACAAAGAACTCACTTGCATCTCTATATACTAACAATACAAAATCAGAAAGAGAAATTAAGGAATCAATCCCATTCACCATTGCAACAAAAAGAATTAAATATCTAGGAATAAACTTACCTAAGGAGACAAAAGAACTGTACACAGAAACTTACAAGACACTAATAAAAGAAATCAAAGATGACATAAACAGATGGGGAGATATTCCCTGCTCCTGGGTAGGAAGAATCAATATTGTGAAAATGACTATACCGACAAATGCAACCTACAGATTCAATGTAATCACTATCAAATTTCCAATGGCATTTTTCACAGAACTAGAACAAAAAATTTCACAATTCATATGGAAACACAAAAGGCCCCGAATAGTCAAAGCAGTTTTGAGAGAGAAGGGAGCTGAAGGAATCAACCTTCCTGGCTTCAGATTATACTACAAAGCTACAGTCATCAAGGCAGTATGGTACTGGCACAAAAACAGAAATATATATCAATGGAACAAGATAGGAAGCCCAGAAATAAACCCACGCACCTATGGGTACCTTATTTTTGACAAAGGAGGCAAGAATATACAACGGGGCAAAAACCGCCTCTTCAGTCAATGGTGCTGGAAAAACTAGACAGCTACATGTAAAAGAATTAAATTAGAACACTTCCTAACACCATACACAAACATAAATTCAAAATGGATTAAAGACCTAAATATAAGACCAGAAGCTATAAAACTCTTCCAAGGAAAACATAGGCAGAACATTCCATGACATAAATCAAGGCAAGATCCTCTCTGACCCACCTCCTAGAGAAATGGAATTTAAAATGAAAGTAAATAAGTGGGACCTGATTAAACTTAAGAGCTTTTGCACAGCAAAGGAAGCTATAAGCAAGGTGAAAAGACAACCCTTAGAATGGGAGTAAATGATAGCAAATGAAACTGACAATGGATTAATTTCCAAAATATGCAAACTGCTCATACAACTCAATACCAGAAAAACAAACAACCCAATCAAAAAGTGGGGAAAAGAGCTAAAGAGACATTTTTCCAAAGAAGACATACAGATGGCTAACAAGCACGTGAAAAGATGCTCAACATCGCTCATTATTAGAGAAAACCAAATCAAAACTACAATGAGATATCAATCACCTCATACCAGTCAGAATGGCCATCATCAAAAAGTCTACAAGCAATAAATGCTGGAGAGGGTGTGTAGAAAAGGGACTGCTCTTGCACTGTTAGTGGGACTGTAAATTGATACAGCCACTATGGAATACGGTATGGAGATTCCTTTAAAAACTAGGAATAAAACCACCATATGACCCAGCAACCCCACCTAGGCATATACCCTGAGGAAACCAAAATTGAAAAAGACACATGTATCCCATGGTTCATTGCATCACTAGTTACAGTAGTTAGAACATGGAAGCAACCTAGATGTCCATCCACAGATGAATGGATAAAGAAGTTGTGGTACATATGCACAATGGGATATTACTCAGCCATAAAAAGGAATGCATTTAAGTCAGTTGTAATGAGGTGGATGAACCTAGAGCCTATTATACAGAGTGAAGTAAGTCAGAAAGAGAAAGGTAAATATCGTAATATAACACATATATACAGACTCTAGGAAAATGGTACTGAAAAATTTATTTGCAGGGCAACAATGGAGAAACAGTCATAGAGAATAGACTTATGGACATGGAGAGAGGGGAGGAGAGGGTGAGATGTATGGAAAGAGTAACATGGAAACTTACATTACCATATGTAAAATATATAGCCAATGGGAATTTTCTGTATGGCACAGGAAACTCAAACAGGGGCTCTGTATCAAGCTAGAGGGGTGGGATGGGGAGGGATATGGGAGAGAGTTTCAAAAGGGAGGGGATATAGTATACCTATGGCTGACTCATTTTGAGGTTTGACAGAAAACAAAATTCTGTAAAGCAATTATCCTTCAGTTAAAAAAATTAATAGAAACAAACCAAAGAAAAGTAAAAATAGACACACGGGACTCCATCAAAGTTGAAAATCTGTGCATTAAAGTCTTAACAGCATGAAAAGGCAACCTGTGGGATGGTGGGAAGTGTTTGCAAATCTTATGTCTGATACACAGTAGTATCCAGAATATATAGAGAGAGTTCCTACAACTTAAACATCAAAGCATTAAAGCACATATATGACATTGTGAGAAAGCAACATACAACGTGGAAGAAAACGTTGAAATCCTTTAGAAAATGATCTTACTTATATTTGCTGGCTGTGCTGGGTCTTCGTTGCTGTTCTGGCTTTTCTCTAGTCACAGATGGTGGGAGCTACTCTTCACTCTGGTGTGCAGCTGCTCATTTTGCACACTCTCATTGCTGTGGCACACATTCACTGCCCTGGCTTCTCTTTTGTGGAGCACGGGCTCTGGGGCTCGTGGGCGTCAGTAGCTGCAGCTCCCCAGGTCTAGAGCACAGGCTCAGTAGTTGCGGTGTGCAGGCTTTGTGCTCCACAGCATGTGGGATCTTCCTGGATCGGGATCAAACTCATGTCACCTGCATTGGTAAGCAGATTCTTTTACCACAAAGCCACCTGGGAAGCCCAACAATGTTGAAAAATCTTATCTTTACTAACAAGATAATATTCAGAATATATGAATAATTTCTACAATTAAACAGACCGATAACCAAATTGAAAGTGTTCATACTACTTGACAATTTCTCTAAAGATGACTTATAAATTGCAAGCAAACATATAAGAAAATGCTCAAAATCACTAATCATTAGGAAAATGAAAAGAAGAAAGACATAACACTTCACAATCATGAGGAGGGATACTGTGAGAAAAAACAAATGTTGACTAGGATGTAAAGAAACTGAAATTGTTTCACACTGCTGGTGGGGATATGAAATGGTACAGCCATGATGAAAAGTACTATATGGGCTTCACAGGTGGCATTCGTGGTAAAGAACACACCTATTAATGCAGGAGATGTAAGAGACTTGGGTTTGATCCCTGGGAAGATAACCTGGAAGAGGAAATGGTAACCCACCCCAGTATTCTTGCCTGGAGAATTCCACGGACAGAGGATCCTGGCAGGCTATAGTCCATGGGTTGCAAAGAATGGACTGTTGGTGGGAATATGAAATGATACAGTTCAGTTCAGTTGCTCAGTCATGTATGAATCTTTGTGACCCCAGGGACTGCAGCACGCCCAGCTTCCCTGCCCATTACAAACTCTGGGGGCTTGCTCAAACTCATGTCCATTGAGTCGGTGATGCCATCCAACCATCTCATCCTCTGTCATCCCCTTCTCCTCCTGCCTTCAATCTTTCCCAGCATCAGCGTCTTTTCCAATGAGTCAGTTCTTCACATCAGGTGCAGCCATGATGAAATGTCCTATACAGTTCTCCTCAAAATTAAAAAAAAATAATACCATATGATACAATCAAACATCTGATAATATACTAAAAAAGCAGTCTCTCTGAGATATGTGCATGCCTATTTACACAGCACATTCTTCCTCATAGCTAAAAGGTGGAGGCAACCCAAGTGTCCCTTGATGGATGAAGAAATAAACAAAAATCCATCACATATGCACGTGATGGAATATTAGTCAGGCTTAAATAGGATAGAAATCCTGTCATTTGCAACATGGGCACACCTTGAGGACACTGGACTAAGTGAAACAATCAGAGACAAAAAGGCAAATGCTGTATGTTTTACTTATCTGGGGCACCTGAGGAAGTCACACTGATAGAGACAGAAAGCAGAATGATGGCTTCCAGTGGTGGAGATAAGGGGGAAACGGAGTTATTGACTAGGGGCATGGAGTCCCAGGCTTTTAAGTTGAAAACATTCCAGAGATCTGATTCACACAAGGTGAGTATGCTAAACACTACTGAACTGTACAAAGAAAATTAGTTACAGAAAAGTTATATTTTACATTAAAAAGTAGACACTTCTGAAGCTTATTATAAAATCAACATCAAAACTACAATATAGTCTTCAAATGTAATGTGTTTATTGTCCAC
This sequence comes from Bubalus bubalis, assembly GCF_019923935.1. NCBI lineage: Eukaryota > Metazoa > Chordata > Mammalia > Artiodactyla > Bovidae > Bubalus > Bubalus bubalis. The sequence continues at coordinate 118,922,551 of NC_059162.1, forward strand.
CTAAACACAATAAACAAACTAGAGCTGAATCGTGTATATTTTGGAGTTCAATGACAAATTAACACTGAACTCAAATTATAATCAGTCAATAGGTGTGAGTTGAGAACCTACTGTGTACCAGCAGCTTGCAAAGTTACATGATAAAAAAAAAACAAATAAAAAAACAAATAAACCACTTCTAACATTGTACAGTGATCTTCACTACAGTCTGACATGTCGGTTTACATAGAGGTAAAGTCAAAGTGCAGAGTTTAAAAATCATTTTCTTCAAGACTGTTGGAGAATTTCTACTATATCTAATATTGAACCAGCTTTCCTGATTTAGTCAAATTCAGAATTAATGATCTTTTACTAAGATCCACTGATTCCTTAATATCTGTACCATTGAATTTTACTATAATAGATGGTGGCAAATCTACCCTTGCATAGAAAAATACTACATTTTCCATTTTCCTTTAGAAATTTTGATTAAGGTAGTAGAAGGAAACTTATGGAATGAAAAAATACAGTGAGGAAGAGGAAGAAGAGGGAAAGAGAAAACAGTGAAGGAAGGAAGCAGGGAAGGAGGGAAAATGAGGAGCAATGAGATGAAGAGAGAAATAGAGGAGACAAGGGACAGTGGGAGACAGAGTGATGCAACTTGGAAAGAAAAGATATTTTGGAGAAGAACTGGCAAAGGTGAAAGTAATTATGAAGCCGGATATGAGACAGTGGGAATAAGAATTGAGCAGAGACCTTGAAGGATGTTCCATTTGAGTGGTAGTGAGCAGCAATCTGATGGCCTGGGTGTTACAGTCCCTCCCCAGCCCTCCTGAGCAGGAGAGCAGGGAGATGGAGAGCTGTGATCAGAGAGACAGGGCGCGTCCCCACTGAGGATACAGGGAAGAGAGGACAACCTCCTGGTAGTGACCATGGGAGTGATGACTCTACCAAGGGGAGATACGACAAGGAGGCCACTGACTCTCAGTCCAGGCTGTGTGCTGGGTCCATGAAGCACAAGGATGGATCTCTGAACAGGCAGGTGAAGACCAAGGATCCAGTTCCCCCAGGGAGTGTGAGTCAGAGGGCCAGGGAGCTGTGCTCACCATCAAGAAAGTGCATCTTCTCTCTCCACCCCCTGCTCTCTGCAGCAGCACCAGGACCTCCACCCTTATTCGGAGATGTCTGTGCGACAAGACACCATTTGTTAGGGTCACAAGTAGTCAGGACACTGTCACCGGTTAGGTAGATGGTAAACCCAATATCTTAGCGGTGAACGGTGCTGCTGGATTCGTGGTCTCTGAAGGAAAAGATTTAACTCCAGGACCAAAGCCAGTCTCAGTCACTCAGAGTTTTGTGTAAATTTTTCTTAAAGTGAAAGTGACAGAGAAATCTTCTGTCATATAGAAGACACCATAAGGGGGCATACACATCAGAAGGGGGCAGGAGAGTACCCACCTCACTAGTTTAAGCAGGGCCTTGTATACTTCTCAACTAGCTGCTGGGAACAGATAAAATATACCTCAAGGCTGTGGGAATTTTGTCCAGACCCTTTCCCAGAACATACATCCTGGGATGACATCAGTATGAGATTAGCCAGAAGGAACAGGTTAACCCAGAGCTCTAGGCTATGGAAGTTTTTACCTGGACTGTCTTCCTTAACATACACCCAAAGCTCAAAAAAAAAAAAAAAAAAAAAAGGGCATGCCTTTGAACAAGAGATACTGCTGCCTACAAGACCTACTTGTCTAAGGCAAAAGAATGTGAAAAAGAAGGAATGTTTACCTCCTCCTTGAAGGGTGTTATTTAGGCTTGGACTCCTTATCAACCTGCCTAAGTTAACTCTCTCAAAGGGTCAGTGGAACTTTGGGTGTCAGGCATCCATGTTGGATCCCTGGGGACCCCAGCTGCTGTCTGAGGGGAGAAACCCAGGGCAGGGAGCACTAGGAGTGTCCGAAGCAGGAGCACAGGTGCTCCCTGCTGCCCTGTTAGGTGGCAGCATCAGTGAACAGAAGGGGGAGGAGGAGGAAGAGCCCAGGTCAGGATTGAGGGGAGAAGGCAATGGCACCCCACTCCAGTACCCTTGCCTGGAAAATCACATGGACAGAGGAGCCTGGTAGGCTGCAGTCCATGGGGTCGCTAAGGGTCGGACATGACTGAGTGACTTCACTTTCACTTTTCACTTTCATGCATTGGAGAAGGAAATGGCAACCCACTCCAGGGTTCTTGCCTGGAGAATCCCAGGGACGGTGGAGCCTGATGGGCTGCTGTCTATGGGGTCGCACAGAGTCAGACACGACTGAAGCAACTTAGCAGCAGTAGCAGCAGATGGTCTTCCTAATTCTTCTAGTTGGTTCTGGGTGACCCCATGCCATCTCTAAGGAAGGGCCAAGGCTGAGCATCCCAAGGTCCCTGCTAGGAAGTCCAGGGAGATTGCTGAATGCAGATTTACAAAGATTCAGCCTTAAAGTAGAGAGAGAGATCTCACAATTTCTTAGTCATGTACCTTCACTGGTAGATTTTGAATTGGGACCCATATCCTGCTTCAAAGACTCCTTGTTCATGACTCTGCCCACTGTGTGTTACCAAGCTTCAAGTTTAGGGTCTTATCTGTGGACCATTAGTCTTTTGATGGCAAAGATACCTTATCCATCTTTGCATCTCACACTTGTGTACGTGTTTCATGATGTGCTTCCCTGAAAGGTTGAATAAGATGTTTAATGAAAGAATGAATTGGGTCATGAGGAATGAATTTGTCAAACCAAAAGCAGTGCCTCCCCCAAAGCCCTCTTGTCCTCTCCTCAGGACACATTGTTCCCCTCTGGTCACCCTCCTTCAAATGGCTGTGTGTTTCCACCCCAGTCTCCACAGGGCATCCTTCACATCCTTGTTTCTCAGACTGTAGATGAGGGGATTCAGCATCGGGATGACCAGGGTGTAGAAGACAGAGACCACCTTGCCCTGCTCCATGGACTCCACAGCTCCTGGCTGGGCATACATGACAAAGACAGTCCCATAAAAGAGGGACACGGCTGTCATGTGGGAGCCACAGGTGGAGAAGAGCTTGTGTCTCCCTCCTCCTGAGCGCATCCTCAGGATGGTCACTGTGATGTAGCCATAGGAGGTGAGGACCACGAGTGTGGTGCCCACGATGATGAGGCCACAGAGGCCAAACATGACCAGCTCATTGGTCGTAGTGTCAGCACAGGCCAGCTTGAGCAGAGGCGGCACATCACAGAAGAAGTGGTCGATGTGGTTGGAGCTGCAGAACGGGAGGCTGAATGTGAAGCTGGTCTGCAGAATGGAGTTGAGGCAGCCCCCAGAGTAGCAGCCCAGCATCAGGCGGGCACAGACCGAGGGGCACATGGAGATGGGATAGTGCAGGGGGCTGCAGATGGCCACAAAGCGGTCATAGGCCATCACGGCCAAGAGGAATCCCTCAGTGGTGACCAGCAGGGAGAAGAAGAAGAACTGGGTAGCACATCCCTCAAAGGTAATGACCTTGGAGGAGGATAGGAAGTTGGCCAAGGCCTTAGGTGCAATGACAGATGAGTAACACAGGTCCACAAGTGAGAGGTTCTTGAGGAAGAAGTACATCGGGGAGTGCAGACGGGCATCCAGGGTGATGACCACCATCATGGTGAGGTTCCCCAGGACGGCCACCACATACAGGGCAAGGAATAGAGCAAAGAGCAGGGCCTGGGTCTGCAGACCACTCTCAAATCCATCCAGCACAAACTCCTGCAGAGGCATCACTGAGAGGTTTCCATTTCTGTGGGGTGACATGGCCCTGAGCTGATGATACCCAGAGTAGACAGCAGAGAGCAGGCCAGGGCAGCAAGAGGGAGCAGGTCAAGGTCACAAGGTCATATCTCTTGCAGACCAGAGAGCCTTCAGTGCCTCACTGCCCACTGACTAAGAGACCACAGCTGCCCATTTCTGATGCACTCAGACCAACCTGAAATGCAAAGATTTCCTCCAATTCATGAATCGCAAATATGCAGATTCATTCCCTCTGTGGTAAAGTCTGAGCTGCTATTGATTGGGGCAGGGGCTGGGTGCTTCAGTGAGACCTTGCAGTGTGAGCAGCATTGCAGCCCCTTGTCCCTCCTCTCAGAGAAAAGCTTTCCACCCCCAAGAAAATGACTCCTAATGGTGCCGTTTCCACACTTGCTCATGTATCTTATCTTAAATTATCTGTGCCTCAGTAACTAATTCATTAATTTTAGAAATGCGAACTGAGGGCCCCATACCTACCTGCTCTTGAGTTGGTGATGATTCCATCTCCAGGCAGGGAACAGAGCAGAAACCAGCCCCCATGAGGCAAATGTGTGTGTTTTCTGTCTGTTTCTCCTGCAACCCCTGAGCCCCATCTCAGCTTCACTGTCTGGAGCCAGGACCACGGTGTCATGGTGTCAGCAGAGCGCTGTGTATTCTTGAGGACCTCATGGAGCCTCCTGCCAATGTCCCAATGTTGGAAAAAATGGAGAGGGGACACCACCTCCATGGTCTGAGAAGCAGCAGGACAGGGGTGTGACACTTTCAGGAGATGGGCATGTCCTTCCCTGCCCTGCCTCCTCAGAACACCCTGTGAGGTGACTGCTTGGAACCATGGGAGTCTCCAGCACAGTCACATTTGCTCAATGTCTGTGTCTCCTGCTGGGTGCTGCTTCCTGTCCCTGTCACAGCCCAGACATCCCTTGTCTGCACTGCACAGGGCTGACCACCACACTCACGTGGGACATGGGGACCCGCTGTGTGGTGGCCAGAGGAATGGTTGAGGAACCGTTGAGTGGGGAAGAATGGTGGGCATAGAGCCACAGTGCCTCTCGGGGGTGGAGGGTGGGGATGGAGGGTTCGTGAGAGGGTGAAGGCTGATTTCAAAGAGATTACATGCTTCTTAGAGGTCAGATCTTCAACATCATGGAGCTGGCTGCCTTTGGAGGGAGAGAGTTCCCCAGAAGTGTGGGTGTGCAGGCAGAGGGTGGTGGTGAATGGTGCCTGTTGAGGAGTAATGGCCCCCATGTTCCCTCCCAGCCTGAAGTTCTTAGAAGGTGATCCATGAGAGGCAAGACTTTCCAGTAGAAGTGCAAGTGAAAGAGTGGATTGTCCAGCATTTCTTTCCTGGGCTATTTGACTCCAACCCTCACAGGATAGCAGAGGGGACAGTCAGACCAGGGATACCCAGGATGGCTCCTCTCAAAGCAGGTTTTGAGCTGGGTGTTATGGGTGGAGTTGGGGTCTGCCCAACACACCTTGGTCACCCAGCCTGTACATGGAACCCCCTCTGTGCACACCCGAGATGGCCATGCCTTTTTCCGTCTCTGCTCACTCCCTGCTCATGCACACAATGCAGTCACTTTGACCAAAGTGACCAGCTCTCTCATCCACCATTCTCAGGCAGGCTGTCTTGTTTCTTTGTCCCCTGGGCTTCCCAGTCTCCTGTTTCTGTTCTGTTTCCCAGGACAATTCACTCACCTCAGAAAACTTGGGTCATCACAACAGTGACCCTTAGGATGCCTGGGGAAGCATATGAGGAGAGGTTGACATTTTCATCCTGAAAGCCAAGTTGTGGTTTGATTTTTGAAAAATAAACTCACATTCCTTTGGCTTGTTGAAATGACCCAGTAGGGCTGTGGTGGTGGCCTAAGTAAACCTGCCTCTGAGTTGATCCTGAGAAATACTTTCCCAGATGAAGCAGAAGAATCAGTGTTGTCTGCAAGACTCAATTGTAGTGACTGCATCCTGGGTCCTTTCATTGTGAATCTAGTAACTCAGGTGTGGTCTGAGGTCCCACGGAAACAGCAGGACTGTGAGCTATTCTGAAATTCAGAGTCTCAGGCACTAATTAAAACCTACATTTATACAACATTCCCTGATTATTTCTACTCTCATTAAGCTCAGACCCACTGCCCTAACTGACCCTGCCCAGGGCAGTGGGGAGTGGGGGACAATGTTGTCCAGGATCCAGGCTCCTGGGACTCACCTGTCAGTGATGCTGACCACGCCCTGCTGAGTGATGACCACACCGCTCCTGTGATGTCAGGAGGGGCATAGCTCACCCAGGACCCTGTGATCCCGCAAAGGACAGGACTCCTCACCAGGTCTGTGCTGATGATAATGACATGGCACTGAGGACCCCCTCCGTTGTTCACCTCTGGCCTCCTGTGCAGGGAAGTGAGAGGGAGGAGGTGATAGAGGAGGGCAGCAGGCTCTGGCTGCAGGAACTCCTGGGTCTTGATAGAAGCAGAGCAGGGGATGGACTAAGTCACCTGACTCTCCACATTATCTGTCATCTGGGCAACATGTCAGGTTCCTGCACCTGAGGGTCACTCTTCTGGGAAGATGCTCTCTATTTGCAGGTCTGGGACTTGAGGCCTCGAATGGCCAATTAGGTGAAACCTGGGCTTCTGAGTGCACTGGGACTCACAACCCCCTGGGTCCCACGAGCTGCAATCCTGTGGCCAATCATCCTTTGATACATCTCAGTCCAGTACAGGGGAGGCAGCAAGACTGAAGTCCATTAGGGAGCCCTGAGTGTGGGTGGGGCTAACAGTAGAGAAACTCAGACAACTTATATGGACTCTATGGACGTCCTTGGAAAAATCTCCCTGGGCAGCAGGTGGGACCTCCTGGCCCACAGACCTTTCTCCTCCTCTGCTCCATCCTCATCTGTGGTTGTGAGGAAAAGTGACAGGTGGGGAGTCTGTACCCAGGGCAACAGCACAGTCCTTTCTATGACACTTCTTACCCTTATGATCCTTTTTCATGCTAAAATTGTCCTGTTTTGGCTATTTGCATTCTCTTCAAGGCAGCCCTATACTCAATGTGCTCAGTAGCTTCAGATGTGTCCAACTCTTTGCAACCTCATAGATGGTAGCCCACCAGGCTCCTCTGTCCATGGGATTCTCCAGTCAAGAATACTGGAGTGGGTTGCCATTTCATTCTCTGGGGGATCTTCCCGACACAGGGATCAAACTCACACTTTTTATCTCCTACATTGGCCAGAGAGTTTTTTTTACCACTAGCATCACCTGGGAAGCACTAAATATATCCACTAAAAAAATGGTAATCCTGGCTGGAAAAGGAAAACCAATATATAAATGTGATAAATGCTTAATATTAAAACACAGAAAATATGCTGGGTAAAGTTGTATTGTAAACATTCTTTTAAAAAAACATAAGACTGGGTGGCTCAATAATTATTTGAAAAAGTAGACTTCAGGACTAAATGTTCATGTGGTGACATTTCATAATGAGAATGTTTTATCCTGGATAATGTGAGCTTTCAACTAGATAATGTGAAATTTTAAATTTGTGTACAATTAATAGAGATTTAAAATATAAAAACTGATAGAATTAAAGTGAAATTCATACATTCAAATTATATCTGATGTGTTAACATACCTCTCAATAATAATGAAGCAAGGGAAAATTGTAGTCATTTGTTAGACTGATTCAAAATACTAATTTAATGGACCCACTTGGCATAGATGAGCGCCGTACTCAGCAATTGCAGAATATAAATTCCCTTGAAGCACACTGAACATCACTGTAGAATGGTGAATAGTGTCTCCCTCTAAAAATGTCGACCCAGACATTCAGAAGGTGATCTTTTTTTTAATATAGGGTCTTTCCAAATGAATGAGTTAGGATGAGGTCATGCTGGATTAGGCGGACCCTAAATCCAATGACCGGTGTCCTTATAAGACGAAGGACTGATACAGAGACACAAGACACGTGGATGAAACGCATGTAAAGACTGGGCAGAGGTTGGAATGATGCAGGAACAGGGGAATGAATGCCAAGGATGCCAGGAGCCTCCAGGAAGAAGCAAGGAAGAATGCTTGTCTAGAGCTTTCAAGGGCAGCAGGCCCTGCTGACAAATTGATTTTGGACATCTTTCTCCGGACCTCAAGAGAGTAAATTCCTATGGCTATAAGTCACCAGTTTTGGGTTAATTAGTTACAATGGCCCTGGTGACTGACCCAGGAGGGCAGGGAGGGAGTTTGCTTTTACCTGGCATGGCCAGAAATACACCTCTACTCTCCTATCTCATGGGTGGGCCATCCCTCCAGCTCTATGTAAAATGCACTCTTCAGAGATCTTGATCACCTTTCTTAATTCTTCCTTATTCTAGTTCACTTATTTCTATTGTTTAAACATGATAACATACTCTAATTACTTCTGAAATCTTCTTTAGAGAAACGTTTATATTGCTTTTTTTTTAATTTTTCAATAATGTATATTATGTAATGGACATTTCCCCCCTCTAAGTGTATATCTACAAAAGAAATGGATTCCTAAGTAGAAAGATGCATTTTTCTCAACCTCATTAAGTTTCATATTAATCTTACATTATGAAGGTTCCCTTCCTTACATCTTTCTTCATATTTGTCAACCAATTACTCAGTACTCAGGCTAGAGGCCTTCCCTTTTAATGAAGTTCTGTGGAATTGAAGCAGTCTATAAGGTGCCCTAGTGACACAGTATTGACTAAGCCTCAGCAAAAAGGTTACCCATGCCGATCCATCTCTTCTGTTCTAGTTTCTTCACCTAGTCTCTGTGTGTCTGGACTGTCTACATTCATAACTTCCACGAGGACAGGAGGATGAATTGTTCTTGCTGTAAATCATTCTGGCCATTCAGTGTTCTTGGTGAGCAACTGCAGCATATAAAAGTCCTCCTTTTTCTACTCATCTGGCCAATTTTCTTACAAAACTTTTGTAGCAATGTAACACATCCAGCACTGTAGGAGTCTCTGCTTCTCCCATCCTTGGTCATATTGATGGGTATATCAAATCTATGCCATTTGTGGAAAACCACTTCAGTATTCTTGCCTTGGGAACCCCATGAACAGTGTGAAAAAGGTAAAAGGACAGTATGAAAAGGACACTGAAAGATGAACTCCCCGGGTCGGTAGGTGCCCAAAATGCTACTGGAGAAGAGTGGAGAAATAAATCCAGAAAGAATGAAGAGATGGAGCCAAAGCAAAAACAACACCCGGTTGTGGATGTGACTGGTGATGGAAGTAAAGTCCGATGCTGTAAAGAGCAATGTTGCATAGGAACCTGGAATGTTATGTCCATGTATCAGGGCAAATTGGAAGTGGTCAAACAGAAGATGGCAAGAGTGAACGTCGACATTTTAGGAATCAGTGAACTAAAATGGACTGGAATGGTTAATTTAACTCAGATGACCATTATATCTACTACTGTAGGCAAGAATCCCTTAGAAGAAATGGAGTAGCCATTCTAGTAGTAGTCAACAAAAGAGTAGTCAACAAAAGAGTCTGAAATGCAGTACTTGGATGCAATCTCCAAAACGACAGAACGATCTCTGTTCATTTCCAAGGCAAACCATTCAATAACACAGTAATCCAAGTCGATGCCCCAACCAGTAATGCTGAAGAAGCTGAAGTTGAATGGTTCTATGAAGACCTACAAGACCTTCTAGAACTAACACTCCAAAAAGATGTCCTTTTCATTATAGGAAACTGGAATGCAAAAGTAGGAAGTCAAGAAACACCTGGAGTAACAGACAAATTTGGCCATGGAGTACAAAATGAAGCAGGCAAAGGCTAATAGAGTTTTGCCAAGAGAAAGCTGAGAAGGTGTTCTTATCTCTCCTTGCTATTCTTTGGAACTCTGCATTCAAAAGAGCATATCTTTCCTTTTCTCCTTTTCCCTTCACTTCTGTTCTTGTCAAAGCTACTTGTAAGGCCTCTTCAGACAATCGTTTTTGCTTTTTTCATTTTTTTTCTTAGGGACGGTCTTGATCCTTGCTTCCTGTACAATGTCACAAACCTCTGTCCATAGTTCTTATGGCATTCTGTCTATCAGATCTAATCCCTTGAATCTATGTCTCACTTCCACTGTATAATTGTAAGGGATTTGATTTAGGTCATACCTGAATGGCCAAGATGGGCACAATAAAGGACAGAAATGGTATGGACCTAACAGAAGCAGAAGATATTAATAAGGGGTGGCAAGAATACACAGAAGAAGCATATAAGAAAGATCTCATGACCCAGATAATCATGACGGTTTGATCACTCACCTAGAGCCAGGCATCCTGGAATGCAAAGTCAAGTGGGCCTTAGGAAGCATCACTACAAACAAAGCTAGTGGAGGTGATGGAATTCAAGTTGAGGTATTTCAAATCCTAAAAGATGATGCTGTGAAAGTGCTGCAGTCAATATGCCAGCAAATTTTGAAAACTCAGCAGTGCCAACAGGACTGGAAAAGGTCAGTTTTCATTCCAATCCTAAGGAAAGGCAATGCCAGATCATGGCATCTGGTCCCATCACTTCATGGCAAATAGGTGGGGAAACAATGGAAACAGTGACATACTTTATTTTTGAGGGCTCAAAATCACTGCAGATCGTGACTGCAGCCATGAAATTCAAAGACGCTTACTCCTTGGAAGAAGAGCTATGACCAACCTAGACACCATACTAAAAAGTAGACACATTACTTTTCCAGCAAAAGTCTGTCTGGTCAAAGCTATGGCTTTTCTAGTAGTCATGTATGGATGTGAGAGTTGGACTATAAAGAAAGCTGAGCACCAAGGAATTGATGCTTTTGAACTATGGTGGTGGAGAGTCCCTTGAACTGCAAGGAGATCAAACCAGTCCATCCTAAAGGAAATCAGTCCTGAATATTCATTGGAAGGACTGATGCTGAAGCTGAAATTCCAATACTTTGGCCACCTGATGGGAATAAATGACTCATTTGTAAAGACCCTGATGTTGGAAAGGATTGAGGACATGAGGAGATGGGGATGACAGAGGATGAGATGGTTGGATGTCATCACCGACTCAATAGACATAAGTTTGAGTAAACTCTGGGAGTTGGTGTTGGAAAGGGGGGCCTGGCATGCTGCAGTCCTCAGGGTCGCAAAGAGATGGACACGACTGAGTGACTGAATGAACTGATAATCACCAAAAGATATGTACTGAGAACTTACTTTTGACAGCAGCTTGCAAAGCATTGTATGGGATCTTCAAACAAAATAAACCACTTCTAACATTGTGGAATCAAGATTGCCGGGAGAAATATCAATAACCTCAGATATGCAGATGACACCACCCTCATGGCAGAAAGGGAAGAGGAACTCAAAAGCCCTTGATGAAAGTGAAAGTGGAGAGTGGAAAAGTTGGCTTAAAGCTCAACATTCAGAAAATGAAGATCATGGCATCCAGTCCCACCACTTCATGGGAAATAGATGGGGAAACAGTGAAAACAGTGTCAGACTTTATTTTTCTGGGCTCCAAAATCGCTACAGATGGTGACTGCAGGCATGAAATTAAAAGACACTTACTCCTTGGAAGGAAAGTTATGACCAACCTAGATAGCATATTGAAAAGCAGAGACATTACTTTGCCAACAAAGGTTCGTCTAATCAAGGCTATGGTTTTTCCTGTGGTCATGTATGGATGTGAGAGTTGGACTGTGAAGAAGGCTGAGTGCCGAAGAATTGATGCTTTTGAACTGTGGTGTTGGAAAAGACTCTTGAGAGTCCCTTGGACTGCAAGGAGATCCAACCAGTCCATTCTGAAGGAGATCAGCCCTGGGATTTCTTTGGAAGGAATGAGGCTAAAGCTGAAACTCCAGTACTTTGGCCACCTCATGGGAAGAGTTGACTCATTGGAAAAGACTCTGATGCTGGGAGGAATTGAGGGCAGGAGGAGAAGGGGACGACAGAGGATGAGATGTCTGGATGGCATCACTGACTCAATGGACCTGAGTCTGAGTGAACTCCGGGAGTTGGTGATGGACAGGGAGGCCTGGCGTGCTGCAGTTCATGGGGTGGCAAAGAGTGTGACACGACTGATCGACTGGTCTGATCTGATCTGAACATTGTGCAGTGATTTCCACTGATATCTGAAATGTACGTAATGTAAACAAAAAGACAATATGAGGATTTAAAAAAATCTTTTCCTTCAGATTATTGGAGAATTTCTATTCCATTAATATCTGACCAGCTTTCTTGATTTATTCCAAAGTCTTAATTAATGCTTTTCTAAGAACAATAAGTTGTTTTTGTCCAGTCACTAAGTCATGTCCAACTCTTTGCAACCCCATGGCCTATTGCCTGGCAGGCTCCTCGGTCCATGGGGTTTTCCAGGCAAAAGTAATGGAGTGGACTGCCATTTCCTTCTCCAGGGGACCTTGCTAGACCAGGTATTGAACCCACATCTCCTGCATCAGCAGGCAGATTCTTTACCACTGAGCCACCAGGGAAGCCTAAGAACAATGGATACTTCACTGTTTGTACATTTAAATTTTACATGTTGATGATAATTGCACTCGTGTAAGAAGAAAAGAAGATTGCACTTGCTTTTTTCCATTCCAAATCTGGTTTAAGATTAGGAGTCCAATGCTTTGGAAAATCCATGGAATGGGAGAACAAGTGAGAGACAGGCAGTGAAACAAGCAGGAAAGGAGGGAAGAGGAGGAGCAGGGAGAGGGTGGGAAAAAGAGGCTGGGGGCAGAACGACACTATCACTTGAGAAGTTAAGAAACCACGTCATTTGTGGAGCAGAAAATTTGGGGATTTCGTTTTAAAAATTTCATTCTCAGATAAATATATTCAAGTAGGACAGATATAGAATTAATTTTGGAGATCAGTGGGCAAAAGAGTTCGACAGAGACCGTGTCATATATGTCAAATTGAGTAATCATGAGCTGCAGAACAAGAACTTAGCTGTCAGCCCCTTCAGGCAGTTCTCCTGGGAAGGGAGAGCAGGGAGATGCAGAGCCGTGATCCGACAGACAGGCCACGTTCCTACTGACCCTACAGAGTACAGACCATCTCCATGTGCAGGGGCCTTGGGAGTGACTGTGAGAGGGGACGATTTTACTAAAAGGAGACATGTTAAGGAGGCCACTGGGCTCTGAATCCAGGCTGTGTGTTGGGTCCATGGAGCACAAGAATGGAGCGCTGAATGGGCAGGTCAAAATTAAGGGTCCCAGGGAGTCTGGGACAGAGAGCAGGGAGCTGTGCTCACCATCAAGAAAGTGTACCTTCCCTCTCCACTGCTTGCTCTCTGTTTCAACCACCGTGAGCTTCATCCTTATTCAGAGGTGTCTGTGCTGACAAGGTCCCATTTCTTATGGTCACAAGTAGTCAGGACAGTGTCACCTGTCAGGTTGGATGGTGAACTCTGGGTGTCAGGCACCCATGTTGGCTCCCTGGGGCTCCCAGCTGCTGTCTAAGGGGAGAAACTCAGGACAGGGAGCACTAGGAGTGTCTGAAGCAGGAGTACAGGTGCTCCCTGCTGCCTTGTTTGGTGGTGGCATCAGTGAACAGAAGGGGGAGGAGGAGGAACAGCCCCACTGCAGGACTGAGGGGAAGCACGGTCTTCCTAACCCCCCTAATTGGCTATGGTGACCCAGGTATCACCGAGGAAGGGGCCAGGATGAGTGTCATGATGCCCGCCCCTTCTCTGAGCTCCAGGGGAGATTGCTAAGCACACATTTACATTAGATTCATAGATGAAGTGGAGAGAGAGGCCTAAGGCTGTTAGTTTCATACCTCCCCTGGAGGACGTTGAACCTGGAATACACATTTTGTTTCAATATTCTGCTCATTACTCTGCCTGCTATATTATCCAGACTTTGAGATTAGAATCTTGCCCCATCATGCGCCATTATTTTTCCAGTGGCATTATCTATCTCTGCATCTCAGACTTGCATGTGTGGTCCAACATGTGCTTCCACAAAGGACTGAGTGAAATGGGTGAAAAAATGAATTGCATGAAAGAAGAATATATTCCTCAAACAAAACCCACTGCTTCCCCTAATACCCTCTTGTTATGTTCTCAGGACACTGTCTCTCTGTCCACCCTCCTTCACGTGGCTGTGTGTCTCTGCCCCAGTCTCCACAGGGCTTCCTGCACATCTTTGTTTCTCAGACTGTAGATGAGGGGGTTGAGCATCGGGATGACCAGGGTGTAGAAGACAGAGACCACCTTGCCCTGCTCCATGGATGCCACAGCTCCCGGCTGGGCATACATGACAAAGACAGTCCCATAAAAGAGGGACACGGCTGTCATGTGGGAGCCACAGGTGGAGAAGAGCTTGTGTCTCCCTCCTCCTGAGCGCATCCTCAGGATGGTCACTGTGATGTAGCCATAGGAGATGAGGACCACGAGTGTGGTGCCCACGATGAAGAAGCCACAGAGGCCAAACATGACCAGCTCATTGATCGTGGTGTCAGCACAGGCCAGCTTGAGCAGAGGCGGCACATCACAGAAGAAGTGGTCGATGTGGTTGGAGCTGCAGAACGGGAGGCTGAATGTGAAGCTGGCCTGCAGGATAGAGTTGAGGCAGCCTCCACAGTAGAAGCCCAGCACCAGGCAGGCACAGACCGAGGGGCGCATGGTGATGGGGTAGAGCAGGGGACTGCAGATGGCCATGAAGCGGTCATAGGCCATCACAGCCAGGAGGAATGCCTCAGTGGTAGCCAGTAAGGAGAAGAACAGCTGTATGGCACAGCCCCCAAAGGTGATGACCTTGGAGGAGGACAGGAAGTTGACCAGGGCCTTGGGGGTGATGACAGATGAGTAAAACAGGTCCACAAAGGAGAGGTTCTTGAGGAAGAAGTACATTGGGGAGTGCAGACGGGTATCCAGGGTGATGACCATGATCATGGTGAGGTTCCCCAGGACGGCCACCATGTACAGGGCCAGGAACAGAGTAAACAGCAGGGCTTGGGTCTGCGGAACACCCTCAAAGCCCTCCAGCACAAACTCCTGCAGCGGCATCACTGAGAGGTTTCCATTTTGGAGGGTTGACATGACCCTGAGCTGGGAGACATGGGGCAGAGAGCAGAGAGCTGGTGGGAGACAGGGAGAGGGAGCAGGTCAAGGCCACAGGGTCATACTCTCTTGAAGACTAGGAGCCCTTCAGTGCCTCACTACCCACTGACCAAGGGACCACCAGCTGCCCAGCTCTGCTTTCAAATGAGCTCAGACTGGCCTGAAATGGCAGACATTCCTCTGATTCACATCTTCATATACTTGCTTGGAGCGCTCCCTCCGTGAGAAACTGAGTGTTGCTGAGGATCTGGGGGGCGTCACAGGTGTCTATCTGAGGTGAGAGCCTTTGGTGTAAAACAGCAATGTAGCCATGTTTCACTCCTTTCAAGGAAATGCTGCTTCACCTCAAGGTTGCTCCTAAGCTGTTGCATTTACACATCTTGCTCAAGTATGTAATCTTGTGTTTTCTGCACCTTATTTTACTGATTCACTAATTTCAGAAGCATTATTAAGCACTTTCTGTTTCAGGACTGACCTAGTAATTGTTCCACCGCTACACTAAGCTGGCAGCAGAGCAGGGACCAGTCCTCACCAGGCTAATTCAAGTGCTTTCTGTCTCTCTTCCCTGTGGATGCTCAGCCCCAACTCAGCATTTTTTTTTTTAGCCTAAACCAGTTCTCTGCATCATTGAGGACCTCAGGGTGCTTCTTGCTAATGTCCAGATGTTGGACAATTCATAGAAAGGGGACAGTCCAACTCTATGGTCTGAGAGGCAGTGGGACAGGGGCTGTGACACATTCAGGACCTGAGCATGTCCTCCCCTCCTTACTTCCATGCCCCTGGCTCTTTGGCACATCCTTGTGGCTGATTGCCCAGAGTCATGGGAGCCCTCCAACACTGTCTCATCTGCTCAGTGTCTGGGTCCCCCTGCTGGGTGCTGCTTCCTGTCCCTGTCACAGCCCAGACCTCCATTGTCTGTATTGAGCAGGGCTGACCACCACACTCATATGGGACATGGGGACCCACTGTGTGATGGCCAGAGGAATGGTCCAAGGGGATTGAGTCTAAGGAGGTAGGAGTGGGGAAGGAAGGTGGGCACAGAGCAACTGTGCCTCCCAGGGAGGGGAAGACGATCAGTGAGAAGGTGGAGGCTGATTTCAGAGAGATTCCATGTTTTCTGGGGATCAGAACTGTAGCATTATGGGTCTGGCTTTCTTTGCATGGAGTGAGCTCCATGCAGGTGGGGGTGTGCAGGCAGAGGCTGGATGGTCAGTGAAGGGAGAAGGGATGATCCTCACATTTCCTCTCATCCTGAAGTTCTCTTGGAAGGTGGTCTGTGAGAGCCATGGCATTCTAACAATACAGGGTGTGGTGAAAGAGTGGGTGGTCCAGCATTCCTCTCCTGGGCTACTTGACCCACCCTCACAGCAGAGGGGATGCTGGTAGACCCCCTCAAATTCAGGGTTGGACCTGGTGCTCAGGGTGGAGTTGAGGGTCTGCCCTGTAAACCTTAGCTGTGCACCTGGCCAGACCCTGTGCCCACGCACTCACACCTGAGGGACCATGCCCTTGCCCTCTGCTCTGCCCACCCACGTGTTCACCCACATAACCATGTCAAATGTGACCAGAAGGGCCAACTCCCACAAACCACCCAAGATTGGGTGACCCTGCTTCTGTGTCCCCTGGGGTTTCCGGCTTCATATTTGAGACTATTTCCCAGAACAATTTGTCCACCTCACGAGCCCTTGGGTCATCACAACAGTGACCCTAGGATGCCTGGGGGAGTACATCAGAAGCAGTTGGCATTTTCATCTGGGAAGCCAAGCTCCTGGTTTGGTTTTTGAAAAAACAAACTTGCATTCCTTTGGCTTTTGAGTTGACCCAAGTGGGGCTGTGGTGATAGGTTTAGTAAATCTGCCTTTGAGTTGAGCCTGAGAAGTACTTTCCCAGGCAAAGCAGAAGAATCCATGCTGTCTATGAGTGTCTATTTGTAGTGACTGTGTCCTGAGCCCTTTCCTTGTGAACTCTTGTTACTCGTGTGGTCTAAGCTCCTGCAGCATCAGCTTGAGAAGCCAAGAGCTTGTCAGAACTGCAGAATCTTGGGCACCAAAGTAAAACCCACATTTACTGTAGAACCTCTGATTATTTCTACTCTCATTAAGCTCAGACCCACTGCCCTAACTGACCCTGCCCAGGGCAGTGAGGAGTGGAGGACCTTATTGTCCAGGATCCACGCTCCTGGGACTCACCTGTCAGTGAGGCTGACCATGCCCTGCTGAGTGATGACCGCACTGCCTCTGTGATGTCAGGAGGGGCATGGCTCACCCAGGACCCTGTGCTACCAGGGAGGACAGGACTCCTGACCCAGGTCTGTGCTGATGATAATGATGTGGTGTTGAAGGCTCCCTCCCTCGTCCACCTCTGGCCTCCTGTGCAGGGAAGTGAGAGTGAGGAGGGGGAGAGAGGAGGGCAGCAGGCTCTGGCTGCAGGAACTCCTGGGTCTTGATACAAGCAGAGCAGAGCATGAACTCAGCTCACCTGCCCTTCCGCACTGTCCATCAGCTGGGAAGCACATTAAGCTGCCTGCACCTTGGGGACACTCTGCTGGGAAGATCTCTCCATGGGCACAGTAGGTCTTTGGGCCTCGAACAGCCAATTAGCTGCTGTTGTTTGTGTTCTGGCCTCTAAAGTGCCCTGGGACTTCCACTTCTACTGTGTCCCCTGTGGCCACCCTTTTTCTGACCCCTCTCACCTGCAGGGCTGGGAACCTAACCCAGAAATTCCTCTGAACCCCAGAGCAATGAACAGGAGGTGAGCACTGAATCTGACAGAAGGCCCCATGGTCTTCCCTCAGGGGCAAGAGGTGTGAATCCCTGGGCCTAGAGCCCCTCCTCATAACCAAGCCCTCCTGCTATATTCCCACTATGTTGGTTGAGAAAAAGTGACCTGGTGTGAAAGAGTCCTGCCTTGAGGAACTGGGTCTCTCCCTTCTATTATGGTTCTCCTCCCTCAAGCCCCCTGACCTTGGCCAAATAGCTCTGTCCTTATCTTATGTATCAGTTAATTTAAGTGCATCCTTTTTTATATTTTTTATTTCTAACATACATATTTAAAATTATATATTTTTAAAAAATTCAAAATGAACATCAGGTTGCAGAAATCCAAGCAATGAAGATGTGAAAAAGGAAAAAAAGAAAATTTAACCCACGTAAAAACCTCAGTCCTATCGAGAACCAGGTGGATTCCCTACAGACGTGTGTGCATGCTGGTGGGTTTTATTTTATTGCTTTTAACTTTTCTAAAATATGGACCACGACATTCATTAATTCTACAAGATGATCTTTTCACTAATTCTACAAATATCTAAGTCAGTTTTTTGCCTTTAATGGGTATATTAACTAAATTTATTTATCCATTGTATTACTGGACCATGAGACTACTTTTTCTGTTATAAACAATATGGGGAAGAATGCTCACTCTGTCCTCCTGGTCACATTGCTGGGGACTGGCAGCTGATCTTTATGCCTATTCCCTACTGCCCTCTCAGACCTGGTACAATTTTCGCCTCTGGCATCAGCACACGAAAAATGCACATGGGTCTCCCCTCAGTACTTAACATCTTTCATCTTCTGAATATTTGTGCATTTCACATGGTGTGATGACTAGTTGCATCAATTTGACTGGGCCAGGGATGTCCAGATATTTGGTCAAACATGATTCTGGCTATTTGTGTGAGGGTGTTTTTGGATGGATTTTAAATTGGTACACAGGGCAAAGCAGATTGCACTCCCTAATGTAGGTGCGCCTCATCCAATCAGTTGAAAGGTTGAATAGAAGAAGACCTTGACCCGCCTCTAAATAAGAAGGAGTTCTGTCTGCCTGACTGACTTTTAAGCTGGGACATCAGGGTTTTCCTATTCTGGTACTCAAATCAGCAGCTTTTCCTGAATCTTGAGCCTGCCAACCACAGATCTGGGGGCCTGCTGGCATCCATAATAGTGTGGGGGTGATTCCTTATACTCACTCTCTTTCTATATATGCCTGTGTTGTTGTTTAGTTGCTAGGTCATATCTGACTCTTTGTGACCCCATGGACTGTAGCCTGCCAGGCTCTTCTGTCCATGGGACTTCCCAGGCAAGACTCCTGCAGTGGGTTGCCATTTCCTTCTCCAGGGCATCATCCCGACCCAGGGATTGAGCCCATGTCTCCTGCATTGGCAGGCGGGTTCTTTACCACTGAGCCACCAGGGAAGCCCTGTACATGTCTGTGCATGTCCTACAGGCTCTGGGTCTCTGGGAAACCCCGACTGGTCCACTGTCACTAGTGTCTGCTTTCAACGAGCACCACTGTGAGTGGACAAACATCTTTCCATACAGTTGTTGGCTGTTTGTGCTTCTAATTCTGTTATTTGCTCCTTTACAAGCACATTACTGTAACGCAGTCCTGCCTGGGGGCTGTGATCCAAATTAGACAAGCAGGGGAGGCTGAGCCTGGACTTGCCCACTACTTTGCAGACCACAGCCCCAGGAACACTGGCCTGATAGCCCATATCACTGGGCTCAGTGACTCACATACTTGCTGTTCCAGTGTGAGGCAGAGCTCTTCCCATTTATTTCAGTCTTTGGCCTTAAAAACCCTACCCAACCTCATCCTAGACTAAACTCTGGTCCACTTTCCTCCTGGGAGGAAAACTTCCCACACAACAGTCAATCTTTGCTCTCTCAGTCTCTACTTTCTATTTTACAACAAAATGTTCACTTTCCTCATGGATTCTGAGCTCTTTCCATATTCAGTTCAGTTCAGTTGCTCAGTCGTGTCCTACTCTTTGCAACCCCATAGACTGCAGCATGCCAGGCTTCCCTGTCCATCACTAACTCCCAGAGTTTACTCAAACTCATGTCCCTTGAGTCGGTGATGCCATCCAACCATCTTACATACCTTGTATATCTTACATTTGTTCAATGTGCTGCTGGCTTTTGAGTGGTCTCCTTGGCTCTCATATGACTTTCTCCAGGGATACTCCCATCCTCTCCTCACCCTCCTCCTGAGGAAATTGGGGTTTCCTAAGGATTGACTACCCTCTTGACTACACATCAAGCTAACAAGTACACCCTCAATGAAGACTCCTTCTTCATGTTCTTCTCATAACCTTGGAGTTTTTACTTTTTCAATAATCACATTGTTAACACATCCAGAATCTACACTGGTGTGTTCTGTGAAGCTGATGCTAATTTTTTCCCAAGCAGAAAAAGTTTACTGAATATCTTGACCTTTCCTTAGTTACTGAAATCATTTTGATTTTAATGTTATTTCTTCAAAATATATAAAACTATCTCTGTTCTCCACATTCTCACTGACAAATGATGTTCCAAAACATATGATTTTTTAAATTTGATAGGTGAAAAATCATATATTATTATTTTGATTGGGATTTTAAAGTTTTGAGTGAAGTTAAAGAAAAGGCAAGAGAGTTCCAGAAAAACATCTATTTCTGCTTTATTGACTATGCCAAAGCCTTTGACTGCGTGGATCACAATAAACTGTGAAAAATTCTGAAAGAGATGGGAATACCAGACCACCTGACCTGCCTCTTGAGAAACTTATATGCAGGTCAGGAAGCAACAGTTAGAACTGGACATAGAACAACAGACTGGTTCCAAATAGAAAAAGGAGTACATCAAGTCTGTATATTGTCACCCTGCGAATTTAACTTCTATGCAGAGTATATCATGAGAAACGCTGGGCTGGAAGAAGCACAAGCTGGAATCAAGATTGCCGAGAGAAATATCAATAATCTCAGATATGCAGATGACACCACCCTTATGGCAGAAAGTGAAGAGGAACTAAAAAGCCTCTTGATGAAAGTGAAAGAGGAGAGTGAAAAAGTTGGCTTAAAGCTCAACATTCAGAAAACGAAGATCATGGCATCTGGTCCCATCACTTGATGGCAAATAGATGGGGAAACAGTGGAAACAGTGTCAGACTTTATTTTTTGAGGTTCCAAAATCACTGCAGATGGTGACTGCAGCCATGAAATTAAAAGACGCCTACTCCTTGGAAGAAAAGTTATGACCAACCTAGATAGCATATTAAAAAGCAGAGATATTACTTTGCCAACAAAGGTTCGTCTAGTCAAGGCTATGGTTTTTCCTGTGGTCAGGTATGGATGTGAGAGTTGGACTGTGAAGAAAGCTGAGTGCTGAAGAACTGATGCTTTTGAACTGTGGTGTTGGAGAAGACTCTTGAGAGTCCCTTGGACTGCAAGGGGATCCAACCAGCCCATTCTGAAGGAGATCAGCCCTGGGATCTCTTTGGAAGGAATGATGCTAAAGCTGAAACTCCAGTACTTTGGCCACCTCATTTGAAGAGTTGACTCATTGGAAAAGACCCTGATGCTGGGAGGGATTGGGGACAAGAGAAGGGGACGACAGAGGATGAGATGGCTGGATGGCATCACTGACTCGATTGACGTGAATTTGAGTGAACTCCGGGAGTTGATGATGGGCAGGGAGGCCTGGCGTGATGCGATTCACGAGGTCACAAAGAGTCGGACACGAGTGAGCAACTGAACTGAACTGAACTGATATGTGTTAGTCATCACTGTTTCCTATTAATGCAACTGAAAAGGAAAAATTTAAAAATACAATATTATATCTTATAGTAGTGTTATTACTTTATTCATATTAATAACAAAATCCTGTTAAAATTTTACTACATTTTAAAAAATTATTAAAATATAGTTGATTTATTGGAAAAGACTCTGATGCTGGGAGGGATTGGAGGCAAGAGGAGAAAGGGACGACAGAGGATGAGATGGCTGGATGGCATCACTGACTCGTTGGACATGAGTTTGAGTGAACTCCAGGAGTAGGTGATGGACAGGGAGGCCTGGCGTGCTGCGATTCATGGGGTCGCAGAGAGTCGGACATGACTGAGTGACTGATCTGATCTGATAATGTATTCTTTTCAAGTGCACAATAAAATGGTTCAGGTATACATATATATATATATATATATATATATATATATATATATATATATAGTTTTTTACATTTTCTTCCATTATAGGTTATTATAAGGTATTGCTGAGAGAAATAGCAATAACCTCAGATATGCAGATGACACCATCTTTATGGTAGAAAGCAAAGAGGAACTGAAGAGCCTCTTGATGAAAATGAAAGACGAGAGTGAAAAAGTTGGCTTAAAACTCAACATTCAAAAAACTAAGATCATGGCATCCGGTCCCATCACTTCATGGCAAATAGACGGGAAACAATGGAAACAGGGAGAAACTTTATTTTTTGGGCTCCAAAGTCACTGCAGATAGTGACTGAAGCCTTGAAATTAAAAGATGCTTGCACCTTGTAAGAAAAGTTACGACCAACCTAGACAGCATATTAAAAAGAGCAGAGACATTACTTTGCCAACAAAGGTCTGTCTAGTCAAAGTAATTGCTTTTCCAGTAGTCATGTATGGATGTGAGAGTTGGACTATAAAGAAAGTTGAGCACCAAGGAATTGACGCTTTCAAACTGTGGTGTTGGAGAAGACTCTTGAGAGTTCCTTGGACTGCAAGGAGATCCAACCAGTCAACCCTAAAGGAAATCAGTCCTGAATATGCATTGGAAGGACTGATGCTGAAGCTGAAGCTCCAATATTTTGGCCACCTGATGCGAAGAACTGACTCATTTGAAAAGGCCCTGATGCTGGGAAAGATTGAAGACAGGAGGAGAAGGGGATGACAGAGGATACGATGGTTGGATGGCATCACTAACTTGATGGACATGCATTTGAGCAAGCTCTAGTAACTGGTGATGGACAAGGAAACCTGGCATGCTGCAGTCCATGGGTTGCAGAAAGTCGGACACGACTGAGCAACTGAACTGAACTGAACAAGGTATAAAGTGTATTTCCTTGTGCCATACAGTAGGTCCCTGTTGATTATTTATTTTATATATAGTAGTGTGTATATTTTAATCCCAAACTAATTTATCTTTCTCCCTCACTCTCTTTTGGTAACCACAAATTTGTTTTCTATGTCTTTGAGTCTATTTCCGTTTTGTAAATAAGTTCATTAGTATCCTTCTTTTAGATTCCACATATAGGTGACATCATATAATATTTTTCTTTCTCTATCTGTCTTACTCCACTCAGTATGACCATCTCTAGGTCCATCCATGTTGCTGCAATGGTGTTATTTCATTCTTTTTTATAGTGTGTTAGTCACTCAGTTGTGTCCAACTCTTTGTGACCCTATGGACTGTAGCCCACCAGTCTCCTCTGTCCATGGAACTCTCCAGACAAGAATACTGGAGTGGGTTGCCATTCTCTTCTCCAGGGGGGTCTTCAGACCCAGGGATCGAAACTGGGTCTCCTGCATTACAGGCAAATTCTTCACCAGCTGAGTAACATTACATTGTATATATGTACCGCCTCTTCTTTATCCATTCATCTGTCAGTGGCTGCTTCCTGGCTATTGTGAACAGTGCTGCTATGAACATTTGGGTGCATACATCTTTTCAAATTATATTTTTCTCTAGATATATTCCCAGAAGTGGGATTGCAGTGTCATAAGTTATAATGAAGACAATTTGACTATAATTATTGTTGATCATTAAGTTTTTCGTTGTGATAGCTTTTCTTAGTGTCCCACAATGATTTATTTCATAAGCTCTCTTTTTTCTATCCATGGATTGTCCTTTGCCGGGAGCCAGAGTGAGGAGCTCCGCCCGAGGCAAAGGTCATGAGGAAGGAGGTTCGGCATACGCAAAGGTGGGATCGAGCCTCAGGAGTCCCCCTGGATATTCTCGAGCATCTACCCCCAAAACCAGAGTCTGCCTACTTTATTGCTTTGTGCTCTCACCTCTGACTTTACGGGGGCTGTCCCCCACCACCATCTCACTCTCTCTAAAAAGAGTTAACTTACAGCTCCAGTTAATAAGTTCCTGGGCATTAGGAGTGTTTGAATCCAAACCCCTCAGATAGCTCTCTAACTCGCCTGACAAGTTTACCTGGACTCCTACAGCTATGCATACGATTGTTTACAGTCTCTCAGCCTTGAGAGGCACAGGAAGCTTAAGATATTCAAACAGCTTAGAGCCTCTCAGAGAGTTAGAAACTGTCAGAATAAAACTAGTAAAAGATTTCATTGATGAGCCAATGCTTGATGCCAAGTTTCCACATCCCCTGTATTGTATCCTTGAATGTGTATTAATTAATATAGTTGGTATGTAGAAAAAATAAGTAGTGGCCTTGGTGTTAGTAACTTTAGACCCTTAAGGTAATAAATTCTTTCCTTTGTTGTAAACCCACTGCACCTCTGCCCTATAGGAATGCAACTTTATCTAACACCTTTGGAGGATGGCGCCAAACCTTAAAATAATTACTCTTAGAGAAAATAAGTCTTACGGTTGACAAACCTTTGTCAAGAGTCATAAAATGTTAATAGGCCTTCTGGCCAGAAGATGATGTAAATCACCTAGACCATTTATATACAATAAATTTGCAGGAAAGAAACCCTGGTTTCGATAAGGATCAAAGACTGCTGACTTTGCATGATTTCACACCTCCATTATCCTCTATGTGCAACTTAGGGTATAAAAGCCCCTGTTAAAATAAAGCTACGGGCCTTGCTCACCGAAGCTTGGTCTCCCCATGTCATTCTTTCTTTCACATTCTGGCTGAGTCTCCATCTGGAGCGTGGAGGTCCTCTGCGACCATTTATTTGCCTGGGCTTCTAAGACCCACTCGAGAAGGTGCCTAAGGTGGGGCACCTTCCACTATTCGAGAGGGCAACTGCGGCCTTCATGGTCAGAGCTAACCTGATGTCACAGGCTATATTGATTTTCTGCATAAACCAAGCTACTCAGCCTCTTTTCTCCACTGAATTTTTCTACTGAGCTATACTCATTCTATTACTCTTTATATCTTTGATGACTATTTAAATAAAGCCAGTGTAATCACTGATGCCGTCTCCCCTTCGAACTCCCTGGATCAGCTGGGGCTGGACCTCGGCAGTCCTTCTTTGCAGAGTAAACACCTAAAAGGAGATGGAGGTGGGTGAACATCATATCAAGGCTGTAACTGCTTCCATCTCCAGCCAAGTAGTGCTGGTTTGTGCTGCTAGATCTTCTGATTTTCAAATGAAATGGAAGTTCAGATTTCACATGTGCTTCCCCATTATTTTTGTTGTTGGGAACCAACATGAAATGGAATTTTAAAAAACTTCTGCAGCTCACCTATAACAAAGAGAAAAATACCGTGTTTATACAAGTCATCTTGCTAAGCATGTTTAGAGCTACAAAAACACAAAATTAGAATATCAGCTTTCATAACATGGGAGTTGAAACTGTTTATAAAGCAAGCGGACTTTACACAACCAAAAAAGAAATTTCTGGCACAGAAGAAAGTCTTAAGGCCTTCCTGATAAGTATAGAGAAAAAACGAAAAAAAGGAATTAAAGGGAAGTTAATAAGTATAAAGGACAGATATGTAAAATTCAATATAAAATTAACTAACTTTGATAGAGAAAAACCAACAGTGGAAGAGAAAATATCTTCAAAAACAGAATAGAAGAGAGTCTTAGAGCATTGAAGAAGGAATCCCATTGGCAATGTGTTTTTTGGGAGGGAGGGTGTTGCAGAACAATGAACTCCAAAACCCATCCTGACTAAGCATCATCATGTGGACGAAGAGAGGGAGGAGGAAGTTTTAAATACACAAGAAGACAAGCACACGGTGTAATAAGCCCCAATTACTCATTGCCCAGCTTTAATAGCCATAAACTCTTGGCCAGTCTTGTCCATCCTCTACCCTACTCCCATATCCCCTGTATTATTTTGAAGTAAGTATTAAACAAATAGGGTTTCAGTTATAAGAATTTCAGCATGCATCTCTAAAAGAAAAGAATATCCAAAACAAATAAATTTTTTAATATCATCAAATATAAGCTGTTGCTTGAATGCCTATCTCATAAATGTAATAAATGCTTTTAAATGGCATTTATTTTAATTGGTATCAAAACAGATGCTCTCTGTGATTGGCTCAATGTCTCTAAGTCCCAGCTAAGAGGGCGGGCTTCCTCTCTGTGTCTCTCCTCTCTGTGTCTCTCCTCTCTGTGTCTCTCTTCTCTCTGTGTCTCTGTCTCAGTTCCTCCCCCGTCCTCCTTCTCCCAAACTTCTCCAGGTCCTCCCCCTTTTCCTCCTCCTCGCTCTCCTTCTCATCCCCCTCCTCCCGTTCTCCTCCTCTCCCTCCCCCTTTGCCCTCTTCTTCACCCTCCTCATCCTCTTTCTTCTTCTATGACTTCATCTAGACTACCTGTGGCACAGCCTGCCTTTCAAGTTCCCATTTCTACAAAATTGCTCCCATCAGTAAACCACTCAGCCTCAAGAGATTCATGTATCAGCCATGAATGGAAAGGTCTTGTCATGTAGAGTTGAGGTAGAGAATGTAGCCTGTTTCTATGACTCCTACCTATCCTACTTATATGACTCTGGTGTGTTGTGCTAGTCGCCAGTCTTGCCCAACTCTATTTGATCCCATGAATTGTCTCCTCTGTCCATGGAATTCTCCAGGCAAGAATACTGGAGTGGGTTGCCATTCCCTTCTCCAGGGGATCTTCCTGAGCCAGGGGTCCTACCCAGGTCTCCTGCATTACAGGCAGACTCTTTACCATCTGGGCCACCAGGAAAGTCATGACTCTACTGACTATATTACCCTAGCTTCAAGATTAGGGTCTTCATCATCATGAACCATTAATTATCTGATGGCAAAGATTTTGCCACTCACCCTTGAAATGGGCGACCCATGATTTGTTTCCAGGAAGGGTTGAATGAAATGCTGGGTGAAAGAATGAATTAGATGAATAAAGAATGAATTCCTCAGGCCAAACCCAGTGCCTCCCCTCAAGCCCTCTTGTCCAGCCCTCATGACACTGGATCTCTCTGTCCACCTTCCATCACATGGCTGTGTGCTTCTGGCCCAGTCTCCACAGGGCATCCCTCACATCCTTGTTTCTGACACTGTAGATGAGGGGATTCAGCATCGGGATGACCAGGGTGTAGAAGACAGAGACCACCTTGCCCTGCTCCATGGACTGCACAGCTCCCGGCTGGGCATACATGACAAAAAGGGTCCCATAAAAGAGGGACATGGCTGTCATGTGGGAGCCACAGGTGGAGAAGAGCTTGCGTCTCCCTCCACCTGAGCGCATCCTCAGGATGGTCACTGTGATGTAGCCATAGGAGGTGAGGACCACAAGTATGGTACCCACAATTATGAGGCCACAGAGGCCAAACATAACCAGCTCACTGATGGTAGTGTCAGCACAGGCAAGCTTGAGCAGAGGCGGCACTTCACAGTGGAAGTGGTCGATGTGGTTGGAGCTGCAGAACGGGAGAGTGAATGTGAAGCTGGCCTGCAGGATGGAGTTGAAGGAGCCCCCACAGTAGCAGCCCAGCATCAGGAGGGTACAAACCAAGGGGCGCATGGAGATGGGGTAGTGCAGGGGGCTGCAGATGGCCATGAAGCGGTCATAGGCCATCACGGCCAAGAGGAATCCCTCAGTGGTGATCATGGTGGAGAAGAAGAAGAACTAGGTGGCACATCCTGCAAAGGTGATGACCTTGGTCGACGACATTAAGTCAAACAGGGCCTTGGGGTAGATGACAGATGAGTAGCACAAGTCTAGGAAGGAGAGGTTCTTGAGGAAGAAGTACATTGGGGAGTGCAGACGGGCATCCAGCGTAATGACCACGATCATGGTGAGGTTCCCCAGGACGTCCACCAAGTACAGAACAAGGAACAGAGCAAACAGCAGGGACTGGGTCTGTGGGCCACCCCCAAACCCCTCCAGCACAAACTCCTGCAGAGGCATCACTGAGAGGTTTCCGTTCCCATAGGGTGACATGGCTCTCAGCTAGGCAACAAGCGGCAGACAGCAGAAAGCAAGTGGGAGGCAATGAGAAGGAGCAGCTCAAGGTCACAAGGTTGTATTCTTTTGGAGAACAGGATCCCCTCAGTGACCCACTGCCCCATGGCCAAGGGACAACTAGATACCCACCCTTCTTCTAGGTGAGCTCCAGCTGACCTGAAACATAAACATTTCCTCTAATTCACCAATTCCTAAGTATGCCTGGACCATAAATAAGGCCAGGAGCCAAAGAATTGATACTTTTGAATTGTGGCGCTGCAGAAGACTCTTGAGAGTCCCTTGGGCTGCAAGGAGATCAAACCAGTCAATCCTAAAAGAAATCAACCCTCAATATGCATTGGAAGAACTGACGCTGAAACTCCAATACTTTGGCCACCTGATGCAAAGAGCCAAGTCATTGGAAAAGACGCTGAGGCTGGGTAAGGTTGAAGGCAGGAGGAGAAGGGGGCAACAGAGGATGAGATGGTTGGATGGTATCACCAACTCAATGGACATGAGTTTGAGCAAACCCCATGAGATAGTGGAGGATAAGGAAGCCTGGCGTGCTGCAGTCCATAGAGTCGCAAGGAGTTGGACATGACTTAGTGACTGAATAGCAACGACAAAGTATGATAGGAGCGTTCACTCTGTGGAGGACGCCCAGTGTTTGGTAAGAGATGGTGAGAAAGTCAATTCCTAGGCAGGTTGATAAGAAGTCTGGGGTCCCTGAGGAGGAGAGAGGGGTCTGGGGCTCTCAAAGAGGAGTTAGGGTTCTGGAATTCTCAAGGAGGAGGAAAGGACAAACACTTTTTTCCTACATGCCTTAGTAAAGGTTATATAACAACAGTGTATCCTGCTTGAGAAACTTGAGGACAGTTTCCCCTTCCTGAAAACCTTCTGGCTGAGCCTGTTATCTTAAAAATGTAAATTATGAGAGTGGGTCTAGTAAGATCCTTACAACCTTGAGACATTCTTTTGATTTATTGTAAAACCAATATAAAAGTACATAACTCCCTTGCTTAGACTAGCGAGGGGGCACTCTCCATCCCCCTTCTGATGTCTATGTCAGAACCTTCCTCTGGCCCTTTTCTTACTTTAATAAAACTACACAAAAGCTCTTTAGTGGTCAAGGCTGGCCCCTGGTCCCAAAGCTAAATCTTCTTCTTCAGAGATCATGAATCCGACATTGTTCACTGTAAGCTATCATTTTGGGGGCTCATCCAGGATCTTCAGGACAACATAAGAACTCTCAGAGCTCTAGACTCTCTGCTTTCTCAGTATGCACGTTTTCTGTTTTACTTAACTAACTCTTCTGTGTGCTTTTGTGAATGAATGACATGCCCCACGTGAAGCAAGTGATGAACTCTGCTCTGTGGTTTCACAGTGCTGTGTAATGACTGATGGAAGCCCCAGAAAGGGGAACCTTGTCAGGGGTTTATATCGACCTGCCAATGCCAAGAGACACCAAACATCCCTGCGAGGGGAGTGGCCAGAAATGTGCAAAGCATGTGGACCAAACTTTCCATTCTCAGTCAACTTTTCCTGGTCTCTTTGACCATTTTGTAATTGCATGGGGAATTAAACTTACTAACATAATCTGTCAGATCATAAACTTTCAAGGGACTTGTGATCCATGCTGCTATTGTGTACTTTTACTTAGACCCCCCCTGTATGGGAGTGCTTAGCCTTGCTAGAAAGTTACTAGGAGCATATATGGAGCGAGAGGGAACTCTAGCTCCAGCAGCATGTTCGGGAACTATGCAGAAATCTAGCTCCAGGAATATCTCTCAGGCTAGAGGTTACTCCCTTGGCTGTCTGCCTCAGGGGCCAGAGTCCTAAAAGTGAGTCTTTGTCATGGCTGTGCCTCCACCCTATGTGGATAGAAGCGCTGCTGGTGACCATGAGGTTTTTGAGGACACAGACCAGGAATTGCAGGATCTGGTCAGATTGGAAATGCAATGGGCTTCTTCCTTTGCTAGTGCTGTTAGTGGACTAGGGGAGGCTCTGTGGTGGCTTTGTCTCAACTCCTTAGATTTTCTTTTTGTGGAATCTGTGGAAATGAACTGGAAGGATTGGTCCTAGTAGCTTGAGGACAAAATTCACGTTTTCCTCACTGGCCGACCCTCCATCACCTCTTTTACTATCACGAATACTAGCATGGTGACGCTCAGAAGGGACGTCTTGATCGTTGTTCATCCCTTCGTGACTCACCGCTTCTACTGCAGTCAGGATTGTATTCAGGAATGTGAATGGGCACATGGAACACTGATGCTTCCCATAGCAGTCCTAGCTTGGGCAACATTCCGGGACAGCTACTCTGTTACATTCTGGGTGGCAGCAGAGAAAAGGACAAGTGAAACAAAGATCTTGGTGGTAAGGAGCTAGAAATCAATCTGGGATGCCATCAGGTCTACCCCTGGTGCATCTCCACCCCTCCTCAGTGGAAGAACCAGGAGGGATGAGTAAGGCACCTGTGTGGGTAAGGGACAGACTACGTCTAACCAGGGAAAAAAATCCTCAGTGGGAAGTCTGTCTACACCCACATTTAGAGCGGCAGGGATGCCTCTGATGGAAAGAAGCCATGGCTGTGGATGCTTCTTTTTCCTCTCTTACAGATGGGAGCTAGCAGTTCCAAAACCACTCCTTTAAAACGTATTAAAAAAAAAAAAAAAAAAAAAACTGGGACAAGTTTGATCCCTACAATTTAAAAAGACATACCTCATCTTCTCCTGTGATATTGAATGGGCTCAGTATCCTTTGGAAGACAGGGAACACTGGCCGGTTAAAGGGTCTCTCAATTATGACACTGTTTTACAACTAGACCAGTTCTGTAGAAAACAAGAGAAAAGGGGTAGAAGTACCATATGTGTGGCTCTTTATCTCTCTCTGAGATATTCAAGACTTGGGTCCCAAGGGTGCAGATTTGGGTGTGAAACCTTCAGTTCCCCCCAGTCCTCTTACTTTGCCCCTGCATCTGGGGTTCCCAACTGAACAGGCTGAGAATCAGGACACCCTTCCAGGAGGGGTTGCCTCAGTCTAGGTAGAAATTCACACAGTTCCAATTGTGGTCATGACTATTTAGAGGATCCAAAAAGTACATAGAAGTCTTTATGGGACTAACTTTACTTTATGAGCTTACTTAGAGAGATATAATACATGTCTTGGGACAGATGCTGACTCCTGACTTGAGAGCTCGAGTTCTGAGGGAAGCTACTACTTTTGGAGATGAATGGCTTGAACCTGAGATACGGGGAAAGAGGGAACATGAAATAGGCCTCCCCCCTACTGGGAGCCAAGCAGTTCCCACGACAGAGCCAGACTGGGACTATAACATGGCTAACTGGGATTAGAATC
Source organism: Bubalus bubalis (assembly GCF_019923935.1). NCBI lineage: Eukaryota > Metazoa > Chordata > Mammalia > Artiodactyla > Bovidae > Bubalus > Bubalus bubalis. The sequence goes on from NC_059162.1 coordinate 118,953,557, forward strand.
ACTTTGCCAGACATATTCTTGAGGGATTCAAGCGAATACATACTAAGACTTTATGCTAAACTGGCTGACATAGAGCAGGATGAGAAGGAAACTCCTGGCAAATTCCTAGATAATTATGGGAGGCTCTCTGCAAGTTTACTGACATTGATCCTGAAACTGCAGAGGAGGAATGATCTTAAAAGACAGATTTCTCACTGATTTGGTTCCAGATATCTGCTGTAAGTTACACAAACAGGCGTTCAGACCAAATCAGCCTTTAGAAAAACTGTTGCAGCCAGCTCAGACAGTATATTACAGTAGAGAAATGAGGATAAACGACAACAGACAAGAACCAAAGAAAAGACCCAGGCTCTAGTGATGGCTGTGAGAACTGCTATGAATCAACCTGAAGAGAAAAGTGCCCAGAGGGACCCAGGTGAAAAGGGGCGGACTTGTTATCACTGTGGAGAGGAGGGGCATCTCAAGCGGGATTGCCCTCAGGCATCTAAGCTGCACCTGGCTCCATGTCTGGTCTGCAAAGGACCATGCTGGAGGAGAAACTGCCCTCTGAGGCATAGGCCCCAGGGTCAGACTCTCAGGACAATCAGGACTGAAGGTGCCCATGGTCCCCACACAACCCCCCCCCCCCATCCTAACAGCCCGTGAGGAACCCTGGGTATTAATAACTGTGGGGGGCCAATCAGTCAATTTTCTTTTGGACACTGGGGCAAATTTCTCTGTCCTCACTGAAGCCCCTGGCCTGCTTTCCTTCCAATCCACTACCATCATGGGACTATCTGGACAAGCCAAATATTATTTCAGTCATCCTTTAGGCTGCAACTTGGACTCTGTACTATTTTCTCCTGAGTTCCCATTCGTGCTGGAGTCTCCCGCACCCTTTCTGGGGAGGGATACACTGAGCAAGGTCCAGGCCTCCGTTTTCATAAATGTGGAGCCTGCTCCTTTTCTCCCATTAATTGAACAAAATGTAAATCCTAAAGTGTGGGCTGATGGAAAAACTGTGTGTCGAGCACAAAATGCTGTTCCTGTCTTTATCAAGCTCAAAGGTCCTCACCTATTTCCACATCAAAAGCAGTACCCACTGAAAGTTTAAGGAAGGGTTAAAACCCATCACTGAGAATTTAAAGGAGCGGGGGCTATTAATTCCCTGTAACAGTCCATGCAACACTCCTATTTTGGGTATAGAAAAATCAAATGATAAATGGAGATTAGTTTTATGAAAAATAAGATTTATGAATAATCTCATTATCTCATAATAAGATTTATGAATAATAAATGAGGCTGTGGTTCCTTTTACTGATGTGCCAAAATAAATGGATTTTCCTGCTCACAGGTCTGGGTAGACACTTTTACTGGGTGGACTGAGGCCTTTCCCTGCTGTAGTGAACAGGCTAAGGAGTTATACAGATTTTAATCCCTGAAATTATTCCCAGGTTCCGACTGCTGCAGAGCCTCCAGAGTGACTATGGCTCCACCTTAGAGCTGCTGTGAGTCAGCGGGAGTCAAAAGCTTTAGGAATAGAATACTACTTATACTATTACTGGAGACCCAGTCCTCAGGAAAGGTTGAAAAATCTAATGACATTATGAAGAGACATCTGCACAAATTAACTCAAGAGACACAGGAAAATGGGCTTAAAATTCTACCCATAGCTTTAATGAGGGCTCGAGCTGTCCTCCAAAAGGAGGGACTGTTCCCCTTTGAATGTATTTATGGAAGACCCTTCTTATGCACAGACATTGTTATAGACCCTGAAGCCTCAGAATTAACTATGTGACTCAGCTTTCAGCTTTTCAACCTCCTCACCAATTGATGGCTTCCCATAGTGGGTTTCTCCACTTCAAGGGAAGGACTTTCTTCAACTCTGTGAAAACCTTCACCACCAACAACAATCATATGTGATGCCTCTTCTTGATCTGATGGCATCTAACAATCCTAAGATGGACTGGTATAACTTAACTAAGGACATAATGTGACTTTTAATTTTAGAATTAAAATTTTATGTTTTAACTTGGTTTAATGACTATTTTGCCTTACATCTGTAACTGTAAAGTGGGGTCTGTTTCTAAGCGTCTGAAAGCTTCTAAGTTGCAGATGGCTGTCCAGGTTCCTACAAGTGCTGCAGCCTCCCCCAGCTATTACTGGGGCCCCTGGTCAAAGACCCTGCTATGAGGGTTAGCAGAATATGTTGCCTCAACAGTTTAGGGACTATGCTCCTCAACAGCAGGAAGTAGTTATGGAATGAAAACGATGCCCCTTTCCCTTGGAAACATAATTCTCCTAAAATATAAGGGGGGAATGAGAGAGTCAGTTCTTAGGCAGGTTGATAACAAGTCCAGGGTCCCTGAGGAGGAGAGAAGGGTCTGGGGTTCTCAAAGAGGAGACAGGGGTCTGGAATTCTCAAAGAGGACGGAAGGCCAAACTTATTTTTTTTCTTCTATATTCCTTAGTAAGGATTATATAACAGCAATGTATCCTTCTTGAGGACAGTTTCTCCTTCCTGAAAACCTGGCTAATCCTGTTATCATAAAATATAAATTATGGGAGTGGGTCTAGTAAGATCTTTACAACCTTAACACATTCTTTTGACTTATTGTAATAACTAATTAAAAAAGTATATAACTCCCTTTCTGAGACTAGTAGGGGGGGCACTCTCCATCCCCCTTCTGATGTCTATGTCAGAAACTTTCTCTGGCCCTTTTCTTACTCTAATAAAACTCTGCTACACAAAACTCCTGAGTGATCCAGGCTGGTCCCTGGTCCCGAACTTAAATCTTCTTCTTCAGAGATCATGAATCTGACATCGTTCACCATAGGCTGTCAATGGCTTAAGAGGTCCTGCTGAGCTGAGAGTCTCCAGCATAAAGATGGCTTCCATCTCCTTGCCATTGTTTTGCAGGACATGCTGTCCCTTCTCACGGGGATGATCCTGAGCTGTGCCATTCCCGCACTGGCTCAGATATCTAATCCTGCACTTCCACCCCTATTTTACTCATTCTTAATTTTAGAAATCATTAAGCACCTGATGCTATCAGGAACTGACCCAGTGATGGTTCTAACTCCAGGCCAGTCCAGGAGCAGATCAGGGACCAGCCCTCACCAGGCTAAAGTGGAGCCCTGTCTGCCTCTCCTGCAGACCCTGAGAGACAGACCCTATGTCTCTCAGCACTTTTGTCTCTGAGGTAAGACTCTCGTGGCAAACATCAACAGAGCTTTCCACATTCTTGGGAATCTAAGGGTTCTTTCTTAAAATGCCTAGAAGTTGGACAATTTGTGGAGAGGGGACAGCCCAGCTCCATGGTCTGAGAACAGCAGGACAGAGGCTGGGACACGTTCAGGACGTGAGCAAATCCTCCCTGTCCTTACTCCCATGCCCCTGGTGCTTCGGCACATCCCCTGAAGTGATTGCTTGGAGCCGTGGGAGCCACCAACACGGTCACATCTGCCTCAATGTTTGAGTCCTCCTGCTAAGTGCTGCTTCCTGTTCCTGTCACAGCCCAGACCTCCCTTGTCTGCGCTGGACAGGGCTGACCACCACACTCACATGTGGCATGGGGACAAGCTGTATAATGGCCAGAGAAAATGCTTAGAGGAAATCTATCCTAAATAGGAAGGAGTGTGGAAGGTAGGGACACAGAGCTACGGGGCCCCGAAGAAGTTGAGGGGATTAGTGAGAGGGTGAGGTCAATCAGCTTTAGAGCAGTTTCATATTTTCCAGAGGTGAGATCTTTGCCATCCTGGAACTGGCTGATTTTGGCGGGAGTGAGCTCCCTGGGAGTCAGGGTGTGCAGTTGGAGCCCTGTTGGTTAGGGGCTCCTTGAAGGAGCGGTGACCCTCCCAGCCTGAAGTTCTCTTAGAAGGAGGTCTGAGAAAGTTCACTCTTTCCAACAATAGAAGAGTGGATGACCATGAAGGTTGTCCAGGCTTCCTCTTCTGGCAGACTTGAGTCCAACCCTCACGTGAGAGCAGAGGGGACAGTCTGGCCTGGGGCAGGCAGGGTTCACTGTGATATGTGTTTGGAGCTGCTGCTAAGAGCGGAGTTGGTGGTCTGCCCTGTGCTCCATGGCCAACCACCCTGGCCTCCCACCCCTGGCCTGTGCAAGCAGTCACATTCATCATGACCAAGCTTTTCTGCCCAACTCTGCTTACCCCCTGGTCATATGCACAATAGATTCACTGTGACCAGAGGGACTATCTTTTCCCCACCACCCCAGGCTGGCTGTCTGCTCCTGGGGTTCCCAGCTTCCTGTTTCTGTTCTCTGTTTCCCAGGGCTATTTGTCCACCTCAGGAGCCTCGGGTCATCAAAACAGTGACCGTTAGGGTGCCTGGGGGAGCACATGAGGAACAATTTGCATTTTCATCCGGGAAGCCAATCTCTCAGTTTGCTTTATGAAAACATACTCACACATTCCCTTGGCTGTTGAGATGACCCAGAGTGGCTGCAGTGCTGGCTTCACTGAATCTGTGAGCTGAGCCTGAGAAATGCCTTAAGGGGTGAATCGGAATAATCCAGTGCTGTCAGAAGCCTCTGCTTGTAATGACTGGGCCCTGAGTCCTTTCCTAGTATATCTAGTTATCATGTGTGTCTGAGGCCCTACAGCAGCAGCAGCATCTAAGACCCGGTCAGAAATGCAAGGTCTCAGGTACTGAATTTAAGATCAAATTTATTCAAGACCCCCTGATTATTTCTACTCTCATTAAAGATAAAATCCACACTTATATAACACCTCCTGATTATTTCCACTCTCATTAAGGTTCAGACCTGTGGCCCTGACTGATCTTGCCCAGTGCAGTGAGAGGTAGGGGGTCGTGTTGTTCGGAGTCCAGGCTCCCAGGACTCACCTGTCAGTGATGCTGCCCACGCCTGCTGAGTGATGACTGCAGCGCTCCTGTGACGTCAGGAGGGGCATGGCTCACCCAGGACCCTGTGCTCCCGGGGAGGACTCCTGACCCAGGTCCGTGCTGACGATAATGACGTGGTGTTGAGGATCCTGCTCCCTCCTTCACCTCTGGCTTCCTGTGCAGGGACATGGGAGTGAGGAGGGGGCAGCAGAGAGCACCTGGGGTACCGGTCAGAGGCAGGCCATGTGCTCCAAGTGCCTGCTGCAGGAAAGTCTTGGGTCTTGGTGTAAGCAGAAGATGAGACTGGCTCAATTCTACCTGTTACCCTCAGCTGGGTAGTATTCATGGCACCTGCATCTTTGGATGACTCTATTCGAAGATGCTCTCCACCTGGCACAGCTGGGATTTGAGGCCTCAAGTGGCCAATTAGCATTTACTTGAGCTCTGAGTACGCTGGGACTCCCAACTCCTTGAGTCCCTGAAAGATGCAATCCTGTGGCTAACCTTCCTTTGATACATCTCAGCCCAAAGCAGGAGGAACAGGAAGCCTGAAATTCCTCTGGGAACACTAGGGTCCACCGGGTGAGAAGCAACTCAGAGGGACCCAGTGGCCCTTCTTGGAAAGGTCTCCTCAGGCTGCAGGTGTGACCTCCTGGCCCACACCACACCATTCTCCTTTGCTTCATCCTGGCGTGTTGGTGTGACAAAGAGTGATGTGCAGGACTCTGTGTCTGCAGAAGCAGCACAACCCTCTCTAAGTCATAATATGGTCCTTCCCTCATTGCAGGTCGAGAACGTGTATCTCTTAAAATATTTTAATCCTGCACTGAAAATCAAAGCCAATTTATAAATGTGATATATGATTATTAGAAAAGTATAGGAAGTATGAGAGTAAAATCCTGGAGAAAGTTGTGTTATGAATATGCTAAGGAAAACGAGGCTCTTAAGCTTCAAAAATTATTAGACAAAGTAGGTTTCAGGGGAAAAGTTTGCCTATAAAGGGACATTTCAAAATAAAAATGTTGAATCCACATGGATTATCAGAAAATTTAAATTTGTATACCGCTAACCAGTCCATTCTTCTTTGCAACCAAAGATGGAGAAGCTCTATACCGTCAGCAAAAAGAAGACCAGGAGCTGACTGTGGCTCAGACCATGAACTCCTTATTGCCAAATTCAGACTTAAATTGAATAAAGTAGGGAAAACCACTAGACCATTCAGGTATGATCTAAATCAAATCCCTTACGATTATACAGTGGAAGTGAGAAATAGATTTAAGGGCCTAGATCTCATAGATAGAGTGCCTGATGAGCTATGGAATGAGGTTTGTGACACTGTACAGGAGACAAGGATCAAGACCATCCCCATGGGAAAGAAATGCAAAAAAGCAAAATGGCTGTCTGGGGAGGCCTTACAAATAGCTGTGAAAAGAAGAGAAGCGAAAAGCAAATTAGAAAAGGAAAGATATAAGCATCTGAATGCAGATTTCCAAAAATAGCAAGAAGAGACAAGAAAGCCTTCTTCAGCGATCAATGCAAAGAAATAGAGGAAAACAACAGAATGGGAAAGACAAATCAGAGATACCAAAGGAACATTTCATGCAAAGATGGGCTCGAAAAAGGACAGAAATGGTATGGACCTAACAGAAGCAGAAGAGATGGCAAAAGTACACAGAAGAACTGTACAAAAAAGATCTTCACGACCCAGATAATCACGATGGTGTGATCACTGACCTAGAGCCAGACATCCTGGAATGTGAAGTCAAGAGGGCCTTAGAAAGCATCACGATGAACAAAGCTAGTGGAGGTGATGGCATTCCAGTTAAGCTATTCCAAATCCTGAAAGATGATGCTGTGAAAGTGCTGCACTCAATATGCCAGCACATTTGGAAAACTCAGCAGTGGCCACAGGACTGGAAAAGGTCAGTTTTCATTCCAATCCCAAAGAAAGGCAATGCCAAAGAATGCTCAAACTACTGCACAATTGCACTCATCTCACACGCTAGTAAAGTAATACTCAAAATTCTGCAAGGCAGGCTTCAGCAATATGTGAACCATTAACTTCCTGATGTTCAAGCTGGTTATAAAAAAGGCAGAGGAACCAGAGATCAAATTGCCAACATCCACTGGGTCATGGAAAAAGCAAGAGAATTCCAGAAAAACATCTATTTCTGGTTTACTGACTATGCCAAAGCCTTTGACTGTGTGGATCACAATAAACTGTGGAAATTTCTGAAAGAGATGGGAATACCAGACCATCTGCCTCTTGAGAAATTTGTATGCAGGTCAGGAAGTGACAGTTAGAACCAGACATGGAACAACAGACTGGTTCCAAATAGGAAAAGGAGTTCGTCAAGGCTGTATAGTGTCACCCTGTTTATTTAATTTCTATGCAGAGTACATCATCTGAAACGCTGGACTGGAAGAAACACAAGCTGGAATCAAGATTGCCGGGAGAAATATCAACAACCTCAGATATGCAGATGACAGCACCCTTATGGCAAAAAGTGAAGAGGAACTAAAAAGCCTCTTGATGAAAGTGAAAGTGGAGAGTGAAAAAGTTGGCTTAAAGCTCAACATTCAGAAAATGAAGATCATGGCATCCGGTCCCATCACTTCATGGGAAATAGATGGGGAAACAGTGGAAACAGTGTCAGACTTTATTTTTCTGTGCTCCAAAATCACTACAGATGGTGATTGCAGCCATGAAATTAAAAGACGCTTACTCCTTGGAAGGAAAGTTATGACCAACCTAGATAGCATATTGAAAAGCAGAGACATTGCTTTGCCAACAAAGATTCGTGTAGTCAAGGCTATGGTTTTTCCTGTCGTCATGTATGGATGTGAGAGTTAGACTGTGAAGAATGCTGAGCACCGAAGAATTGATGCTTTCAAATTGTGGTGTTGGAGAAGACTCTTGAGAGTGCCTTAGACTGCAAGGAGATCCAACCAATCCATTCTAAAGGAGATCAGCCCTGGGATTTCTTTGGAAGGAATGATGCTAAAGCTGAAACTCCAGTACTTTGGCCACCTCATGCAAAGAGTTGACTCATTGGAAAAGACTCTGATGCTGGGAGGGATTGGAGGCAAGAGGAGAAGGGGATGACAGAGGATGAGATGGCTGGATGGCATCACTGACTTGATGGACATGAATCTGAGTGAACTCCGGGAGTTGGTGATGGACAGGGAGGCCTGGCGTGCTGCGATTCATGGGGTCACAAAGAGTCGGACACGACTGAGTGACTGATCTGATCTGATCCGAACCAGTCCATTCTAAAGGAGATCGGTCCTGGGTGTTCTTTGGAAGGAATGATGCTAAAGCTGAAACTCCAGTACTTTGGCCACCTCATGCGAAGAGTCAACTCATTAAAAAAAGTCTCTATTGCTGGGAGGGATTGGGGGCAGGAGGAGAAGGGGACGACAGAGGATTAGATGGCTGGATGGCATCACCGACTCGATGGACCTGAGTCTGAGTGAACTCCGGTGTTGGTGATGGACAGGGAGGCCTGGCGTGCTGTGATTCATGGGGTCACAAAGAGTCAGACACGACTGAGCGACTGAACTGAACTGACTGACAATGAAGGAGACCTGGGTTCGATTCCTGGATTGGGAAGATCCCCTGGAGAAGGAAATGGCACCCCCTCCAGTATTCTTGCCTGGAAAATTCCATGGACAGAGAAGCCCGGTAGGCTACAGTCATGGGGTTGCAAAGAGTCAACATGACTGAGCGACTACACTTCACTTCACCACTAATGAAGATTTCAAATATATAAATTAAAAACTGACAGAATTAGAAATGTAAACATAAAATCATGATTTAAATTTATCATACTTCTCTCAGTAATTGATGAAACAAATAAAAATATTGTTGTCATGTATTAGTTTGATTCAAAATATGAAACATGATATCACAACAAACTGTGGAAAATTCTTAGACAGATGGGAATTCTTAAAGAGATGCCTCCAAAGAAACCTGTATCCAGGTCAAGAAGCAACAGGTACAACAGGACATGGAACAACAGACTGGTTCCAAATTGGGAAAAGAGTATGTCAAAGCTGTATATTGTCACCCTGCTTATTTAACTTCTATGCAGAATATATCATGGGAAATGCCAGACTGGATGAATCACAAGCTGGAATCAAGATTGCTGGGAAAACCGGGATAACCTCAAATATGCAGCTGACACCACCACTATGGCAGAAGTTGTAGAGGAATTAAAGAGCCTCTTGAGGAAGGTAAAAAGGAGAGTGAAAAAGCTGGCTTAAAGCTCAACAGTCAAAAAACAAAGACTATGGCGTCTGGTCCCATCACTTCATGGCAAATAGATGGGGAAACAATGAAAACAGTGACAGATTTTATTTTCTTGGGCTCCAAAATCACTGCAGGTGGTGACTGCAGCCTTGAAGTTGAAAGATGTTTGCTCCTTGGAAGAAAAGCTATGACAAACCTAGACAGCATATTAAAAAGCAGAGACATCACTTTGCTGACAAAGGACCGTATAGTCAAAGCTATGGCTTTTCCGGTAGTCATGTACAGGTGTGAGAGTTGGACCATAAAGATAGCTAAGCGCCAAAGAATTGATGCTTTTGAGCAGTGGTGTTGGAAAAGGCCCTTGAGAGTCCCTTGGACTGCTGAAATAGCTGAAAGAAATTAAAGGCAACCTAAAAAATAAAAGATATCCCATGTGCTTGAGTTGGAAGAGAATAAAATTATCCAATGTGATCTAAGCTTCAATGTCACACTTTCAAAATCACAGTTACGTTTTGCAGAAAATGAAAAGTACATTTTAAAATTCGTATGGAGTCTCAAGAAAGACAAATAGTCAAAACAATTTTGAAAGCAAAGTTGAAAGTCCCAGACTTTTTAAAGAAATTTATGTATTTTTAATTGAAGGATAATTGCTTTACAATATTGTGTTGGTTTCTGCCATACATTAATATGAATGCCATAAGTCTACACATGTCGCCTCCCTCTTGAACCTCCCTCTCACCCCCCACCCCACCCCATCTCACCCCTCTAGGTTGTTACAGAGCCCAGTTTGAGTTCTGAGTCATATAGCCAATTCCCACTGGCTAACACTTTTATATGTGGTGATGTATGTGTTTCCATGACACTCTCTCTATTCATCCCACCCCCTCTCTCCTCCGCCTGCCCATGTCCATAAGTCTGTTCTCTATGTCTGCACCTCCATTGCTGCCCTGAAACTAGGTTCATCAGTACCATATTTTTTAGATTCCCCATATATGCATTAATATACAACATTTGTTTTTCTCTTTCTGACTTACTTCACTCTGTATCATACACTCTAGTTTCATCCACCTCATTAGAACGGACTCCAATGTGTTCCTTTTCATGGCTGAGTAATATTCCATCGTGTATATGTGCCACGGCTTCTTTATCCATTCATCTGTCTATGGACATTCAGGTTGTTTCCATGGCCTAGCTATTGTAAATAGTGGCTCAATAAACATTGGGGTAAGTGCATCTTTTTCAATTTTGGTTTCCTTGGGGTATATGCCTAGTAGTTGGATTACTGGACATATGGCAGTTTTGTTTCTAGTTCTTTTTAAATTTCTTTTTTAAAAAATACATTTATTTTTAATTGATTGATGATTGCTTTACAATATTGGCTTGATTTTGGCCATACAATAACATGATTAGCCATAAGTGGGAAGATGAAGAGGGAGGGGACATGTGTACACGTATTCCTAGATTTTAAAGCAATCTCCATACTGACTTCCTTAGTTACTGCATCTATTTACATTCCCACCAACGGTGCAATAGTCTTCCTATTCCTCCACAGCCTTTCCAGCATTTATTGCTTGTGGATTCTTTGGATAATGGCCATTCTGACTGGTGTGAAGTGATAGCTCATTAGAAAGAAAGATTTTTAAAGATCCTGTCTTTTACACCCAACCCCAACAGTCTCACTCTAAAGAAGATAAAGCTAATGACTTTCCTTACAAGAACTCATGACTAATGTCACTTTGCTATGAAAATCTGTTATTTCTGATTCATTATGAGCACTGAGACAAGATTCAAATATTCCCAGAGAAAGAAGCATAATGCGTGTTGTGATAGTGAGCACGGCATCCCAAACTATCTCATCCCAGGAATTAAATGAGCTCAGCCACATTCATCAGCATTTGCTCCACTGTAGAATTGTAGAAAGTCTCAAAGTCATAAAGAATCTTCTTTTCTTCTTCAGTAGCAAAGTTTATAGCCACACTTTTCCTCCCAAATAGACCCCATCTACCGCTTCTGTGATCATCATTTTCATGATTAGTAAGTAGATCATAGATTATAATCAGTGACCCTTGTTGTATATCAGTCGCACAACCCAACAAGTCTGTAAGATCAGAACACAACTTGATCCTGACCGGAGTTCCCTCATGATTACAACTCTTTCCTTCTGATTTATGTCACCATGCACAGAAGAAACTCTGAAGTTCCTGCCATGCATTTTCTCTATGAGTCAGTCTACCTTGTGCCTTGTGTTGAGAAAAATAACAGCCTGTGTAATCGTTAGCGTCTCATACAAGTCACAAAAGAATGTCCAACTTTCATTTCTCTCAACATTAATATTAAATTGTTTGATTCCTTCAGTTCAGTTCAGTTCAGTCACTCGGTCGTGTCCAACTCTTTTCGACCCCATGAATCCCAGCACGCCAGGCCTCCCTATCCATCACCAACTCCTGGAGTTCACTCAAACTCATGTCCATCGAGTCAGTGATGCCATCCAGCCATCTAATCCTCTGTTGTCCCCTTCTCCTCCTGCCCTCAATCCTTCCCAGCATCAGGGTCTTTTCCAATGAGTCAGCTCTTCGCATGAGGTGGCCAAAGTATTAGAGTTTCAGCTTCAGCATCAGTCCTTCAATGAACACCCAGGACTGATCTCCTTTAGGATAGACTGGTTGGATCTCCTTGCAGTCCAAGGGACTCTCAAGAGTCTTCTCCAACACCACAGTTCAAAAGCATCAATTCTTTGGCGCTCAGCTTTCTTCACAGTCCAACTCTCACATCCATACATGACCCCTGGAAAAACCTTCAAGGGTCAATTATTCCTTTTTCAACAGAATTTGAATTGGGTTTCTCATGAATTTTGGTCACTTCCAACACGGCTGTTGGCCTTGTGGCAGAAAACAACATCACATGAATATTTGTATTTATTTTTTGGAAAATCTCATAGATTTAATCCTTAAACCCTCAGCCCAGTATTTTATCTGCTTCACCCAGAACAAGCATTTTGACCCGTTTTGGAAAAAGATAATTGTTTAACACATCATAAACTCTCCCACGGGTACCAAAAACAATATGTAGTGCTTCGGCCTGCAGTTTTGCATTTTATTTAGAACATTGGCTACACCAATGCAGACATGACAAGTTGCTCCCACGTACTCTCTAAGTGCCAGAATTACTTTTTGTATCTGTCTGTCAAGCCAGTTCTCTGGCAGGGGCCAATATTGTGCTTGGGTCTCCTGGAACTCAGTCTCCAACCATTGAGCAAATGTAGCTGTCTTGCCAGTACCTGACTGAGCTTGATAATCACATCATACTCCTTAATACATGGAAGAATAGCTCTCTGCTGAATAACTGATGATTTCTCAAAACCATAAGCATACATGCCCCAAAGAAGAGATTCCTTTAAGTTCATATTATCGATGTGATCAACAGCCTCATTCCAGTTGCTCTCGATGACACCAGTGGGTCCACTCCCTCTGGGTCATGGTCACCATGTTCTCTCTTGTTATGATCTATGGAACTGCCAGGCATGATCTGAAGAGCCACTCAGCACCCAACTGAAAGGCCCTCAGCCTTCTTACTTTGGAAACATATTACAAATCTACAGTAATCAGAACAGAATAGTATTGGCACAAATGCAGACTATAGAGCAATGGAGCAGAATACAGAGCTCAGAAATGAAGCTTCATCAATTTAGTCAAATGGTCAACAAATGTGCCAAGATGACTCACAGGGAAAGACAGACCCTTCAACAAACATCATTGGAAAACTGGCTGCTTATGTGAAAAAGCATAATGTGGGCCCTTACCTTGCTTCATGAACAAAAACTAACTTAATATGGATTAAAAACCTAAACATATGACCTTAGTCTCTTAAACTCCTGGAAGAGAACATCTGAGAAAAACTCAATAACCTTAAATTTAACAATGATTTGTTGGATATGACACTAACAGTATATGAAAAAAAAAAAAAAAGGAAAATAGGCACATGTGACCACATCAAACTAAAAATGTGTGCATTAAAGACTTAGATAGCAGTACGGTGCCGGGGTCCAGCCCTGGTGGATCCAGGGAATTCAAAGCGGGGACAGCGTCGGCGAGGATCAGGAAACAATTGCTTAATTAAACGTTAATTAAGGATATAAAGAGTGTTTAAATAAGGATAGCTCAGTGAGGAAATTCAGTGGAGAAAAGAGGCTGAAATAAGGATAGCTCAGTGAGGAAATTCAGTGGAGAAAAGAGGCTGAATAATTCAGCCAGAAGGTGAGAGAAAGAATGACATGGGGAGACCAAGTTTTGGTGAATAAGGCCCGCACTTTATTTTCCAAAGTAGTTTTTATGCCTTAAGTTATGCATAGAGGATAATGGGGGAAGGGGTAGAGTCATGCAGTAAGCCAGGCTTTCTTCCTGCAAACTTATCATAAGCAAAAGTTTAGGTGATTTGCATCATCTTCTGGCCCGGAGGCCTGTTAACATTTTAAGACCCTTTCTTCAGAAAACTTATTTTCCTCTAAAGGTGATTAGTCAAGTGCCACCCTCCAAAAGCATTAGATAAAGTTGCATTCCTATAGGGCAAAGGTGTGGTGGGCTACAACAAGAAAAAGAATTAACTCAAGGGTCCAAGGTTACAAACATTAAAGCTACTACTTACACCAATTATATTAATCAATACACTGCCAGGGACACAGCAGGCAAGGGATATGGAAACCTAGCAGCAAACATTGGCCCAACAAGTGAAAAACCCTACACCAATACAATTTCTAATCAATCTTTTACCTGCTCAAAGGAATCTGTATTTAGACAGTTTAGAACATCTCATGCCTCTCACAGTTGGGAGGCTCTGAACAATCACATGTGGCCGGAAAAGCCTATTGAGGCAGGCTAGAGAATTTCCAAAGGAGTTTGTAGTTTGAAACACTGTCACACCCAGGAATTATTAACTGGAGCTGTAAGTTAACTCTTTTTCAGAGAGAGGTAGTGGGGGACAGCCCCCCGTAAAGTCAGAGGTGTAGGTGAGAGCACAAAGCAGAAAGTAGGCAGACTCTGGTTTTGGGGGTAGATGCTCGAGAATTTCCAGGGGGACTCCTGAGGCTCGATCCCGCCTCTGCGTATGCTGAGCCTTCTTCCTCATGACCTTTGCCATGGGCGGAGCTCCTGCTCCCAGCAGTATGGAAAGGCAACCTTGATCTGGAAGAAAATGTTTAAAATGTTATGTCTGATAAGAGGATAATATTCAGAATACATAAGGAATTACTACAATTAAATGAACCAATAACCTAATTTAAAATTTTCATGTTACTTAAAGATATTTCTCTAGAGATAACCTACAAATTGCCAACAAACATATAAGAAAATGCTCAAAATCAATAATCATTAGGGAAATATTAAAAAACAACAAAGAGATTATACCTCACAATCATTATAATGGCTGGCATGAAAGAGAAAGGAAAAGAACATATACTGACTATTATGTGGAGAAATTGCAACACTTTTGCACTTTTGGTAGGCATAAAAATGGTACAGCCATTATGAAAAGTATATAGGGTTCTTCCTAAAATTAAAAAAGAATTCCAATATTATGCAATCAAATATCTGGGTATATAGTAAAAAATAAGATAAAGAACAAAACAGCAGTCTTTCTAAGAGATATTTGCATGCCAAAAGGTGGAGGCAACCCAAGTGTCCCTTGGTGGATGAAGAGATAAACAACAAGTTGCATACACATGTGATGGAATACTATTCAGCCTTAAAGAGGATAGAAATCCTGTCACATGCAGCAACATGGGTAAATCTTAAGGAGACTATGCTAAGTGTTAAAACCAGATGCCAAAGACCAATGCTTTAGGTTTACTTACCTGGGGCATCTGAAGAAGTCCCATTCGTAGAGAGAGAGAAGAAGAATGGTGGCTGCCAGTGGTGGAGGTAAGGAGGAAACAGGGAATTGTTATTTAGGGGGATGGAGTTCCAGGTTTGCAAAATGAAAAGTTCTGGAGATCTGATACACACAAGCTGAATATGCCAGACACTACTGAACTCTACAGTTGGGAAGATGCCCTGGAGGAGGAAATGGCAGCCCATTCCAGAATTCCTGCATGGGAAATTCCATGGACATAGGAGCCTGGCGAGCTCACTCAAAATACAACAAAAGTTACTATTTTTATTATTATTTTTGCTTTTAAAAGGTAGAAACTCCTAAAGTTCACCGAAATATCAGCATCAAAACTACAATATGGTCTTGAAATGTAATGTGTTTGTTGTCCACTTAAGCACAATAAAGAAATGGGCTTTATCATGTATATTTTGGAATTCAGTGACTAACTAACACTGAACTCAACTTATACTCTGGTGTAGGTGTGAACTGAGAATCTAGTGTGTGCCAGTAGCTGGCAAAGCATAGTATGGGGTGAACAACCAAGTAAACCACTTCTAACATTGTATAGAGATATTCACTGCAATCTGAAATATAGTTTTACGAAGAGGTAAAGTCAACCTGTAGGGTTTTAAAAATAATTATCTTCCAGACTATAGAACAATTTCATTCCATCTAATACTGGACTCAATTTTCCTGGTTTATTTGAAAGTGAAAATTAATGTTCTACTGAGAATCATAGATTCCTTACTGCTTGTACCATTAGAATTTACATAATGATGAGAACTCTTCACTTGCATATAAAAGATTGGGATTTTTCTTTTCCTTTAGAAATTTAGAGTAAGATATTCCTTGGAATGACAAAAATAAAATGAGAGAGAGAAGGAGAGTGGAAAGAAGGAAGGAAGGGGAGGAAATGAGGAGGAGGCGGAGAAAAAAGAGGGAAGAAAGGATGCAGGCAAAGAGAACAGTATCCCAGCATGGCACTATAAGAAGGTATGTTATTTTGGGAAAACTCCTCAAAGAATAAAGGTCATCAGATGAATACAGTAATCTACAGCAGACTTAAAACTGATTTTGAAGCTCAAAGATGAGACAATACTATCAGAGTCCAGCAGAGACATGGAGTAGGTTCCTATTGAGGAATGGTGAGCAGAAATCTAATGACTTGGGTTTGGCTGCTTGCCAGAGTCTCCTGAGCAGAGACAGCAGGGAGATGGAGAGCTGCGATCAGAGAGGAGGGCACATCCCTACTGGCCCTACAGGGAAGAGACTAGCCCTGTGTCCACAGGACCACCTCCTGAGAGTGACCATGGGACTGGATGACCCTACCCAGGAGACACCATAGGGATCTGAGTGTAGACTGTGTGTTGGGTCCATGGAGCAGGGGCCTGGAGCTCTGAATGGGGAGGTCAAGGCAGACGATCCAGCTGCCCCAGGGAGCTGTGGGACAGAGGGCCAGGGAGCTGTGCTTCTGCCAGGAAACTGCCCTTCTCTCTTCACCCCCTGCTCTCTGCAGCAGCACCAGGACCTGCATCCTTATTCAGAGATGTCTGTGCTGACAAGACCCCATTTCTTAGGGTCACAAGTCATCAGGACAGTGTCACCTGTCAGGTTGGATGGTGAACTTCGGGTATCAGACATCCATGTTTACTCCCTGGGGTCCCAGCTGCTGTCTGAGGGGAGAAACCCAGGACAGGGAGCACTAGGAGCCTCTGAAGCAGGAGCGCAGGTGCTTCTGTTGCCTTGTTGGGTGGCAGCATCAGTGAACAGAAGGGGGAGGGGAAGAACAGCCCTGCTCAGGATTGAGGGGAAGCATGGTCTTCCAAACCCCCCTAATTGGCTGTGGTGACCCAGGCTATCACCAAGGAAGGGGCCGGGCTTAGTGTCCTAGAACCTCCCTACTAGGTGGTCCAAAGGAGATCACTGAGCACATAAATACATGACTCCACAATGAAATGAAGGAAAAACATCAGAGTTTTGTCTAGTTTCATACCTTCCTGGGAGAGCAAGGATATCCAACCAGTCCATCCTAAAGGAAATCCACTCTGAATATCATTCGAAAGAATGATGCTGAAGCTGAAGCTCCAATATTTTGGCCACCTGATGCAAAGAGCTGACTCATTGGAAAAGACCATGATGCTGGGAAGATTCAGCACAGGAGCAGAAGGGTGTGACAGAGGATAAATGGCAGGATGGCATCACCAACTTAATGGACATGAGTTTGAGCAACTCAAGGTATAGCAAGGAAAGGGAAGTCTGGTGCTACGTTCATGGGGTCACAAGAAATTGGACACAACTTAGCTGCTGAACAACAACAATCTTCACTGGAGGATGCTGAATTTGGAAATATATTCTCAGTCAAAGACTCTCTGCTGATCACTCTGCCCACTGTATCACCCAAATTTCCAGATTAGAGTCATACCTTTAAGGATCTTAATTTTATTGGCAAATAAAATGCCTTATTCATTTTCCATCTCTTGCAGTTTGAGTCCATGATGTTCTTCAAGAAGGCCTAAATAAAATGTTGGAGGAAAGAATGAATTGAAAAATGAATTACAAATGAGGAATAAATTCTTAAATTAAACCTAGTGCCTCCCCTCAAGTCCCTTGTCCAGCCCTCAAGACACTGTCTCTCTGGCCACCATCCTTCACGTGCTGTGTGCTTCTGCCCCAGTCTCCCCAGTGCATCCTTCACGTCCTTGTTTCTCAGACTGTAGACGAGGGGTTGAGTCATCGGGATGACCAGGGTGTAGAAGATAGAAACCACCTTGCCCTGCTCCATGGACTCCACAGCTCCCGGCTGGGCATACATGACAAAAAGGGTCCCATAAAAGAGGGACACGGCTGTCATGTGGGAGCCGCAGGTGGAGAAGAGCTTGTGTCTCCCTCCTCCTGAGCGCATCCTCAGGATGGTCACTGTGATGTAGCCATAGGAGACGAGGACCACGAGTGTGGTGCCCACGATGATGAGGCCACAGATTCCAAACATGACCAGCTCATTGATGGTAGTGTCAGCAAAGGCGAGCTTGAGCAGGCGGCACATCACAGAAGAGTGGTCGATGTGGTTGGAGCTGCAGAACGGGAGAGTGAATGTGAAGCTGGCCTGCAGGATGGAGTTGAGGCAGCCCCCGCAGTAGCAACCCAGCACCAGGCGGGCACAGATTGAGGGGCACATGGAGATGGGGTACTGCAAGGGGCTACAGATGGCCACAAAGCGGTCATAGGCCATCACGGCCAAGAGGAATGCCTCAGTGACACCCATTAGAGAGAAAAAGAAAAACTGAATGATACATCCCTCAAACGTGATGACCTTGGAGGAAGATACGGTGTTTGCCAGGGCCTTGGGGTAGATGACAGACAAGTAACACAGATCCACAAAGGAGAGGTTCTTGAGGAAGAAGTACATTGGGGAGTGCAGACTGGCATCCAGGGTGATGACCAATGATCATGGTGAGGTTCCCCCAGGACGGCCACCACGTACAGGGCCAGGAACAGAGCAAAGAGCAGGTCCTGGGTCTGCGGACCACCCACAAATCCATCCAGCACAAACTCCTGCAGAGGCATCACTGAGAGGTTTCCGTTTCCTTGGGGTGACATGGCCCTGAGCTGGTGACACAGGACAGAGAGTTAGGAGCCAGTGGGAGGCAGTGAGAGGGAGCAGATCAGGGTCACAAAGTCATCCTCTCATTGGAGACACAGCACCCCTCAGTGCCCAACTGCAGGACAACTAGATACCACTCTTCTTCCTGATAAATACTAGCTGATCTGAAGCATACCATTTCCTCTGAATTTACTAATTACCAAGTGTGCTTGGAGCACTCACCCTGTGGGAGACGGGGCATTTGCTATGAGAAAAGACTCAAGGGGTCCTGCCAAGCCGAGAGTCTACTGTGTAAGGGTGGCTTACATCTCCCTGTCCTTGCTTTCAAGGACATACTCTCCCTCCCCACAGGGATGCTCCTGAGCTGTGCTATTTCTGCACTTGTTCAGGTATCTAATCCTGCACCTCCCACCCCTTATTTACTCATTCTTAAATTTCAGAAATTGTTACGGACTTCATGCCATATGGACATGACCCAGTGATAGCTCTATCCTGGGACAGGCTGGGAGCATGTAAGGGACCAACCCTCACCAGGCTTGTGTGGAGATATGCCTTTCTCTCCTGCAGGAGCAGAGGCCTAACTTAGCATCTTTGTCTATGAGATAGGGTCTTGATGGCAACCTCAGTTGAGCTCTCTGCATCCTTGAGAATCTAAGGGTTCTTTCTTATAATGTCCAGATGTCAGCCATTTCCCAGAGAGGAGAAAGTCCACCTCCATGGCCTGAAAAGCAGCAGGTCAGAGGTTGTGACACAGTCAGCGTGTGGCATGTCCTGGCTCATCCTGACTTCCATGCCCCTGGCTCCTCTGCACACCCTGTGGGGTGATTGCTTGGAGCCGTGGGAGCCACCAACACAGTCACGTCTGTCTCAGTGACTGGGTCCCCCATCTGGGCGCTGCTTTCCTGTGCCAGTCACAGCCCAGCCAGGGCTGAACTCTCCACACTCACATGGGACATGGGCACCAGCTGTGCGATGCCCAGAGGGGAGGTCAGGGGAGATGCAGACTAAGAGAGAGGAGTGAAGAAGGAAGGTGACACCACAGTGTCTCCCAGGCCTAAGAGGAGCATCAGTGGGAGAGCAGAGGTGATTTTAGAGCAGTTTCATTCTTTAGAGGTGTGAGCTGCAGGATCACAGGGCTGGGCGCCTTCGGAGGGAGCACCCTCCCCGGGAGTCGGGGTGTACAGGCAGCAGCTATGTGGTCAGTGGGGCCTGAGGAGGAGCGACGACCACCACACTCTCGCTCAACCTGCAGTTCTCTTAGAAGGTGGTCTGAGAGAGTTCATGCTCTCCAACAATAGAGCATGCAGGAGAAAGAATGGGTTGCCCATCTTTCCTCTCCTGGCTGGCCTGACTCCAACCCCCACAGGACAGCAGAGCATCAGAGTTTGCTAGGGATGCCCTGGCATTGTGACATGGGTTCGGAGCTGGTGGTCAGAGTGCAGTTGGTGGGACGCCCTACACACCTCGGCTGCCCCCTCCTTGGCTGTCCTCCCATTCCTGTCCTGTGCACACATTCACATTAGTCTCAGCTGAGTTTTTGCTGGACTGGAATGAGTGAATTAAACTCAGGTGATGATGATATCTACTGCTGTGGACAGGAATCCCTTAGAAGAAATGCAGTAGCCCTCCTAGTCAACAAAAGAGTCTGAAATATAGTACTTGGGTACAATCGCAAAAGCGACAATGATCTCTCTTCATTTCCAAAGCAAACCACTGAATGTAACAAATATCCAAGTCTATTTGTATGCAGGTCAGGAAGCAACAGATAGAACTGGACATGGAACAACAGACTGGTTCCAAATAGGAAAAGGAGTACGTCAAGGCTGTATATTGTCACCCCTGTTTATTTAACTTATAACAGAGTAACATCATTAGAACGCTGGACTGGAAGAAACACACGCTGGAATCAAGATTGCCGGGAGAATATAAAAAACCTCAGATATGCAGATGACACCACCCTTAGGCAGAAAGTGAAGAGGACTAAAAAGCCTCTTGATGAAATGAAAGTGGAGAGTGAAAAAGTTGGCGTAAAGCTCAACATTCAGAAAACGAAGATCATGGCATCTGGTCCCATCACTTCATGGGAAATAGATGGGGAAACAGTGGAAACAGAGTCAGACTTTATTTTTCTGGGGCTCCAAAATCACTGCAGATGGTGCCTGCAGCCATGAAATTAAAAGATGCTTACTCTTGGAAGGAAAGTTATGGCCACCTGGATAGCATATTCAAAGCAGAGACCATTACTTTGCCAACAAAGGTCCGTCTAGTCAGGCTATGGTTTTTCCAGTGGTCATGTATGGATGTGAGAGTTGGACTGTGAAGAAGGCTGAGCGCCTAAGAATTGATGTTTTGAACTGCGGTGTTGGAGAAGACTCTTGAGAGTCCCTTGGACTGCAAGGAGATTCAACCAGCCCATTCTGAAGGAGATCAGCCCTGGGATTTCTTTGGAAGGAATGATGCTAAAGCTGAAACTCCAGTACTTTGGGCCACCTCTTGGGAGAGTTGACTCATTGGAAAGACTCTGATGCTGGGAGGGATTGGGGGCAGGAGGAGAAGGGGACGACAGAGGATGAATGGCTGGATGGCATCACTGACTCAATGGACGTGAGTCTCAGTGAACTCCGGTAGTTGGTGTTGGACAGGGAGGCCTGGCATGCTGTGATTCATGGGGTCACAAAGAGTTGGACACTACTGAATGACTGATCTGATCTGATCTGATGCCCCAACAGTAATGCTAAAGAAGCTGAAGTTGAACGGGTCTATGAAGACCTGTAAGACCTTCTAGAACTAACACTCACAACGATGTCCTTTTCATTATAGGGACCCTGGAATGCAAAAGTAGGAAGTCAAGAAATACCTGGAGTAACAGGCAAAATTGGCCTTGGATACAAAATGAAGCAGGGTAAAACCTAACAGAGTTTTGCCAAGAGAACATACTGGTCATAGCAAACACCATCTTCCAACAACATAAGAGAAGACTCAATACATGGACATCACCAGATGGTCAGTACTGAAATCAGATTGATTATATTCTTTGCAGATGAAGATGATGAAGCTCCAGTCAGCAAAAACAAGACTGGTAGTTAAGTGTGGCTCAGATCATGCACTCCTTATTGCCAAATTCAGACTAAATTTGAAGAAAGTAGGGAAGAACCACTAACCATTCAGGTAAGTTTAAATCAAATCCCTTATGATTATACAGTAGTAGTGACAAATAGATCCAAGGGATTAGATCTGATAGACAGAGTGCCTGAGAACTATGGAAGGAGATTCATGACACTGTACAGGAGGCAGTGATGAAGACCATCCCCAAGAAAAAGAAATGTAAAAAGGCAAAATGTTTGTCTGAGGAGTCCTTACAAATAGCTGAGAAAAAGAAGAGAAGCTAAAGGCAAAGGAGAAAAGGAAAGGTATGCCCATTTGAGTTCAGAGTTAAAGAATAGCAAGGAGAAATAAGAAAGCTTCCCCAATGACCAATGCAGAGAAATAGAGGAAAACAACAGAATGGGAAAGACTAGAGATCTCTTCAACAAAAGTAGAGATACCAAGGGAATATTTTATGCAAAGATGGCCACAATAAAGAACAGAAATGGTATGGATCTAACAGAGGCAGAAGCTATTAATAAGAGGTGGCAAGAATACACAGAAGAACTATACAAAAAAGATCTTTATGACCCAGATAACCACGATGGTGTGATCACTGACCTAGAGACAGACATCCTGGAATGCAAAGTCAAGTGGGCCTTAGAAGCATCACTATGAACAAAGCTAGTGGAGGTGATGGAATTCCAGTTGAGGTATTTCAAATCCTAAAAGATGATACTGTGAAAGTGCTGCACTCAATATGCCAGCAAATTTGGAAAACTCAGCAGTGGCCACAGGACTGGAAAAGGTCAGTTTTCACTCCAATCCCAAAGAAAGGTAATGCCAAACAATGTTCAAACTACCACACAATTGCACTCATCTCACATGCTAGAAAAGCAATGCTCAAAATTCTCCAAGCCAGGCTTCAAGAGTATGTGAACCATGAAATTGCAGATGCTTAAGCTGGATTTAGAAAAGGCAGAGGAACCAGAGATCAAATTGCCAATTTCTGTTGGATCATCGAAAAAGCAAGAGAGTTCCAGAAAAGCATCTACTTCTGCTTTATTGACTATGCCAAAGCCTTTGACTGTGTGGGTCACAACAAACTGTGGAAAATTCTTCAAAAGATGGAATACCAAACAACCTGACCTGGCTCCTGAGAAATCTGTATGCAAGTCAAAAAACAACAGTTAGAACCAGACATGGAACAACAGACTGGTTCCAAATTGGGAAAGGAGCACGTCAAGGCTGTATACCGTCACCCTGCTTATTTATCTTATATTCAGAGTACATCATGAGAAACGGTGGGCTGGAAGAAGCACAAGCTGGAATCAAGATTGCCGGGGATATATCAATAACCTCAGATATGCAGATGACACCACCCTTATGGCAGAAAGTGAAGAACTAAAAAGCCTCTTGATGAAAGTGAAAGAGGAGAGTGAAAAAGTTGACTTAAAACTCAACATTCATAAAACTAATGTCAGAGCATCTGGTCCCATCACTTTATGGCAAATAGATGGAGAAACAGTGGAAACACTGGCAAACTTTATTTTTTGGGGCTCCAAAAGCACTGCAGATGGTGACTGTAGCCATGAAATGAAAAGATGCTTGATCCTGGGAAGAAAAGCTATGACTAACCTAGACAGCGTATTTGAAAGCAGAGACATTACTTTGCCAACAGAGGTCCATCTAGTCAAGGCTATGGTTTTTCCTATAGTCAGGTAGGGATGTGAATGTTGGACTATAAAGAAAGCTGAGCACTGGAGAATTGATGCTTTTGAACTGTAGTGTTCGAGAAGTCTCTTGAGAGTCCCTTGGACTGCAAGGAGATCCAACCACTCAATCCTAAAGGAAATGAGTTCTTAATATTCTTTGGAAGGACTGATGTTGAAGCTGAAACTACAACACTTTGGGCACTTGATGCGAAGAACTGACTCATTCGAAAAGACCCTGATGCTGGGAAAGATGAAGGCAGGAGAGAAGGGTGATGGCATCACTGATTCGACGGACATGAGTTTGAGTGAACTCCAGGAGTTGGTAATGGGACAGGGAGGCAGGCATGCTGCAGTCCATGGGTCAAAAGGAGTCAGACATGACTGAGTGACTGAACTGAACTGAAGCTTTTTCTGTCCATCTCTGGTACCTCCTATTTATACACACTATAGAGCCACTGTGACCAGAGTGACCATGTTTCCTCCACCATCCCGGCCTGCTTTCTTTCTTTTATGTCTCCTGTGGTTCCCAACTTCATGCTCTATTCTGTTTCCCAGACACTGAAAGAAGAATGTGTTCCACTTCAGGAGGCCTTGGGGTCCTGAGAACAGTGACCTCTAGGATGCCTAGTGAAGCCATGAGAAGCAGTTTGCTTTTCTTCTGGAAGCCAAGATGGTTTTTTGAAAATAAACTCACACATTCCCATTGGCTATTGAGATACGGCGGTGGGGCTGGTGTCGCTTCAGTAAACCTGTGATTAAACTTGATATGTACCTTCCCTTGTAGCAGAAGAATCCAGTGTGGTCCTGCAAGCCGCTGTATTTTATTGACTGGGTCCATGTGTCCTTTTCCTTGTACATTTAGTTAGGCAAATGCAGTCTGAAAGCCCTATGACAAATATCATTACCTAGAGCTGGTCAGAAATGCAAGGTCTCAGGCCACTGGATTTAAGCCCATGTTTCTTTGAGACCTCCTGATTATTTTCACATCGATTAATGTTCAGACCTGCTGCCCTGACTGACCCTGCCCAGTGCAGTTGGAAGTGGGCAGTGATGTGTCCAGGTCCAGGCCCCCAGGACTCACCTGTCAGTGATGCTGACCACGCGCTGCTGAGTGATGGCCGTGGTGCTCCTGTGATGTCAGGAGGGGCATGGCTCACCCAGGACCCTGTGCTCCCAGGGAGGACGGGACTCCTGACCCAGGTCTGTGCTGATGATAATGATGTGGTACTGAGGGCCCTCCACCCTGTTCAGCTCTGGCCTCCTGTGCAGGGAAGTGAGGGTGGGGAGGGCGCAGCAGAGAGCACCTAGGTCAAAATGAGAGGGAGTTCAGGTGCTCCAAGGGCCTTCTGCAGGAAACTCTTAGGTCTTGGTAAAAGCAGAGGGTGGGGGTGGACTCAGCTCACCTGCTCCTCTATGTCTGTCCCCTCAGCCAGCTGGTACTCATGGCACCTGCATCCTTGGGTCCCTCTGCTGGGAAGATGCTCTCCACTTGGCACAGCTGGGATTTGTGGCCTCAAATGGCCAATTAGGTGAGACTTGCCTCTGAGTGCACTGGGGCTCCCTACTCCCAGGGCCCCAGAGAGATGTAGTCCTGTGGCCAAACTTCCTCTGATACATCTCAGCCCAGAACAGGACGGTTAGGAGTGACTCCCTGAAATCATTCTGAACTACTGGGGTCCACTGAGCAAGAAGTAAGGCAATTTGGAGGAACCCAGTGGTCTTCCTTGGAAAGGCCTCCCCAGGGCTGCTGCTGTGACCTTCTGGCCCACAGCCCTTCCTTCCCGTTTCATCCTGGTGTGTTGGCATGACCAAGAGTGATGTGCAGGACTCTGTGCCTGGTGAATAAGCACAGCCCTTTCTCGGTCATAAGGTGGCTCTTCTATCAATGCAGATTGAGTAAACATATGTTAAAACAAAACATTTCCACTCTGGGCAGACATCCAAAATCAAATTATAAATGTTGTATATGGTTACTAGAAAAACATAGAAAGTTTTATAGTAAAAAGTTGGAGAAAGTTGTGTTATGAATATCCTTAGGAAAATGAGGCTCTTATGGCTCAGTAGTTATTAGACAAAATAGATTTCAGGGAAAAGTTTGCATATTATAAAGGGATGTTCAAAATGAAAATGTCCAAGCTGGATGATGTGAAAAATTTAAGTTTGCATACAGATTATGAAAATTTAAAATATATGAAGTAAAAACCATGAGAAGAGATGTAAACATCCAAATCATGATTATATTATCACGTTTTTCTCAGTAGTTGATGAAATGGACCAAAGCATTGCTGTCAGGTGTTACATTGTTTCAAAGTGTTAGCACTATGGACCTGCGCGGCATACACTCAGCAGCTGCGGAATATACATTCCCCCGAACCAGACACAGCATCAGTGTAGTATGTGAACAATGTCTGCCTCCAGAAATGAGTACCCAGAAACTCAGGATGTGACCTTACTTGGAAATGAGGTCTTTCCAACTGAATTAGTTGAAATGTCATGCTGGATTAGGTGGGTCCTAAATTCATCTGGTCCCATCACTTCATGGGAAATAGATGGGGAAACAGTAGAAACAGTGTCAGACTTTATTATTTGGGGCTCCGAAATCACTGCAGATGGTGATTGCAGGCATGAAATTAAAAGACACTGAATCCTTGGAAGGAAAGTTATGACCAACCTAGATAGCATATTAAAAAGCAGAGATAAAGGTCAGTCTAGTCAAGGCTATGGTTTTTCCAGTTCTCATGTATGGATGTGAGAGTTGGATTGTGAAGAAACCTGAGCACCGAAATATTGATGCTTTTGAACTGTGGTGTTGGAGAAGACTCTTGAGAGTCCCTTGGACTGCAAGGAGATCCAACAAGTCCATCTTAAAGGAGATCAGTCCTGGGTGTTCATTGGAAGGACTGTTGCTGAAGCTGAAACTCCAATACTTTGGGCACTTGATAGGAAAAACTGATTCATTTGAAAAGACCCTGATACTGGGAAAGATTGAAGGCCAGAGGAGAAGCGGTTGACAGAGGGTGAGATGGTTGGATGGCATCACCGACTCGATGGACATGAGTTTGAGTAAACTCCAGGAGTTGGTGATGAACAGGGAGGCCTGGCGTGCTGTGATTCATGGGGTCACAAAGAGTCAGACACGACTGAGCAACTGAAGTGAACTGAAATTCAATAACTGGTGTCCATTGAAGAAGAGGAAAAGGCACAAAGACACAAGATCAAAGGGCATGTAAATATGGGACAGAAGTTGGAGTGACACAGGAACAGGGGAAGGAACATCAATGTTGCCAGGAGCCCCCAGGAAGAGGCAAGGAAGAATATTTGTATAAAGCTTTCAAGGGCAGCAGCCCCTGCTGACAAATTGATTTTGGACATCTATCCTTCAAGCTTATGAGAAAATAAATTCCTATGGCTGTAAGTCACCCATTTTGTGTTAACCAGTTACAATGACTCTGGTGACTCTCACAGGAGGGCAGAGAGGGTCTGCTTTCACCTGGCAAGGTCGGCAAAAACCTCTCTCCCAGCTCTCCCGCTCTCCCAGGGGTGTATCACCTCTCCGCTCTATGTCAAAGTGTATCTGCATGGATCTTTATCATCTTTCCCAATCCTTCCTTGTTCTCCATCACTTATTTCAGTTGCTTTAAACATGAAAACATAACTGAATTAGTTGTAGAACCTTCTTTAGAGAGACATTTATATTACTTGCTTTTTATTTGGTTTTTCAATAAAGAATATTATGCAATGGACATTTTTCCACCTCTAAAGTATATAAAGACATATTTTTTCTAAACCTCATTAATTTCAACATTAATCTTACATAATGGAGCCTCCTTTTCTTCCCTCATTATTCCATTTTGTCATCTAGTTACTCTACTCAGTTGTAGAGATAAAAGCCTTCCCTTTCAAGATGTCCTGGTTTCAAGGGACTGTTGGTGTATACGGCACACCGTTACCAAGGTCTTGTCTAACATGGTGGGCACAGAGGATTGTCCACGCCAATCTCTCTTTTCTGTTCTAGTTCTTCAAAAATCTAAATGGACTACATACATAACATCTATGGGACCAGGAGGTTGTTTTTTTGTTTTTTTTTTTTTTTGCTATAAATCATTCTGGCCTTTCACTTTTCTTGGTGAGCAATCATGTCACATAAATTGATGTTTATACATATCTGGGCAATTTTCCTCTCAAAAAGATTTTACCAATGGAGTGCTATCAGCAATGCATGAATCTTAGTTTTCATATATCCTCATTTTTCTGTGTGTGTTAAATCTGTGCTGTTTTGTTTTAATTTGTATTTCCTAGTTGCCAATGTGTTCTAGTGTTCTAGTAACTTTTTCTGGCCATTTGGGTTTTCTTTCTTATTTTCTGTTAGACATTTGCTAAAACTTCAGTTTCAATTTTTGCACTAAATGGAATGATTTAGGACATCTCTCTCTCTTGCTCCTCAAAGTCTTCTACATATTCTTTGACATGGTGCACCCTCTTTTACATTCAGTTTTAACCCTTGAATTTATAGCATTGATTTTAGAGTCATGAGACTAGTTAACTCTGGAGTACAAGAAATGGAATTTAGGAAAGTTTCTTTGTCTTGATCTGTGTAGTGGTGAGTTTCAGGAGTGAATTTCACTGTATAATTTTTTTTAACATAATTATAAATATAAAATATTAGCACAAATAGAAAGATCTATGTATTCAATTCTGAGACTAGGAAGGTGAATACTGTGCCTGAAGGTCTGGGTGACCATCTCTAATGACAATGTCACCCATACCCTTGGTGTGATGGAGCAGGAACCATGGAAACATCTGACCCAAATGGAGCCACCAGATTCACATCAGACCACTGACCTGGCTCCTCGATGAAACACACTGTTTGTCAGACCTGAGCCACTGAAGCAAAACCTATGCCAGCAACATCAATCACACCATGTGGAAACTTGCCCACCTATTTTAATTATTTCTCAAACAATTCTCTTTTGTGATGGCGGTGAAGGTGGGCTGGAAAGAGGCCAAGTGGAGGCAGGAGTCAATGCTTCTTGAAAGTTAAGGCCTTTCAGTCAATGCTTATCATTTCTTAACGGGAGATGGCGAGGCCCTGCATCTGGGTAGGGTCAACAGAAATGGTTAAATATATGTGAAAGTCATCAGGGACTTTTTTCTGTGTGTAATTTGGGTCAAGGTGATACAACAAGACAATTTACTTTCATTTCTACAAAAAAACTCTTAATGACAACACATTTTTGTGTGTGCAATAAATAAACATATGAGGGGAGAGAAAGAATAGTATTACTGAGTAAATGTAAATAAATATTATAAAGGCATGTGATGTTTTGGAATTCAAAGAATATAATATAGTACATTAAGAGAATACAGTTAAAATTTGATAAAAATCAACACCTTTTCATCATGTATATGAAGGTAAGCAATGATATATATATATATATAAAATATATGAACAATGTGGTTTATATATGAATATAAACATTGATATATATATGTGCTGTGCTTATTCACTCAATCATGTCTGACTCTTTGCGAACCCATGGCTTGTAGCCCGCCAGACTCCTCTGTCCATGGGATTCCCCAGGCAAGAATACTGGAGTGGGTTGCCAAGCCCTCCTCCAGGGGATCTTCCTAACCCAAAGATTGAACCCAGGTTTTCTGTATTGCAGGTGGATTCTTTACCATCTGACTCACCAGGAAAGCCCATTATATATATATATATATATATATAATACATATAAGATTTTCCTATAAGATTAGGAACAAAGTAAGGATGCCTGCTCTTCGCACTTCTATTCACTGGAGATCTAGGCTACAACAATTAATTATGAAAAAAGATATAAAAGAGATCCAAATTGATAAAGAATTTAAAAATCTCTGTTTACATATAATGTTATAAAAATATACCAGTCAGTCAGTCAGTCCTCAGTCATGTCTGATCTTTGTGACCCCATGAACTGCAGCACACAGGTCTCCCTGTCCATCACCAACTCCCGGAATTCACTCAACTCATGTCCATCGAGTCAATGATCCATCAGCCATCTCATCCTCTGTCATCCTTCTCTCCTGCCCCCAATCCCTCCCAGCATCAGAGTCTTTCCAATGAGTCAACTTCGCATGAGGTGGCAAAGTACTGGAGTTCAGCTTTAGCATCAGTCCTTCAATGAAGACCCAGGACTGATCTCCTTTAGGATGGACTGGTTGGATCTCCTGCAGTCCAAGGGACTCTCAAGAGTCTTCTCCAACACCACAGTTCAAAAGCACCAATTCTTCGGCGCTCAGCTTTCTTCACAGTCCAACTCTCACATCCAAACATGACCACTGGAAATATCATAGCCTTGACTAGACAGACCTTTGTTGGCAAAGTAATAGCTCTGCTTTTCAATATGCTATCTAGGTTGGTCATAACTTTCCTTCCAAGGAGTAAGCATCTTTTAATTTCATGGCTGCAATCACATCTGCAGTGATTTGGAGCCCTGAAAATAAAGTCTGATACTGTTTTACTGTTACCCATCTATTTCCATGAAGGGAGGGACCAGAGCCATGATCTTCGTTTTCTGAATGTTGAGCTTTAAGCCAATTTTCACTCTCCTCTTTCACTCTCATCAAGAAGCTTTTTAGTTCCTCTTCACTTCTGCCATAAGGGTGGTGTCATCTGCATATCTGAGGCTATTGATATTTCTTCCAGCAATCTTGATTCCAGCTTGTGCGTCTTCCAGCTCAGCGTTTCTCATGATGTACTCTGCATAGAAATTAAATAAGCAGGGTGACAATATACAGCCTTGACGTACTCCTTTTCCTATTTAGAACTAGTCTGTTGTTCCATGTCCAGTTTAACTGTTGCTTCCTGACCTGCATATAGGTTTCTAAAGAGGCAGGTCAGGTGGTTTGGTATTCCCATCTCTTTCAGGAATTATCCACAATTTATTGTGATCCACCCAGTCAAAGGCTTTGGTGTAGTCAATAAAGCAGAAGAAGATGTCTTTCTGGAACTCTCTTGCTTTTTCAATGATTCAACGGATGTTGGCAATTTTATCTCTGGTTCCTCTGCCTTTTCTAAAACCAGCTTGAACATCAGGAAGTTCTCGGTTCATGTACTTTTGAAGCCTGGCTTCGAGAATTTTGAGCATTACTTTGCTAGCCGGTGAGATGAGTGCAATTGTGTGGTAGTTTGAACATTCTTTGGCATTGCCCTTCTTAGGGATTGGAATGAAAAATGACCTTTTCTAGTCCTGTGGCTACTGCTGAGTTTTCCAAATTTGATGGCATATTGAGTGTAGCACTTTCATGGCATCATCTTTAAGATTTGA